>NC_090939.1:856196541-856512163 GCF_040938575.1 Ambystoma mexicanum | reverse complement strand
TTCAGTGGAAAGTATGTTGAAAAGCCCAATTCTGGCCCTGGGTGCCTGGTTTTGTTTGTGATGATAAATCTGTCAATTTATGACCTTTTAGAAAATATTTGTTAAGATCAGTTAACTCCACCTGCTATACCGCGATAACCATGATATACCGTCATTTGGCAAGAAGGTTATCGTACCATCATAAAACGAATACCATGACACCCCTAGTCTACACTGGTCTACTTTGTGCAGCCTGTTGGACATGTTTTCATTGTGGCATGGCATTTTTAATAGCAAAGCATTCATGTTCCTGTGCCCTGTTGGTGACTTGCATCTATTGGATTGGTGTTACCCTACAAAACAATTGCAAACACTCTTGCTTTTTAGCCAATTTTTCTCAGAAAGTGTGCTGTATGTTATATTAAAACACATATTTATATCTTTATCCTAGTGCAGTGTGCGGCAAATCCCTTCAGCAGCACATTTGTGCGTATTGCGCAAGTGTGATAATCTAGGCTGGCCCAGAGTATGGCGCAACCCTTGATTTGTTGCTGAGTTGGGGGGGGGGGGGGGAGTGCCTCAGCATGGCTTGCAGGGGGGCCCCCACATTTTGTGTTACACCACTACAAATACGCTGAGGTGCATATGAAGGTGGATCGGGAAGGTGTTATTTTCATGCTCAAATTTTTTGTTATTTTTTATATGCTGTTTATGTGTTTTAAAATGGCACAGAAGTCATTTAAGTTTGTGTGCGTTGTTTCAGGATTTTATTATGTGTGCAAGTGTCACATATGTCTTTTAAAATTGAAGAAGTACAATTTTGTTAATTGTAAGGGTGTCGACGCTCTCAACTGCTCCGCTGCGCTTGGAGTCCACCCTGAGACCACCAAGTCCACAGCATCATCACGGTGCCCCATGCACCTTATGGCCGTACACTGCAGCCTACCGACCTACTAAGATGGCTGCCGCTGAAGCCACTGTGGACCGCAGCAAGCAGCATGGACTTCCCAGTGCCCACAACATTCTTCCTGATTGGCTGACTCATGCTTCGAAACCATCCCTCCAGATTTGCTGGATGGCGGAGCCAGGCCCACTACAAGGGCCGCACATAAGCCTGCCGATGCTCTCAGCCCCTCTGCTATGCCTGGAGTCCACCCTGAGACCACCAAGTCCACAGCATCATCACGGTGCCCCATGCACCTTATGGCCGTGCACCGCAGCCTACAGACCCACTAAGATGGATGCCGCTAAAGCCGTTGTGACCCACAGTAAGAAGCATGGGCATCCCAGTGCCCACAACATTCTTCCTGATTGGCCGACTTATGCTTTGAAACTAGCCCTACAGATTCGCCGGATAGCGGAGACAGGCCCACTACAAGGGCCACAGATAAGGGTACCAATGCTCTCAGCCGCTCTCTGCTGCTTACCGCATCTGCCGACAGCCATCGTGGACACCCTGAAGCAAGAAACTAGTCAAGGTAAGCCCGACACATACCCTTGTATTGCCGGAGCTCCTGTAATGGAAAATACTGTATTGAATAGTCACTGCCCAAGACACAGCAGTAGCATCTGCCCCAGCCCCTTCCTCATGCCGCTACTAGAAATCAGCACCAGCCTTGAGCGTCCCCCTGTACATATCCCCTCAAAATCCACAAGCAGCGCGCCTCACACAAGCACATCCCTGCAGCAACCAGCGGCTCCAGCACCCGCCTCAATCCCCAACCCCACCTCACTCGACTCCCCCCATGTCAACCCACCTCACAAACTAAGCAAGCACACGGCAGAAACCATTCCGGCACCTATCCAACCAGAGATAACCTTCCAAGGCTATCATCACAAAACCCCCCATGTCACGCAACCATAGCCCACGCCCCCCCTACCACTGTACATTTAACCACCCCCGACGGCCACAGCCATCACCAGCCATCACCATGTTCAGCCTACACGCACACAAAGACTGCATAGGCTCACGGTCAGAACTAGGCCAATCTCCCCACCTTTCCTCCCTCCGCAGACCGATAGAAGAGATTAGCTTCTAGTGATCCCTTTCCCGCAGCCCATCCGAACATTTCGCCGAGTGAGCAATGACCTTTGCCAACCAGGCCAACCCACCTGTCCCAATCTAACCATGCACCACCTTACCAGACTTGAGGCCACGGTGCCAGCACTCTCAACCACGCACTGCAGCGCGTACATCCCTCCCAAGGCTCCACCCATCGCACTTACCCAGAAGAATCTCTCCAGTAAGCAGGCCACGAAATCCTCAACAGATACCCCCCGCCTGTACCCCAAAACCTGCAGCAGCACTGCCAACTGCGCTCATTAATGCTAGATCAATAACAGCTCATGCCCTAGACATACACAACCTGATAACTAATGGGAGCCTCGACCTGTTAGCCATATCTGAAATCTGGCTACACCAAGCCTCAAGCCCAGCTCTATCCCTGGCCGTACCTGAAAGCTATGCTAACCTCAGAGCAGACAGACCAGTAGGCCGAGTAGCCCTCATCGACATAGACAGCATTAACATTACAATCAGAAGCCCACCTGCTATGGATAATTGCGAACATCTCACAGTGAAAATAGTAACATCACCTCCCGACACAATTACTATACACATAGTATACAGACAACCCATCACCACCTGCAACTTCGAAGAAGACCGTAGCCATTTAATCAGTATCAATCTCAAACCCTCCTCGAGAGCGGTTCTCCTAGGTGACCTCAACCTTGGCCTTAACGACACCAAAGATAAAACAGCCCTCCAGGTTTCCAATGCCCTCTCTGACCTGGGCTTCCATTGCGTGACAGCCCCTACCCACTCCAAAGGGAGAACCATAGACTGGATTGCTGACTTAAATAGCCGGCTGGAAAAAAGAAAACACCAACTCCTCCAAACAAGACTTTAGCAAAATCGCCCCACGAATCCAGGAAAGCTATTATCACTGCAAAATCGGAGATCTACAATACTAGAATAGCCGAAGCTAACTCCAAATCCCAAGAACTCTTTAAAATCCTGTGAGAGCTAGAATCCCTTACAGCACCCCTTGCACCCACCCCTCAGTCTCAAAAGAGCAAACTTGGTGTGCTAGAATCCAGTCAGCAATAAAAAAGAAAATGCGCCTGCTAAAAGAAATAATCGCCCACAAACAAAGCTTGACCACGACCAGCAACCCTCCTGTCCTACCCAACACCTTTGTCACCCCACCCTTCAAATTCGGGGAAATATCCGAAGCAGAAACCAATAACATCATTAGCAAACTCAAACCTTCCAGATGCCTAGGAGACATTTGTCCTGCCTCGATCATAAAAGACTCTGGGCCTCATTACACGGAAGGCGGTAAGGGTTAACGGTCACCGGTAATGATACTGGTGACCGTTAACCCTTACCGCCTTACTACGAGGTCCCTTTGCGGGTTGGTACTTTAACGCCTGCTTTTTAGCAGGTGTTAAAAACCAACCCGCAAAGGGACCAGGGAGCTAATTACGGTACCGCAATTTGCGGTGCCGTAATTAGCACCTTCCCCATTCCCATTATGCCCTATGGGGCAAAAATGGGAATGGGGAAAGGCAATGGGGAAGGGGGAATTACCACCCCGCCAACCTTGGAATAGGGTGGTAATTCCCCTTTCCTCCAAGGCGGTGCCGGTATTTTACCGGCATGGACCAAGGTGCTTATAGCACCTTGGTCCACCGCCTACCGTGTAATGAGGCCCTTTGCCTCTATTCTCACCCCTTTTGTCAAGAAATGTATCAATGCTTCATTCACTTCCAATTCAGTACCTGCGAGTCTAAAAGAATCATGGGTCCTCCCGCTTCTGATCAAACCCTCCCTAGACCCGTAACTCCCCAACAACTACAGACCCATCATCACAGTGCCATTCATACTAAAGATCCTAGACAGGGCAGCATACATTTAGGTTCAGCACTACCTAGAATCCAACAAAATTCTAGGGATGAGACAATCCGGATTCAGAACAGGCAATGGCACAGAATCGGCATTATTGGACTTGAAAATACAAATGGATACCTTTTAAGACAAAGGGAAACCAGCCCTCCTGCTCCTTCTGGACTTGTCCGCGGCCTTCAATCTGGTCAACCACAGGACACTTTGTCACCACCTCACCTCTGCAGCCAACTTCTCACCTGAAGCAACCAGCTGGATCGCCTCCTTCCTAGAAGGGAGAATGATGAGAGTTTTCTCAGACATAACCAGCACCGACCCCACCCCCATACCCTGCGGAGTCCCCCGGGGATCCTGTGTCTCCCCGCCCTAAACAACATCTTTACAAAACCACTCTTCGACCTCCTGGACGACCAAGGCATCTCCTACACCAACTACGCGGACGACACACAAGTTCTCCTACCTCTAATGGGTGACTACGACCAAGACACGCAGTTTCTGAACAAAGTATATTCTTCAATACAGGCGTGGATAACAACCAACCATCTATGCCTCAACGATGACAAGACAGAGATCCTCCCGATAGGATCCCTGACCGTCCTAAAAAAAACTCAACCCGCAATACTCATTGTTCCTGATAGATGGCATACAAATCCAAGTCTCTGAAGTAATCAAAACTCTAGGGGTGTACCTTGACTCCTCACTCACCCTTGACAGACAAGTGAAGGCCATTTCTTCCTCTGCAGCTTACACAGCTAAACTCATTAACTCAGCTAAACAATTCCTAACCGCAGACAGCTATCTCACCATTGCCAGGGCGATCACAGGCACCAGACTGTACTATTGCACCTCCCTTTTCGCTGCAACCTCTAAGCGTAAATAAAAAAAAAAAATGCAATTAATACAGAACAACTCACTAAGAGCCACACTTAGCATCCCGAAAAGAGATCATATCTCCGCGGCTAGAAAACAAGTTCAATGGCTCCCAGTTAGGGAAAAGATCATCTTTAAGATGCTTACCATCACGCACAAATGCCTGAGTCACATTGCTGCCCAGTACCTGCACCAGAACATTGAAATAACTCAATGAACAAGGCCTACATTATCACACCACGCTTTTAAAATCGCCACTCCACGGGTAAAGAGAGCCAATGTGGGCGGGGTGAGTGTCCCAACAGTCGCCGCACACCACTGGAACGCCCTCCCTATAGGCTTCCGAGCACAAGAATCCTACGGAGTCTTCCGCAAAGCCCTGAAAACCAGGCTCTTCAACTGAACCTTGCCCTACCTCCATCTTTTTCCCCCCACATATGTATCTCTAAGCACTGAATGTAACTGGTCTGCAACAGCGCCCTGATGCCCTTAGGCTTAGGCTCTTTACAAATACAAAAAATAAATGATGAAAGTAAGGGATGATATGAGATATGATTATTTATTACGTGCTTAATACCCAGAGGTTTCTAAGCGCGGACGCAGGGATCGAACCTGTGTTGCTCCGTGTCGTCTTGTTCCAAAGGCGAGCACGTTGCCGCTGAGCTATCAATGTTTTGGTGTATTTTTTAATACACTGTGGGGCTGTGACTTGTGCGTTCAAATTGCTCATTAAGAAAGCTGTATGTGATGTTTCAATATGTTGTTTGATACGCTGTTCATACGCTGAGGTATGTCTTATAATTCAGCCCATTTGTAAATCCGTTTTTGCTTTGATAAAATGTGCTAAGTGGGATTTGTATGGCAGTGTTCATCATTCGTTATAAAATATGTGTATGTGGTGTGCACCAGACACATTTTTTTTAAACCGCAAAGTTGCAAATCCAATTTGGTGATGCCATTTTGTATTGATGAATGTTTTTTTTATTGCAAACTAGATTAAGTGCTTGTGATGTTTGGGCGGGCTGTTTGATACATTGGACTTGAAAGTTGCACATGAGCAAATCCTTGTTACGCTGTAATTTATAATACAATGTACAATCAAAATCGTAATTTCTAATGAAACAATGGGCCTCATTACAAGTTTGCTGGTTCGGATTTAACGGTGCCGGTAAAACCGTACCGGCACTGTTTCCAGACCGGCTAACTATGAGTTCTGCGACTTGTGGTGTTACACCCGCCAGGTCTGACTTGGCGAGCGTAACGCCACCGGCCGCAGACGGACGGGGAAACACCGGCACCATTACCGCACAGTGTTTCCACGGCCCCCCATTCCCGTGGAGTCCCACAGGGAATGGGGATTAACGGAATGCCGGCTCCAGAATTACCGGACCATTGTGGCAGTAATGCTTCGGCAATTCCAGAGCCGGTAATTCATTCCAAGTCCAGCAGCAACCTGCCGGTTTTTCTGGCTCGGTTACCGCCGGACTTGGAATGAGACCCAATGTGTTTGTCAATTTACTCACAAGATCGGTTTGGCAGCAGTGTGAGTGAAGGCTGGCTATGAGGATTTCTTATCATGTATCAGGTCTTGGGCTCTTTCATTTGGTGTCTGTGTGAAGTTAGTTTGTTAACTTGTATATAGGGTTGATGGTATGCATGCTAGAGTAGAATGATGGTGCTTCCCACAAGCCATGTTTGAAGTGAAGATCTATGTTTGATGTGGTGTATGCATGATTTTCTGATCATGGGCTTGTAGGCCCGGCCAAGCACATGTGTATTACTTAACACAACCCAAAGATTTATAGATAATGGAAACGTGCCATGTCATCTAGGCTGCATGTTATAGACAGCTTGTAAAATAATCATTGGATGAAGTACAATCTAATCTTTCACTTGTAAATGGTACATGCACGAGTGAGGGATTTGTGTATGTGCATGTCAAAGTAACAAACTTAATGTTTTGCTCAACCTCATGGTTCCAGTACTGGTGGCTTTCTGTGTGCTAATGCAGGTACCATTGTGGTGGTTGTCTGTCCGCTCACCTCACTGTAGTACAAGCTTCCGTGTCAGTGTGCTATTTAAGTAATGGTACACGGTATGGTTACATTGGGTGTGTGACTGGACAAGGGGGTTTACATTAGGTGTGTGACTGGACTTTGAACGTTGTTGCATGTAATGTATTTTGTTTTTTGTAAAATATTCCTATAGAAGTGCAAAAAGGGTGATTGTGTGTGTGTGTGCATGATTTGGGTTGCATTCAATTGCTTTCGTTCCCTCCCCTCAGTTTGTCACATATTTTTTTTTTTGGCAGATTTTGGTTGGAATTTATATTGATACTTTATTTGTATTGCGCTCATACACAGGTGTTTTTGAGCGCGACAAGGCAGGGGAGGGGGAACAAGGGAGAACAAAAACAATGATCTTACTAGGTCCGGTGACATTGAGAACGTGCAAGTGCATGGGAGAGGAAAGGGGGAAAGTGCAGGAGGGAGGGAGAAAAGTGGAAAGTGCTAATCAAGGGAAATTAATAACAACAAAGTGGTAGTGCAGCCAGAAAGTGGCAAGTGCTAGGTTTAAGGTGCAGACAGAGGGTGTCTGATAAGTGCAGAAAAGGGGGGGGACTGTAGGGTTACAGATACAGACCCAGGTGCAAGTGTTGCCAGGAGGCAGTGCGTGTGTGTGGCAGGGTGAGCTAGTACCTGGGCCCGAAATCAGAGGGAACCAGGTGCACAATGCTGAAGCAGAACAGATCAACAAGGCAGAAGAGAAGCAGAGGCAGAAGCAAAGAGGAAGGTCTAGAGGTGCTTCCGGAACCGGAGATGGTTCCCCTCAAGTTTGAGAGTGGCAGGGAGGCTGTTCCAGAGAGAGGCAGTGATCTAGCCCCAGCTTGTTTCTTTGAGAAACAACTGACCCTGAGGGAGTTGGTATTGGAGGAGAGAAGAGCTCCAGAGGGAAGTTGTTTACGGAGGGAAAGTTGAAGGTATTTTGGACCCGGGCCCCAGAAGACCTTGTGAACAATGCAAAGGGTCTTGAATGTAATCCTTGCAGCCACTGGGAGCCAATAAAGAAATTTCAGGGCTGGAGAGATACGATCCCAGTGCTTGAGGCCAAGGCCAAGTCTTGCAGTCTTGTTCTGGATGAGTTGCAAAGGGCGGAGAGTAGAAGGAGGAAGAATTAGAAAGAGGCTGTTGCAGTAGTCCAACCTATAGAGAACCAGAGCTCTGGAGACAGTGAGCTTCTGGGAGAAGGAGAGGAAAGGCAGAATACCTCTGAGGAGGTGCAGTTGGAAGTTTGACTTTGTTGAGACATCAGAGATGTGGGCAGAAAAGGAAAGTGTGGAGTCGAAGACGACCCAGGAGGTTCCTAGCCTCACAGGTGGGGGTAGGAGGAGGAGGGCCAAGGGAAAATGGAATGATACCATTAAGAAGAATTGTTGCATATTGCTGTGTTGGTGTATGAGTAATATTCAGGGAATGATCCACTTACATCCTATAACTGACTGTGGAAGGGCTTGGGCATTTTGTGATTTATCGATAGAGCATTAGTTTACTATTTTGTTGTTATAGTTTTGGTGATTGGATGTGTGTGTGTGTGGATTGCTCTGGAACTACAGCTAAATGACAATCAAAATTATATAATGTTACGTGCAGGGATGTCATTTGGAGATAGTCTGCGACCCCTGAGGTCTCCTTTGCTACACCTGTGGTCTCCCTTGCTACCCCTATAAAAATGTCAAAAGTTTTTTATTTATTCATTTATTTTAAATTGAAGCTCCTGGGCTGTGGCCAGGGCCATGTGGCTCTTTGTTTTTGGAGTGGAATTCTATAGAATAACTGATAGACTCATTGAAGGTTTATTTCAGGCACACTTCAGGGGGTGAGTCTGTTCTTAAACACCTCAAATTCACAATGCAGACAAAAACTTCCAAAAAGCAATTAGGGTAGAATAAGCATCAATTTGTGACTATGTATTTTGCTTTTTGCAAGTTGCGGTTATAGCATGTTGTTTTCTGCCATTGTCTCTGTTACAATCATCACAAGACATTCCATCTCGGTGTACTCGGTCTCTTGACAAAGTCCTTGTGCCTAAAAGCTTTGGTACAGTGTAGAAATGTTTAACCATAGCACATAAAGTGGCCCTTCATTTCATTGTGCCACAATTAATGCATTGTTGTAATGTGTCTATCTTTCCTATCTCTCTGGCATGCTGTTCAGGATGTTTGTTTTCATGTATAGGTAACGACTGCCCAGAGTACGGGATGCCGTGTGAATGCGCTGCTTTCCCTGTGATACTCTAAATTCTTTAATACACAGTTATGAACCCTCCCAATGGTATGAATTTTGACAACCTCTGAAGCCTGAAAAGTAGATCCACGAAGGCTTGATATGTGCCCAACTTTGCACCAGACCAGTAGATTAACTGGCCTGCTGTTAAATCTCAGTTACCAGTTTAATGGTATCCACTACAGAGTGTAATTTGCTTTCTGACTTTGAGAACATTCAGACATGTAATTGCTCAATTTACTTACCATAGCCAGTAAGATGGTTCAGTGGGTTGAGTGCTCGCTGGTGCGATGTGTGTGTGTGTGTGATCTGCAGGTTCGAATCCCGGCAAAGCCAACTCAGCCTTTTATCCTTCTGAGGTTGCTAAATGAGTACCAAGACTGGTTGGGTGATATATGTTTTGCTCTATATAAAGCATTTAGGCATAAGTTCTATATAATAACACAACATTATCATTTGGCATTGGACGTCTGCTTGCATTCACAGTCATTTGGTAATATGGGCCTATACACACTGATATTAACAATGCACATGGTGATCCATTCTTGTATGAAATGTATATCACATTACAGTGATATCGTAACCATATTTTTCGTAGTGTACTTAGGAACACTGCTATGTGATGCCACTTACTGTTTTCTGAAGGGGTGAAAGGTTGTGTTCAATCGCTTCCGTAATTTCATCAAGGTACCGGCGGTAGACTTTCAAACATGTCTCGATTCAATCATGTCACGCACAACAGCCCAGGACTCAGTGGAGCCCTGGTCTCTACTTTTTCCAGTAGCCTTGTGGAAATGTTGGACAGGCAGGCTCCCCTTCGATCAAAATTAGTCAGGTCAAACATTGGGCACCAAAAATGTTTTACACCGCTACTAAGAGCACAGAAGATCGACAAACGCAATTTGGAAACCATATGGCTAAAAGGTCCATCTGAAGCAAACGAAACTGCCTGGAAATCAGCCGAGAAAGCTTATAAACACAACATTGTGGAGACAAAAAATAAATGTTTTAACACTCAAATTGACAAGGCCTCAAATAGTACGAGAAAACTTTTTGAAATTTTAAAATCTTTTGAAAAACCTAAGGCATTCTCAATACCTTTCCGGCCCACAAGACAGGATTGTGATGCAGTATAGACGGCTTTCGAGGAAAAAATATCAAAGGCCAGAGATAAAATCAAAAATATATTGATTACCTCCAGCCAAACTAATGAACCATCAGTCTCTAAGATTAGAATCCACAACTCTCCTGGGTTTTCATTTTCGCCGCTATCCACTCTTGATACGGAAAATATGTTATCCTCTATGAAACCGACCTCTTGTTTTGAAAATATTATTGCACTTAAAATCATACTGGAGCATAAAGTGTTCTTTGCACATTTCCTCACTAGGCTCGTAAATGCCTCTTTTCATGACGGCTTGGTTCCAGCATCTATCAAGGCAGTTACGATCTCTCCTCTTCACAAAAAGCCAGGTCTGGACCCCAAGCACCCTATCAGGTTTAGGCCAATCACAAACTGCAACTTTCTTCTAAAGATCCTTCATAAGTTTGTGACACTTCAATTGCGAACGTTTGTGGAAGCAAATAATATTCAACACAATGGCCAATCGGGATTTAGACCCTCTTACAGAACAGAGACGGCACTGATCTACCTTCAGTCTTATATGGTAAAAACCTTGGACAATGGGAAAGCTGGGCTTCTGGTGCTGCTCGACCTGTCAGCGGCTTTCTACTTGCTGGACCACGATCGCCTCCTTCACACCCTGAGGCACTCAGGGAATTGTTCTATGGAGGCCATCAAGTGGATTAAATCCTTTCTCTCAGACCGGGTGTCCAGAATTCATTCGTATGAGGCCTTGTCATTGGCAACTCCGATTGGGTGTGGTGTCCCCCATGCGGCGTGCTTGTCCCCCCCTGTGTTTTAATCTGTATGTGAGACCACTCTGTGAACTCCTAGAGGACTCAAGCATATTTATTACAAATGACGCTGATGATACACAGCTCGTACATAATGTCAGCGGTAACTATGCCCTTGACTCCTCAAATCTTATCAACGCGTACAACCTCATTGAGGTCTGGATGTCTGGGAACTGACTCTGCTTAAATGGGAACAAGACTTTTGGGTCACAACCATCTCTGTCTAAACCGACACCTGACTTAAAATAAATTAAAATAAGACTGCACCATCCCCATTCAAAGTAAAGTGAAAACACTTGGCATCCAATTGGAAACCTCATTAAATTCAGAATCCTATGTAAATCAGATTGATCGGGACTGCAAGTACAATCTTCAATCTTTAAGGAACATACGTCCCTACTTGTCTGAAACGGTGCAATCATTGCCCAGGCTGTCATCCTCTCGAGACTAGACTTAAGAAATGTCAGACTATTCAGAACAATGCCGGACAGATCATAAAGAGGATCCAGAGAAGAGAAAACATTTCAGACCACAGGAAAGCTCTTCACTGGCTCCAGGTCCAAAGCCACAAGAACTTCAAGGTGGCTGTCTTGGTACACCAGTGCTTTATCAAGAACGCGCCACAATATCTTAAAGCTCTAATCACTCGCTATTCACGCATAAGAGCGCTCCGCTCATCCAATGCAGCTTTGGTGTCTTGCTCGGACCATAGACGATCAAAGGGTGGGGCAGATCTTTGCCTGTATGTGCCGCCAGATTCTGGAAATCTCTGCCATTCGCGCTCAGACTGGAAGAAAGCGCAAGAGCATTTTGTAAAACCTTAAAAACAACCCTTTTCAACTTAACTCATCATGAGCCCTACCACCATCAACTAGGATCCAGTCTTATCCGTTTGTCTGCCTGTGCCAATGTTTGCGCCCAGATGCCCGTGGGTTTCCGGCGCTAAATAAATAACTAAATAAATACAATTCCTGTGGTGTCACTTTGGGTGGGGCCAAATGACATCACTTCCTGTGATGGCATCAGAGGTCAAGGATCGTGCTATGTCACTTCCAGTACTCCTGGCATTTTGGTGAAATTACGCCCCTGGTAATGCTGCCTACCAGGGTTTTTCGTTTTTGTACCGTAAAAGCAAGTGTCTTTTTGATTAGTAGGTTATTCCTTTACATTTTGTTTTCTTAGAGACACATGGGGCCTCATTATGAGTTTGGAGGTAGCCATTAGCCATGTCGTTTTTAGCGGCATGGCTACACTCAAACTAGGTACCGGGTCCGGGTCCGGGTCCTGAAAATAGGGAATTACGGGGCCATGCTGACTTTGGCGGGCCCAGTAATTCCCATTCTCGGGACTGGTACATCCCCATTCCCATTTGAGCTCTCATAGGGGTTGGTTGATAGTTTGGGTTAGAGACCATTCTCCTATGTTGTTTTTAATGGTAGGTGGTGGTTGATAGTTTGGGTTAGAGCTGTGGTTAACGCTTTGGATGCTGTCCCTCCTACCTTCCCGCACACGCGTTCCATGTTGAGTGCTCGGGTTATAGGTGCTTTTGAATGTCGGGTTGTACGTAGCAAATTTAGTTTTACCCTGTGATTTGTATGCAGATGCGTACCGTGTTGTGTTCGCATTGGGTGGATATTTATATATTTTGAGCAGTTTAAACTTCATTTTGTGTATGAAGTTAATTTCTTTTGTCCTTCCATACCTACTGCCCATGTTTAGGCATTTCAATATATTTTTGGAGTCTTAGGAAGTGAATATCACGAGTTTGGGTGATGCTTTTTTTATGTAGAAAAAACCGTGATCATAGGCTTAATAAGGCATTTTCAGCCTCTATAGAAAACCCCAAGCAAAAACATTTTTTTAGCCAGCATTTTCAGCATGAAAATGTTGGCTGAACTGTGGCAACTGTAGCATGGGTGTTAGGATTTGGCCAGATCAGTTGTATGCCAACTTTCATACTATCATCATGGATGTGATGAAATGACTACAGCTGTGTACGAGTACATGGATGAGTGATGCTTTCTAAACGCCTAGTCAGCCTAACACTGCTACTAAACTAGCAGTGAACCCAAGCATGAAGGTGAAACTGGCATCACCGTAGATGTAGCCCGCGCTTGCCCCAGAGGCAAAGGATGTACACCTGTTAGCGTGTGCCCGTTTCCCCTTTATGATTGGGATCGCTGATGGATTGGTAGTAGAGTGGGGCTGAGTTGGAAACCACTGCTCAGCCCTGTACTCCTGTCATTTAGTCCCAAATTGAGAACAGAAGTGACAGAGGGTGATTTTAGCATTTTCCTGTGTAAAATTAGATGCAATCATATATTATATATAGAACAATCCACGCCCATTTTCCTATTCTCTCGCATTGTGCTGGATGCTGTTTTTGCAGACTTAGAATCATTTTCCTCGACCTAGGCCTGCATAATGTTTCCACCTTTTGGTCGGATGCCCAATCCATGCTTTCAGGGTTCATGCTTTTGAATTTCCTTCTATTTTTAGCCGGGACGACGCTGCCCCTGGGTGACGGGAGTCCAGCCGTTTCCAACAGAGGTTTGTAGTGGGAGGGAACGCTCACGATCGCTTACCATCTCCTTCACGACTCAGAGAGCAGCCCTAACTGGTGATGACAATCCTGGAGCCTCCGGCCATTTCAGTTCAGCTCTTTCCCCTGCCCTCGCTCCCTCCACAGAAGGAAAGGGGATGCTTGGTTCTCCTGGAAGTGTAGGCGCAAAATAAATAAAGTCCGATGGGGAGGGGGCTGCCGGTTATTTTGGATAGGAGTATTGCAGTTGAACATATAGAAGCAATAAACATGCGAACATGATGCGCCCTTGTACCATATGTGGCAGAGGCTGCACCTGATCCGGACACTATGGCATGGCGAGATCTGATCGTCTGGTCTCCCAGAGCAGCACCATTTTTTTTTTGTTTTACTTCCTTTGACATTCACCACAAATTGTTATGCAACATAAAGCTGATTATTTTCAAGAGCACCCATGGGAGTTTATAGAAAGTGCCTTTGTGTGGAAGAACGACTGTTTCGGTTTGCTGACAAATTCGCGATCAATTGACATACAGAGGTAATTCCGAGTTTCGCGATATCCCGCCATTAGTTCCACCGGGATACCGGGAAATTGACCTACCATCATCAGCACCTGGTATCTTGATATTACTGGGATATTCCAGGTGCCGGCAACAGCGGTAAATCCCCATTCCATAGAGTCCCAAAGGACCCCACGGAGGAGATTGCTGGTATTTTCGGCACTGGTATTTCCAGTGCTGGAAATACCGGCTGTTTTTTGCCAGTGGGGGCCTGGTTTACCTCCAACTCTTGGCTGGAAGTGGAGTCTCGAAATTAACAAAGTCCAGCCCCAGCTCTTTGCTGGAGGTAAATCAGGTTACCCCCACCGGCACACTTGTAGTTTGCTGCTCAGGGAAAAGTGCAGATCACGGAATTATCAGCACTTTCCCTGGACCGACAAACTTATAACGACCCACATAAACTTGTTACATCCATGCATACCTTCTATTGTGAGGATATGCTACTACACACGGCACAGCACACAGCCTCCCCGGGGGTAAAGTTTCTTCAGATGGCTGCACAATACCATCCAGGAGAGTGGGTGGGATAGCCAAACTGGGGCAGATTAAGTGACCAGGCTCAGAGCCATGCAAACCCTGAGTCTGACTCCAGCTGCTACAGTAATCACTAATGATGGCGAAACAGAAATGAGGAAAGGAGGACCCCGGGTCCCATGACAGAGAGGAACCACAGGAGTAGCCTGCAACACCAACCTCTCAAGCAGAGTAACCTACAGTACAGGATTCTACTAAAAAAACAAAAACAGCACAAAACAAAGCATTACAAAAATTGCAAAGCACAACCCTCACAGCTCCATGTCTCTTTATCTATACAACTCTGAGTCTCTTCTGTGATGATCTATAGCGGAGCAGACTTCATCTATAGAAGCACAAGTATGTGCTGTTCATGCTGGGCCAGAACAGGGGATCCAAAGTATTGATTTCGCGGGGGTTCCACTGTTCAGATTTTAGGGCAGTGGCATTGGAAGTATATTAACATTGTTAGAGATTGGATTTCCCAGGGGTTGGGGGGGTGTGGTGTGAGGGAGCACCGGTATAGCCGGCTCCCTGCCTGGGTAAGCCTGTGCCGCAATTGTTCCTTGTAAGGTGGCAGAACCCTGCACCCACAAAATGTGCATGCGTGGGCCAACAAATTATATTGACGCTTCAGGACTTTGGGGGGGGGGGTGGCCATAAATTGGAGGCTTCCTTTTTTCGCGACTTGTCTCAGATACTCTGCTGCCCGTGTTCCATCCCCACTGCCATTGCCACACTGCTACCGGTGCCAGTAGAGCAGATGAATCATCCAGTGCCCCATTTTAGGAGCGTGGGGAGGACCCCATGGCTTCTAGAATGTACGCCATGTGCAGTTTCATGCTAAAGTGCTGAAATAAATTCACATTTTAATATATGTAAATATATATTTAGATAAAACAAAGGTATTCACAACTGTGGGAAGTGATGACAATTCTAACTCTGCCTCCTCCCTATGTGTTACCCCGATGTCATTTTGATCTCATTGTTGAGACCTGTTGTGATCCTGTGCATGTGCTCTTTGGTTGAGCAAAGGGGGAGGGATCTGAGATTGCTGTCACTTGCCACACCCACCGAATTTCATGTGATCTTGCGATGAATTGATTTGTCTTAACCACCTCTTACCTAAAGTTTTTTCACTGAATTTTAAGGTTTTTGTTATGCCATATCTTATTCATGGCCCACTGACCACACTGTCCTCTGTGCAATAGTTCGGAACAAAGATTAGCAAATAAGCAAGTGCCATTTTCAGTGTCACTAATTAGGCTAAAGCCAATTAGGCTAAAACGCTGTGGTCAGCAGCCCCTGCCTCTGGTCATGGTCCCCGTCTCCTTCAGTTGTAAATTAACATGTGACAAATTACGCCCCCCCTTTTCTCTATTTTTATTTATGCAATATTTGTTGCCAATAATTTCCTACAGAAACATAACCGAGATCACATGCAAATGCCTTCTATTGCTATGAGAACTGTTCCCATCGAAATGCAAAGTTTTCCGACTATTGCTTTAATGTGCCAATTCTCAAAACTCCAAAGGCTTCCCCTTGCGCACTGCCACGCTACATGTGCACTTCTCCTTCTTTTTAGGTTCCCCCGCTCAGTAAATCCCCCGACCCTCACCTAAAATCTTTTTTTCTTTCCAGTGACACACTTTATTTCCCGCTTGCGATTTTTTTCCCACGGGAATGCTGTGGGATTCCTGCAGTAAGACAAGTAATCATTTGACTATCTTTCATTCTCACCGCCCTTACCTTATGTGAACCCACCCCTTCCCCCTGAAAATATGATTTTGAGCCCTTTTTTTTCCGCCTTCCCACAAGATTACCACAGGAACCTCTCAACTCGAGCAGAAAAAACACCTAATTGTTGCAACGCACCATGGGAGATATATAAACGTGTTTGGGACCGGGTGACTCCCTTCTCTGTCAAATGTTTTAAAAACTACTGGATGGATTAACACCAAACAAAAAAAAAGGAACGTTGTAACGCTTTACAATGCTTTGTGCCCAACTTCTTTGTTATTTAACACAAATCCATCCATGGTTTTAGCTGTGTGCATGTTCAATGAAAGCAACTTTTTGTATAAGGGAAAATGAGTAGGAGTTGCCTGAAAACCAGTGGCGGCCCACCTTATGGGTTGCAGTGCGCCACCTCCTCAACTGAGTGGCAGGCCGCACAGTATCTCTATGTGCTTTCTTTGCATGCAGGACTGTGCTGCCTGCCCCTTTCTGCACCGGGAAGAGTAGTCCTGTGGTATTACCATCGGATCACGGGTTCGGCCTTAACGGTAAATCCCTATTCCTGATTGGGTTCATTGGATCCAATGGGGAACTTTCGGTGCTAATACAGCCGGCTGTAATACAGCCGAAAACAGGGATTTTCACCTCCAGAAAAAAGCTGGAGGTAAAACAGACGATTTAGCACCCAACTCGTGATGGGGCCAGCCCTTAAATGCGGCGGTAATACCGTTACCACCGCATTTAAGGGCTACAGCCCAACTCGTGATGAGGCCCACTGTCTGACATGAGTCCTCTCCTGTCAGTCAGCATGTTTATGTTGTGGAGGGGAGGGCCATCTGCTCCTCCCCATGGTGCAGAAGGCGCATGTGGATGCTGCAATCAGGTAAGTGTTTTGCTTATGTAATGTGTGTCTATGTATGTATGTGTGCATGTTGGTGTGCTTGTTTTTCTGTATGCGTGCATGCAAGGAGTTTTTTGAATGTTGTGTAACTGTGTGGTTGAATGTGTTGTATGTGGGGGCCCACTAAATGTAGGCGTTGGGGCTGCTGGGTGCCTGCCGTTCTTTGTTGCTTTACCTTTGATGCACATTAAAGAAACTTTACTCTACGTTGTGGGGATAGTCCTTTAATCACCTTAAACATTCCTCCATAGTAGGATGGCCCAGACACAATATGGAGAACCTGTGTTCCCTGAAAAACCTAGTTTACTGCTAAACTATATGTTTGATAGAGGAGGTCCTTTATTCCTTGAACAGGACTCGAGTCCTGGCTCTCTTTATTGAAATACCTGCCCTACCCCTTGTTACATCAAAAGATATTAAATTGGTGGACATCATTCATCCTCTTAGATAGGACTATGTGAGATTTATTATTCCTTCTAGAATGGTGTACGAGGTACTAATAAATGAGGTACAGAACTTTTATAAACTGGGTTATGATCTATGTACTTTTGACAAATGTCAAAAAGGTGATTCTGTTAACCAAGGACGTGGTCGCTAGAGCCTTAATATTTTCCAAGCTGGATTATTGTAACGGACTATATTTGGGTGCAAGTAAATATGTGCTTAACAAATTACAAATCTTACAAAATAACGCATTCAGGTCTGCATTGAATATCTTGAGGAGAGATCATATATCTGAAACTAGGAGACAGTACAATTGGCTCTCTATCAACTATAAGATCCAACTTAAGACTGTGTCACTTACACATAAATCTCTGAACCTTGCAGCCCCAATGTATTTAACAGAAAAGTTCAACCCCAGTCACTCCTCCAGAATTACTAGGTCGTCCAACTCTAATGGCTTATTAGTCCCGAGGTACAAACTCCAAAAGTCTGGAGGTACAAGCTTCCCAGTCATGGCGGTGAAGCTTTGGAACACGCTCCCTCTCTCTCTGAAAATGACCAAATCATTCCCCATTTTTAGAAGTAACACCATCAAATTTCTAATAGAGAAGGCCTAACTGTAAATTACCTCTGCAGCTCTCCTACTATTCTATACCTCCCCTGAGAACTCTGGCCAACACTCTGTGTCGTACTTAGCCTGTATTTATTTTGTTTTTTCTTGTTTTTCTTACTTGTTGCTCAAATTATCTTGTACCTATTGCTATCGTGTATTCTTGTGACAGCTGTACTCCTGTTACCTCTGTAACCCGTAACATGTGTACTTCTGCAACATCTGTAACCTGTAACTCACGCTTTGGACAATGCGCCCAGATACCTACGGGTTAAGGTGCGCTATAGAAATAAATAAACAAGCAAACAAACAAATATCATGTCCAGGGGGGCAGGTGATTGTTATGGGGGACTTTAATGTGGACTGCATGGAGACGCGACCTTCAGATTGTGACCTACAATTAAACGTATCCTGGAAAGACAGTATGGACATTGTAAATCAGGAATCTGGTTTTAACCTTGACCAGATAGACCGTTACACTCGACGTAAACTGATCCAGGGTCATATTTGGTGCTCTAATCTGGAAGGGTGGGGTTTGAATATACTAAATGTAATAACGGAAGGTTACTGGATGGGAGAAATACCTCATCTACCATTGATTATATTTTTGCATCTAAAGGGCTATTTGATCATATTATGAAGTTTGAAATTCTAAGGAATGGTTATAGTGACCACGATATGCTCTTAATGACTATCTTACGGAAAAAAAACTGAACATACAGTTCAAACGTATAGACCAGTGATTACAACAAATGTTAAATGTAATAGAATAAGATGGCATTACCGAAAATGTAAATAAACATAATTTTATTTTTAAATCTGTTTTATTGTTATTTCTTAAGATACATCATCAATATTGTCACTTCTGTGCAACAGCAATGTTCAGCAGTGGTATCACTTTCACCGCGTTATGGGTATAATTTTGTATTATCACATTGCAATACATTTGTACCACCCGTTTCTTTGCGAATAACAGCAGAACACAAACAAAGAAAAAAAAAACATTAAAGAAAACAAAAAAGAAAACACAGCTCAAGTTGACTATTTTCCTCATAAGTGCGGCTATTAGAGGTGGGGCTGGTATTACTTTGAGCAAGCATGTAGGTGTCTCTTTTAGGCCCCATGTAGTTGGGGCGGTGTAAATTAACTATGGTCATAACATTTTCCTTCTGCAAATGACTGCGCTAAACCCTTTCCTCAGGGCGGTTTGTCATCAGAGGGGTGAAACATTGCAACATTAAGACTTTTCCAGGCCACAAATGTGTCAGCGATTCTTCCTCTTGTCCCTGCATAGACCCAGCCCATGCTTTTGTTTCTGCTAAAAACCAGCCCTGAAATTCTTTGGGCCACTGATTATATTGGGTACCCTGCTTGTTTTTCCATGACATGGATATGCGCCTCTTTGCCAGGACACATGCCATGTCCATGAACTTGATAATGTATCTATATTTGCTTGGCCTGGGGTATGCTCCAAAGAGACCTTCTAGTGGGTTCCATTCAAACCTAACAATACCAGCCTTCCTGTAAGCCTGTGCAATACTGAACCAGAATTTCCACACTTGATTACATTTCCAAATCATGTGCATCAGGTCGGCCCCATCAACACCACATCAAGGACAAGTTGAGGCCATCTCTGAATAACATTTAGCCACTCTGCTCGGGGCCATGTATGTATGGTGTAATGCATTAAGTTGAACAAGATGGAACCGAGCGTTCCAGGACACGAGTTTAACAAAAAATAACGCCTGCTCCCATTGTGACTCTGTGATCTGCGATCCCATATCATCCTCCCATTTAATTTTCAGCTGGTCATTCCTTTCACCAACCACTCCCGATAGACAACCAAAAATCTGGGATGTCGGTTTCCAGCCATCTTCCAGGCCACACAGTAGGGTTAATTATGTCTCCTCCGCCGGCTCAGGGGGCCACACCACCCACTTCCGTTTAGCCACCTTTGCTACCCTCATGTACCTTAAGAATTGGCCTCCAGGCAGTCCTTCATTCTGCATCAAGCATTCCAGTTCTGTACATTTTCCATTTTCCACATATCCCCCCAAGTTGATATGCAAAATGTCTCCCACAGTCTGGCCTCCCTTAGTTATGTCAAACCCATACATGCATCTGCTACAATAAGGATGTTTTGGGAATACGGGTGTGATAGATGTGCCTGCTTCAGCACCCTTGCCCATATCTGTCTGCCCAGATCTACTAGTAGGCTTTGGAGCCCGTGCAGCTTCTGGGAACCCACATTACCTCCTTGAGTCTAGCCGGTTTCACTGTCAGCCGCAGCAGGTCGGTTTCCGTGGTTGCTTCATCCGACAGCCCCATTGTCATGTATCACAACTGGGCTGCCAGATAATACAATTCTGAGTTTGGGAGCAGCACTCTGCCGTCGCTGTATGGCAAGTAGAGCAGTTTGAGCGCTATTCTATGGCGTCTCCCTGCCCATAGGAAGTCTCTAATTATGGTCTTGAGGCCACAAAAGAATCTTGACTCTATGTAATAATTCACATTCCTGAATGCGTACAATAATCTCGGGCGAATGATCATCTTGGTCAGCGAGAACTTTCCCATGAGCCAGAGTGGCAGGTGGGACAAAAATTTCATAGATTTTCTAATCCTGTATACTGTCCGGACTGTGTTGTGCATGTGTGTGTCCTAGGGCATGTGTGCTATCTGAACGCCTAAATATTTAAAGGTGGACGTTTCCCATGTCAGCCCCAGGTCCGGTAGGTCTGCCGTGGCTCCTCGTCTAAGTCCCGCCAACGGGAAGAGGCACGATTTTTGCCTACTGAACGTAATCCCTGATAATTTTACTAAACCATCTAACACATCTAGAATAATAGGGAGGTTGTGTGCCGGTTCACATAAATATAGCATTACATCGTCAGCATATAGTGATATGAGATGCCTGTGTCCTACCATTTCTACCCCCGCTGCCAGATATTTTTGCCGTAGGTATACTGCCAAAGGTTCCAGTGCCGGTATATACAACATCGGAGAGAGTGGACACTACTGACGGGTTCCTCTTTGTATGACCAATAAATTCGACATCTGCTTCCCATACTTCACTCTCGCTACAAGGCTAGTATATAGCAGTTCAACACAGCAGATGAATGTCTCTCCAAACCCAAAGCCGAGCGACGCAACCACCAGTTGTTCGAGCCGTTGATTGGGCTGGTCTATAATGTGTTGCAGCCTGGAAGTTTCAGGGCAGTGCTACGACCATGTACAAACCCTGACTGATTTGTGTGTATTACGGATGTTATGACCCTGTACAGACAGCCTGCCAATGGGCGGTAGGAATCGCGTCCCTGCATGGGTTTTCCCGGTTTAGGAATGGGAATTACCAGCGTTTCCCTCATGCCAAGCGGGAAAATGCCTTTCTCGTATGTCTTCTCATAGACCATCAGGAGTGGCAGCCCCAGGAGTGATATGATATGATTGGTTATTTATAACACGCTTAATACCCAGAGGTTTCTAAGCGCAGAGCCAGGGATCGAACCTATGTTGCGCTGTGTTGTCTTGCTTCCAATGCGAGCACGTTGCCACTGAGGTATCCTCCCTCCTCTGAGCTGTACGTTTTGTAAAATTCTGCCGGAAGCCTGTCACTCCCTGGGGCCTTGCTTATAGAAAGTGCAGCTATTGCCTTTCCTACCTCTTCCTTAGTAGTGGGTCGGTCTAGGGCAGCTATCTGATCCTCTGCTAGCCGCGGGAGCCAAATCTGGCTAAAAGCGGCCGTGATCTCATCTTGGGATATCTGTGTGTTGTGTCTGTATAATTGGGTATAAAACGCAGTAAATATGTCATTGATAGCCATCTGGAAGCGCCAATGAGCGCCACATTCATCCAGCAACAGCGTAATCATAACCCTGGGCAATTCCTATTTGCATAACCACGCCAATACTCTCCCAGACTTATCCATCCCCCTCTGCATGCATCTGCACCAACCGTGCTTCTTAATCAAATTTGGAAGCCTGCCCTAGGTCTGTGCATATTGCATTCTTAATTCGAAAAAGTCCCCCCTCTTAGTTTCGCTTCAACGCTCCTGGCTTCCCACTTGGTGATCTCATCTTCCATTGCCTCCAGGTCTGCCCTTAATTGTCTGCGGATACCCCCTGCACTCGCTAAGATCTCACCCCGGATTACTACTTTCTTTGCCTCCCAGACAGTACCCCAGCTATCAACGCTGCCAAAGTTGGGTTCTAGATACCGCTCCAGTGTTTTGTGTAGCAATCCCCTGAAAAGGCTGTCACGGAGGGCGTCCGCAGGCATACACCATGTGGGGCTAGGGGCTCTGGGTCCCCCAATCTCCCAAGTGATCATCAGTGGAGAATGGTCCAAAATTGTGCGTCTCATGTATTCTGCATTAGTAAATTCTGCCAAGTGTTCAATTCCCACGAACATGTAGTCAATTCTGGTGTGTAGGTCGTGATGGGATGAATAGAAGAAGTATCCCCTAGTGTTTGGTTGTACCTTTCTCAAAACATCCACCAAAGCAAGTTCAGACAGGACATTATTCAGGGCTTCAGTAGCTGGGGGGGGGGGGGTACCCCCTCGAGGGGGGAAGGGATCTGTCTTTGAGTGCATCTCGCAAACAAATAAAATCGCCCCCCCCCCCATATTAGCAACGCATCCTTCATCTGTGCAATCTGGCTGCTCAGTGAGTGTATGTGTGCCGGAATCTTATTGTTATGAAAATAGGAGTTTATAATGCATATTTCTCTATTGCCCAAGTAGTCGCGCAGGATGACTTACCTCCCTTCTCTATCTGTCATCACCTCCAATGGTTGGAACGGGACTGTCTCCTCCACTCATATAAGAATTCCCCAGGCAAATTGTGAGAATGTGGAGCCATATTGGGTCTCTCCCCATTGTGACAGGAGTTGCTCTTGCCCCTCTGGTAGCAGGTGGGTCTCCTGTAACAAAGCTATGGATATCTTTTTCCTTCGGAGGTAGGACTCAACCTGTTTCTTCTGATATATGATCCCAGTCCCCTAACATTATAGGACAACAACTTTAGTGGTGTCATAGTAATTTCAACAACCAACCTCACCCTGCCTTTAATTTCAGCCACGTAGTTTTTAGTGTACTGCACACATACATCTGTCTCCACAATTCACTGTAAGCACATCTCAGCGCCCACGCACTGTACAGCCAGCAGTGGGGTGACAGGACCCAGTCTGCTTTGCATGTTAATTTCTCGCCCACCCTGTGTGTTCCCTTTGAGCTCTGTAAAACCAATTAACCATTACTCAAACAAAAAATCCCTAAACCTCGGGATTGAAAATTGCCCAACAAGATGTCCCTGTACGAGCATACTGGTACTGCCAAGGTTTTTCTTAGCCGTTGGGTACTGGGTTAAAGAGCCAGCAACCGGCCAGCGCCTTACAGCACCAAGTTGGGAGTGGTCCAAGCACCACCCAGCAGGTGTCGATGCCCTCCCCCACTGTTACCAGCATCAGTTCAGCAGTCTCTCCTCCTTTGCGTTGGACCATGGATAGTCCTCAGCAATTGAGTCATCTGAGCACAGCGCCTCTCTCGGATCCTAGGCCCGTCCATTTAGTCTCACTATTCGATTGTATCTCAGATACAAGGGGACTGTTCTCATTAGGGAGGGGTACCGTCCTTCCCCCGGCGGATCCTATAACTCACAATCCTCTCATGTAGCACCATATCAGGAGGCCGTCCATCGTCTTTCTCTTTGCTCCGTAGGTTGTTATGGTCCATCCACATGTTTGCCACAGCTGGGGTTTCTCCCTCCATATAGAATCTTCAATCTGGCCGGGTACACTAGCATGTATTTTATTCCTAGTTTTCAAATCTGCGCTTTGATGGGTACAAACATGTTGCGCCTCTGTTGCACCATGGGTGTGTAATCTGGGTATATCGCTATTGCTGTGTTGCCTCTTCGTATTTTCCCACCTTCTCTGGAGAACTGGAGCACCACTTCCCTGTCTCTGAAATTTAAAATCTTAGCAGTGATCGGCCTGGGGTATGACCTGGCAGAGGCCTCTTCTGGAGTGAACGGTGGGCCCTCTCGATCCGCAAACCCCTGTGAGAGCTTTTGTTGGGCCTATCTCCTGCAAGAATAGATTTTCAATGTATCCAGTCGTGTCTTAACGTTCTGTGCTCTCCAGCAGCCCCAACACTGTTATGTTGTTCCTGCAGGACCTCTCCTCTGCTTCCTCAGCCCTGGATTCCAGTAAGGCATTCCTAGCCTCACCACTTTCATTCTGGTTCAATGGTGGCAGACAGCAAGCGAGCGTACATCTTGGAGGATGAGCTGCATATCAATGCTCACTGCATCTATTTTAGCTTCCAGCGATGTTCACAGGTCTGCAATAGCTGATAGCACCCTGGTTTCTTGTGGATCCACTTGTGGCTGCTGAGCCTTATGTTGTAGCAAAGCTGTCGGGGATGCGGTGTCCCCTGTCCTTGCCTGTCCAGCGAAGGAATCCATAATCAAGCCTTGTTTGTTTGTTTCTGGTGGGTGACATTGCCAGTGTGCTGCAATTCCTATACCAGTCCTTTCAAGCAGTGAGTTAGTGGCATGCAGTAGCAGAGCACCCCGCAGAATGGTACAGGCAGTGTGTGCCCACAAAACTCCCAGGTTCTGGTGCTTCCGTAAAGGGACTTTACAAAGTTGAGTTGAATGGAGGCAGCTCGCCCTCTTTAGAAAAGTCTATGGGCCTCATCACGAGTTGGGCAGTACAATAGCCCTACTGCCAAACCCCCTTGCGCTATTAGCGCCAGATCACAGGTTTGGTGGAAGGGTTATTGCCCATTCCCCATTGGGCCCATTTGGGAATTCCTCATTCCCCATTGGGCCCAATGGGGAAAATTCATGCAATACCGCCGGCGGATTTCCCGCCGGCGATAATCGCGCCAAAAATCGGCAATTTTGCAGCTGATTTCCCCCCAGCTGAAAGCTGGGGGGAAATCCGCCAAAGCCATGATCTGGCGGACCCTTAAATGCGGCAGTAATAGCGCTACCGCCGCATTTAAGTATTACCGCCAGACTCGTGATGAGGCCCTATTTCTTTTCTGCTCAAAATGTATAGTGCTAGGCAAAGGAGGAATTTTACAGCACTTTCTGTGAAGAATTGGGTAAAAAGCCACACAGTTTGTAATCGGCTTTATAGGATAGTACATGAAAAAATACAATAGATGCAAATCCACAACAGTGCACAGGAGCATATTCTAATGCATTTTCATGAAGCTTTTGCCCACAAAATATGATGCAGGCTGCACCACTATATGCCAGTATAATGGTATGATATGATATGATAGTTCATTTCTATAGCGCCTATACACAATGTGTTTCAAAGTGCTTCAAGGCAAGGTAGGGAACAAGGGAAAATACAATTACATTCTTAGAGGCCATGAATAGTAAGGATGTGACATTAACTATCGTACTCTGCCTGAAGACATTTCAGGTAGTGCAAGAGCTAATACATAGATAAGGAAGGGAGGGGGAGAGTGGGAAATAAATGGAAACAGACAGGCGACTACCGTACTAGGCCTGACGACATTTCTGGTAGAGCCGGAGAATACAAGAGGCGAGGGAGAGGGGGAGAAAGGAGGGAGTGGAACAAAACAAGCGACTATCGTACTAGGCCTGACAACATTTCAGATAGTGAAGCAGGGGGGGTAAAAAAACAAGTAAGTGGAGGGGGGAGGAGACAGGCGAAGTTGTTATCATACTCGGTCCATGGACAATTCCGATAGAGTAACAGCATAGAAGAAAGTAAGGGAGGAAGGCAGGAGATGAGGAAAGGGAGTGGATGAGAGAACAGAACAGAGAGTAAGCTGTCAAAAAAAGTGGAGAAGCAAGAGGGTAGAGTGAATACAATTGCAGAAGTCAGTAGTAACACATAATGTTGCAAGCCAGGTTACAAGATGAAGATGGGAACAGCATGATTCAGGGCCACCATGAATACAAGCAAAGGAAGTCCAGCATGAGAGTTGAGAAAGGGTGACACACTGTGAATCAATGAAGTCCATAAAAGTCAAATGCAGCATTGGCCACAAGACAGTGATGGTGAAAACAGAATGTACCAGGACAGACTCCTGTAGAAGTAGGCTGGAGGTGGGCGAGGGGGCGCAGTGTAGAAGAATCAAGCAAAACAGGCAGCACCTGTGTGCAAGAAGGGGGGTGCACAAGAGAACATCACAGGGGGAGCAGAGGGGTTGGGATGGTCTGTGGGGACAGAGGGAGTAAACACATTTTGGTGCATGCTTACCTGCTGTCTGAGCAGGGGGTCGGGCCCTGGGTCCTCCAGGTCTGGACAGGTCCAAATAGGAATGGCTCTTTTCTACATCTGCCCAGGTCCAAACAGGAATTGCCCTTTTCTTCATCTGCCCAGGTCCAAACAGGAATTGCCCTTTTCTACATCTGCCCAGGTCCAAACAGGAATTGCCCTTTTCTTTATCTGCCCAGGTCCAAACAGGAATTGCCCTTTTCTTCATCTGCCCTTCGCTTCAGACACCCTTGATCTAAAAGTTAAGAGCAGAAAGGAAGAGTCAGTGTTAAGAAGGTGGATGGGGCTTAGTCCAGGTGACCAAGATCCACTTGCACCTGCCCCCCATTTGCCAAGGAAAAGAGGCTGGAGGGCACCTTAAGTGGGGAAAAAGAGCTGCAACCAGGAAGGTACCAGGAGTGCGGGGCTTGCTAAGTGGGGGGAAAAGAGCGGCAATCAGGAAGGCACCAGTTGGGCGGGGCTTAAGCCAGGTGACCAATGGCACTTGCACCTGCTCCCCATCTGCAAAGGAAAAGAGGCTGGAGGGCTCCTTAAGTAGGGAAAAAGAGCTGCAACCAGGAAGGCACCAGGTGGGCGGGGCTTGCTAAGTAGGGAAAAAGAGCGGCAACCAGGAACGCACTAGGTGGGTGGGGCTTAGGTCAGGTGACCAAGACCCACTTGCACCCGCTCCCCATCTGCAAAGGAAAAGAGGCTGGAGGGCTCCTTAAGTAGGGAAAAAGAGCGGCAACCAGGAAGACACCAGGTGGGTGGGGCTTGCTAAGTGGGGAAGAAGAGCGGCAACCAGGAAGGCACTAAGTGGGTGGGGCTTATGCCAGGTGACCAAGACCCACTTGCACCTGCTCCCCATCTGCAAAGGAAGTAAGGCTGTTATCTCAAAAGGACTCGCAGGCAGTAAAAAATGCCATGCCAGAGAAAGAAAATACCAGACTTGCTATACCAACATAGGTCATGTACATGTTAATGTTAATGTTAAAGGACATTTGTACCATGCCCTATCACCACCGAAGTGGTCCCCTGGTGGCTCTGAAAAAGGGGAGGAGAGGGGGTGGGTTAGTGGGAATAAGCTGGAAAGGTGCAAGAGAGCAGTGATGTGCTGTTGGCAGCCTCAGCCCGGTGGGTCCGTTGGCTGGGCTTGGGGTGTTTTATGGTCCGTAGTCGTCGTGTGTTGTTGTGCAAGTCTATGTGTGGTTTGTTTTGTTATTGCATTGTTGTGAAGTTTGTGCGGATTGCTGCGTTTTAGGCTTGTGGTTGTGTTTGGTTATAGTTTGAGATGTCTATGCAGAGGGATGAAATTGTTAGTTGGTTGGTTAGTTGGCATTGCTGTCCTTGTAATTGTGAGATTCCATCTAGGTGCGGTACATGCTAACAGTCACATTTCTGTCTAGATGCGACGCAAGCTAGGGTTCAGAATCCTGAGTGTGGTGCATGCTAACAGTCACATTTCTTTTTTTTTTTTTATTTGGTTTTTATTAGGTTTTAACACATAACAATTCTCGCAATGGAAAAGAAACAAAAGAAAAAGTTACATATGGATTCATAGGCGTTAAACAGGTGGAAATAAAATCAGAGTACAGTGCACAATTTCGTAACCATGAACCAAACTGAATAACAGTGAAAATGCTCTACTTAGATTTCCCGTTTTCTTCATTCTCATACACTTTCCCCCCACCTCCCACCGCCCATGGACTAGGAAGTCATGTTACCAAGGAGTCGTGCTTGTATGGTCATGTGGTCTTTGTCACAGGTTGAAACTTTTTCGATGTAATGTGTTCAGGGGCTCTCCATAGGGAGGGCTTCTTATCTTATCTTAATTTTGATGTCGTCTGGTCAACAGTATGGGAACAGGATCAAAGCGGAGGGCGGGAAGGGGACAGCATCAGGAGGGGAGGGACCCAGTCGAGCCTCATGGACACTGGACCTTGTCCCCACTAAGGTGGATGTCTGTTTGATGTGTGTTTGGATTAAAAGTCGGACCACAGGGTCTCACGCTGTGTTGCTCTGCCGTGGAGTGAGGCAGTGATTTTTTCCATGGTGCATGTGTTCATTACAATGTTTATCCATTCAGTCTCGGTAGGGGTCATAGCTGATTTCCACTTGGTGGCTATTAAGGCTCTAGCTGCAAGCAAGAGATGGGGGGCCAAGCCTTGTACTCTCTTCCACTCATCGTCTATCTTCTCTAGACCGAAAAGGACTAGATGAGGGTCCACCGTCCTCTAAATCCCATCCAGGTGTCTAATCCACCCCAAGACCTCATCCCAATAGATCTTAATCTTAGGACATCCCCACCACATGTGCCAATAGTCCGCAACTTGTCCACATTCACGCCAACAGAGGGGGGGATGACTGGTACATTTTGGATAGTCAATAGGGATCATACTGCCAGCGATGCAAATGTTTGATGGAATGGAGCTTGTATTGGAACGATATGGATGTGCGCGTTGCCATGCGGCACATATTATCCCACATGCCATCATCGATTTCTAGCCCCATGTCTTTCTCCCAACGCGTCCTGAGATTGTGTGTTCCCTCCACCCGCTTCTACGAGTAATTTACACATGGTGGAAATCAGGCCTTTCCTCTCAGTCTTGGAGTCCAAGAGCTTTTCGAAGGGGGTGAGTTCTCTACTTAGTTTTGCCTTCCATGCCGCCTTCGTTAGGACCCCTTTGATCTGTAGGTAATGGAAGGTGGATAGCACACCTATATTACGGGCCTCTGTTAGTTCCGCGAGAGTGATGAAAGAATCACATCGGAGGAGCTGGCCTAACCTCTCTAGCCCCGCCTCATACCACGCCTGGAATCTTTCAACGTTGGGGATGTGTTTATTAATGCCCGGGGACCACAGGTGACTCAAGGGGGACGGCCACGTCGTGATTTCCCTCATCTCTGGACTCTCTCTCCATATTTCCCATAAGGTGGCAAAGAGCGGATGCTCCCTTGTCTTCCTCAAGACTCTTTTTCGTGGGGACCATAGCCACTCCGAGAGTGTCGCTGGGTCTAAATAGTGGTTGTCCATTGCTATCCACTGTGTCTCTTTATGGTTGCCTAAGTGAGGGATGAGCACTTGGAGTTGAGCCGCAACATAGTACTTCTTGAGATCTGGAAGGCCTACTCCTCCTTTGTCTTTGGGCATTGTCAATATGTGGTAGGCGATTCTGGCTTTCTTCCCCTGCCACAAAAACTTTAGGGTTGCTTTTCGGACCTCGGCGAAGTATCGTTCCGGAATTTTAATGGGGAGCATCTGAAAGGGATAGAGGAACCTTGGGAGACATGTCATTTTTATAGCATTAAGTCTGCCAAGCCACGAGATGGTTAATTTGTCCCACCTGGCTAGGTCTGCATGGAATCTCGCAAGGAGTTTTGGGAAATTTGCCTCATATAGGGTATCTATTCGCTTCGTGATTTGAATCCCCAAATATTGCATAGCTTCATGTTCTAACATCAGTCCAAGGGAGGAATATTTTGTTTTGTTCGCCTCTGGTGTGCCCTGGAGGGGGAACAATATGGATTTAGATCGATTGACCTCAAACCCTGATAACTGGCCATATTCTTCAAGGAGAGATATAACTAGTAGGATGGATCTAGAGGGATTGACCACATGAAGGAGTATGTCGTCAGCATATAATGCCAGTTTGTGTTCAGTGTGACTCAGGTGCATCCCTTCTATACTGGGGTCCGATCGTATTTTATGCGCCAGGGGTTCAAGCGATAGGGCAAACAAGATGGCCGATAGTGGACATCCCTGTCGGGTTCCTCGCTTCAATCGGAACCACCTAGAACATGTCCCATTTACAAATACCGAAGCTGTGGGCCTCGAGTAGAATGCCTGGATTCCTTTCCTAAGTTTAGGGCCCATACCAATCTTGCGAAGGACTCCCATCAGGAAGTCCCAGTCAACCCTATCGAACGCTTTTTTGCGTCGATGGAAAATAATGAGGGATCAGTATCCAAGTTGTGGGAGGCATGTATCATGTGCAGGGTCTTACGCATGGTGTCTGCACCGTGGCGGCCCAATATAAAGCCAACTTGGTCGGGGTGGATGAGGCGGGGCATGAATGACTCAATTCTAGCAGCCAGGACCATTGTATATATCTTCGCGTCTAGATTGATCAGGGAAATGGGGCGATATGATCCACATTTTTTGGGGTCTCTCCCTTCTTTCGGGATGACAGTTATGAGTGCTTTAACGAATGAGTCTGGAGGTTTCCCGGTCTCTAGGATTTCATTAAATAATTTGGCTAGGAAGGGCGTAAGATGTGTGGCAAATGTCTTGTAAAAACCTGCAGTGTAGCCATCTTCGCCCAGGGATTTACCTAGTGTTAATCGTTTTATGGCCTCCTGGATTTCCTCCTCAGTTACAGGGGCATCCAGGGCCTCTGACTCAGTGGACGACAGTTTGGGCATATCGATATCAGACAAGTAGGAACGAATAACAGACGAATCCGGTTCCGTCTCTGGGGTGTACAGAGCTTCATAAAAGTCTGCAAAGGCTTCAGGAATGGTGGTACTATTTATCGATGTGCTGGGGACTCCATCAACTATTTCCTGCACTCTGCGTTCTGCCTGTTGTGCTCGCAGCCTGGCCGCCAGCAATGCATCCGCCTTGTCTCCTTTCTCATAAAACCTTTGTTTGAGGAAGAGGAGTTTGCAAGTTATTTGATCATGTTCCAGGTGACGGAGTTCCTCTCTTTTTGTCCGTGCTTGGCAGGCTTTTTCACGGTTTAGCACATCCCCGTTCCTCGCCTCATTTTCTAGTTAGGTGATTTCCCTGCGGAGTCTGTTTTCGATCAGAGCCCTCTCTCTTTTCTTTTTGGCTCCCTCCCTTATAAGGATTCCCCTCAAGGTCGCCTTGCCCGCATCCCAGACCCCTTGCCTAGAAACCTCCCCAGTATCATTCAATCGAAAGTATTCGGTGATCTCAGTTTCCATTTCCAATTTAAAGACAGGGTCTTTCCATAGGGTTTCATTGCATCTCCAATTCCCACCTGTAACTGGTAATGACTCCCATACCATATCAGCAATCACCATGTCGTGATCAGACCATGTGATTGGTATGATTTCTGTGTGTGAGGTCATACCGTATAAGTCCCTTGAGAAATAGAGGTGGTCAATGCGGGTGAGGGTGTTGTGTGGGGCTGAAAAAAAGGTTTAAGCTTTCTCTGTAGGGTGCATTTGTCTCCACACATCAGTCAGTCCATAGAGTTCCATCAGTGACCTGAATTGAGCGTGATCTCCCCCAAGTTTTTCGCGCGTTTCTGGATTACCAGGTTTCCAGTCCAGCGTGGGATCTGCCCATTTATTAAAATCTCCCCCAAGGATGACATGACCTGTTGACTCTAACATAATCTTGGGAATCGTTTTGGAGAGAAATCTAACTTGCCCTACATTGGGGGAGTAAATCGTGGCAATCGTGGTGGACACATTCCCAATGGTCCCCGAAACCAGCAGGGCACGGCCCTCAACATCTGACCAGACCTTTGTGATCTTGAAATCCAACCCCTTCCTAACGACGATTCCCACTCCCCCCCCTCCTCAACGGTCCCGAGCCCCAAAACTCCATCCCGGAACGCCTCCCCAGGACCACCCTCTCCTCTCCTTTCATATATTTAGTCTCCTGCAATAGAAGGATGTCAATTTTTGATCTGCGAAATTCTCTATAGAAAAGTGATCTTTTTGTTGGTGAACTCAGACCTTTGACATTCAACGTCCCCACCATTATGGCACCCCTGCAATATGATTCAGCGGTCATCATAACGACGGGATCTAAGACCATCCATATTTTCTGACCGTTGTAACTCACTTCCTTGGTATCGAAACAACCGCATGACCGTTGCACTGCTCATAGTTCTTAAATTTACATTTGATTCAACGCACGCCCTAGTCCCCCGACCCCTCCCCTCCTTCCCTCCCACTACCTGAGTTCGGTGGCGTCCGATCGGGCCGAGTTAACTTCACTCGCCCTGGACCGAACCACCAGTGGAGACCGTTACCTCACGGTCCCCTCGTAGAGTAAACATCAAAATAACTAATGAGCCCCCAAGAACCTCCCCCTAGAGTGAGCTCAATACTGCAAGATGAGTGGAAGTCTCTACACCCAAAAAAAAGCAACCATGTTGTCCCTATATTAAATGTCAGTTCAAGCAAAGAGTACTATACTTATCGAGGTTTAACTGCCCCACTCCGGAGAACCGTTCCCTCTGCGGTATTTCCTCGAACCTTTCACCTTCCTCCTCTTCGGGCCCTGTGTCTGCCATTCCGACCCATCCCTGGTAGGACGGTCACTGGACTCCTCGCAATCCTGCGGGCCAAGTAAGTCAGCGATGCAATCCTTCATCTGCTGTTCGGAGCTCAACCTGATCTTCCTGCCTTCATGTTAGAAGGAGAGAGATGTAGCGCATGTCCCGAGATTTGAGCCACGTCGTGAGTGGTTTGCACATTTTCCTCAGGGCTAGTGTCAGAGCGGAGAGGTCCTGATATATTGTTATTTGGGCCCCACTTAGGGTAACGGTGCCCCCACTCCTTGCCTTTTCCAGCACTCTCATCCTATCTTGATACCGGTGGAATCTTGCCAGCACCGACCTCGGGCCTCCAGGTGAGCCTCCCTCTCTGTGAATGCGTTCCGTTTTGGGTTCATCAATGTTGTCGTCCACAACTAATAGCTTGATTATGTCGTGAAGGGTCGTTTTTAGGTCCTCCTGTCTCTCCTTCCTTCTCAGGAATCCCAAAAAAGCGTAGATTGTTTCGTCTTTCGCGATTCTCCAAATCGTCCATCTTAAGTTTAAATTCCTGCTCCCTCCGTTCTAATTCAGTTATTCTGTGGGAGAGCTGCGTTTCTAGGACGTCAATTGAGGCCTGGTTGTTCTCAACGCCCTCAACCCTGTCTTCTATTTTGTCAAGGCGCTGTGTGAGTTTATCGATTTTTCCTCCTATGTTGGCACCCATATTTCTTATTTCCGCTAGTAGATCCGCAATATCTCCTTTTGTCGCTGCGGTTTCTGCGCCAATAATTGATGATGTGGCCATTGTGGGCTCGATGTCAATTCGGTGTGCTGATCCGTATGCGTATATGGCAAGTTTCTGGCGGGCGTTCATGCGCCTGGTGTTGCAAGTTCAATGTGTCGTAAGTGCAGAAGCTCAAGTACTTGGTACCACAGAGGAGGCACACTCCCCTAGACCAATTTTACCCTTCTATTATTTTGGTTCCTGGCCGAGACGGACCGTTTTAAGGGTGTCTCCGGGGGCCTTACCCTCTGTGGGGGAGATGCGTTTGTTGTTATAGTACGAGCAAGGACCTTATTGTCTTGAGGGAGCGGGGTTGCTCGTGGTCTCTCAACGTCCCGCGGACACCTACACTTGAGGGCCCGTGGATCAGACGCAAAGTGCACCCATTGTGTGCCCACGTCTTCGTTATCGCTTAAGACAGAAACCCCAAGGGCACCATGCGTCTGGAAGGTAGCGCGTTGCCTATATTCGGTTTCGCGGGTTTCCTCAGGGCGAGGCCGCAATCAGTTGTGTCGCAGTTTCGAGCTGAAGGCTCTGTGCGCTACTGCCAAGCGATGGAGGGGCCAGCGGGAATCACTTACTTCTCTTGGTTCGCGCCCCTTGAAGAGGGAGGCAAAGTAATCCTTCTGCGGGAGTATGATTCAGCAGAAGAGGGGGCACAGGGCCTGTGCCTCTGTTGTCTTCGCGGGGCGTCCGGCTTCGCACCGTCTATCTTGTTTCTGACCCTTTCTCCGCTACTGCATCCCATTGATTGTTCCACGGGGTCCTCGCTTCCAGGAGTGGTGTTGCATAGATGTGGGGGCTCAACCTCCGGTGCGCGCTCCTCTTGGTGCCATTGCAGTAATCGCTCCCGGCAGGCTAGAAGTCCTGGGCCGCTTCAAGGCTGCATCCAGTTTCGTTTTCGCCGCCACGGGTTCTTGGCAATATTTACTGGAAGCCTGGGCCGTTTTCACCCGGGATTTCTCCCGTGTATGGTTGATACCTTCATAAACCTCCGTGTCGAGTTTTAACCCCGGGGGGGGTCCAAAAGTGGGGGCTCATTCCACTTTCCGGGACCTCGGGGCGGGAGCTCACGCAGGAGAGGAACTCATCCGTGCGCCCCCTGGTGGCCACCCCAACAGTCACATTTCTATATAGATTTGATGCAAGCTAGGTTCATAATTCAAAGTGTGGTGCATGCTAAGAATCACATTTCTATCTAGATGCGACGCAAGCTAAAGGTCAGAATTCCATACTAGTGTAGTGTGATGTCCCATCATGATGTACGACTCTTAGGGAGAATTCTCATAAATGTGCCAATTCCCTCTACCTTAGAGCCCCTCAGCTCTTTTACTAAACTTTGGGACTTTGAACTTTCATTTCACTGTGTTTTCTGTGTTTGTTTCTTTTAATTGTGGAGTTTTAGGCAACTCCATAGGCATCATCTTTTCATGTGTGCCACACAGAACCCTCAGTGCAGTGACACACTTACAGGCTCTACCAAGGTTTAAATACCTTCTCTGGGATAAACCACTGTTTCCCAGAGAATGCAAAGTTAAATTGGCTTTACTAGTCCTTTTAAATTCCTAGATCCAGCACACCCTGTCTTACAACAGAGTGCTGGATCTACATACAAAAAAGTCTTGGCACATAAGGAATATATGGCCCAAGTGGAGCCACCAAAATAATCCTCTCTAGCCACGTAAAACAGTCATCATATTTGCTTTTACTTTACCCTTTATGTCAAGTAAAAAGCAACAGAGGCCATGCCATAGTATGACACTGACAATGCCAATGTAGGCCAGTCTAGCAACATAATAAGACTGATCATGTTTGCCTGACACTTGATGACAAATAAAAAATGCCTTGCCACAGTAAGAAGGTATATGGAGACTGACACCACTAATGTATGCCAGTCTAGACATGTAATAGCACTTATCATGTTTACTTTACCCTTCATGCAAAGTAAAGAAATGCCATGCAACATTAAGAAAGTATATGCAGGTTCCACATATATTTTTTTTATGTAGCATGACATTTTTAACTTGGCATCGTTGAAAAATGTGAGTCATATTACTACCTTGGAATTCAACTCCATAAGAATGGCTAATGGACATGACAGTTGGAAAAGGGCTGTTTTACACTGAAAAAAAATTATTGTGGTGGGACCCGAGCATCCGCCAACAGACATGGGGGTGGGGGTGGGGCATAAGAACAGCTTTAGACCTGCATATGAAGCAGGCCACACATCTGCCCTTTTTGGGGCTTAGCTCTGGGAGTATGCAGATGTAAGAGCTTGACCATTGTATTAAACAAGTTTTTAAAGAGCCTTTTATTTTGTCACGTGGTACGCCCAATTCCTTAATTCACTTAGAAACAACCTTGGATCCCATTGATAGTATTGCCTCAATGAAGCATACACCAGAACCTGTAGCCTTCCGGAATGAGTTCATTCATGTGATGACCTTAGACGGGGGTATGAATTTGGCGTGGGTTGTTCATGTCAACAAGTGCCTCCATGATTTGAACGAGCATGATCTATGGTTACGCCACACGCAGATTAATAAAGCCACGTCCATCAGAACTAAATGTAATTTACTTGTGTCTTATTATAGGAATAACATGGTGGATGCATATTGTAGTCTGAAGTTGGCTCCCAGTTATCCCTGTGCCAAACAAGCATTTGATTTAGAAAAATATATTCACCATTCCACCATTTGTTCGTGCCCTGGTGATAAATGTCAGTTTAGGCACACTTAAGCTGGCCTCCTTTACAAGGATATGGGGGAAGGGGAGTTTGTGTAATTGTCCTCTTCGCAGTATCTCTGAGGAGACAATAATAGACTTTTTGTTCTTTTGCCTCAGACGAGGGGCTTGTGAGCGCTTTATCTTGAACCCTTCTTAAGATCTGCAGGCATATGCACTATTTCTGACTTTCTGGAACTCTGTAGACAAACGGATGATGTAGAAATCGTATGCAGAGTAGCCAAATGTATTCATCGTGCTTGCCTCATGAGGCCCAAAGTATGAATCAGGATACAACCGAATAAGGGAAATTAGGCTATTATTCTGGGGGGGGGGGGGAGCAATATGGTTGACAATTCTTAGATGCGGGGGCTGCGAGTATCTCTCCCCTTCACATTCACACCCCTGCCATTTTCAGGGTTATATCTCTTTGATAAGATTGTCAACACCCGATTTATCTATTTTACTTGTTTTTAATCACTTTTTTATAAGTATTTATACACACATTAATGACTATATTGTTCTAGAGTATATATTTCAAGAAACTGCTTTTACAACTGTGTATACTTGTTATGGCTGTGTGGCGAATAAAGGTTTTACAGACAGATCAATGTATCTATGAGTTGTACAGCACAATTAAATACTTAAGGTATGCTGAGGAAAATAGAACAAACACATTCATTTTTTTTAACCAAAACTATCAAAGTAACACAATTAGGTTTCTGGATGACATTGCCTGACACATCCATGCAATTGTCTGCAGTTTGTGGATAATGGGTGCTTTCATTCTCACTTCACTTTGATGCGTCTGGGAGGAGTGAGGAAGAGGAGTGTTGAGCTTTAAGATCAAGTTGGTCAGTTTGAGCCTCAGTGCTAAACCTGAGAATGTGCTTCTCTGGTCTTGCATTTGAAAAACGTAGAAGGAATTAGTAGCGTCTGCACTGATCAGTCAGGTTTTAGCAGGACCACTATATCAGATGATGTGCAAGTCATTGAAAAACTGAGGTGGTGCATGAATTCCCTAAGCAAGCAGCAGCACATTAATATAATCACGTAACTGTTGCCACCTGAGAAATCTTCCCACTGCCAATAAGCTGTGACAAGCCTAGACTAGGGTTTTGTCATCCTGGCCCAATCCTACGTTCATCGTTCCGCATTTGCTCCCTGAGGTAAAGCCACTTCTACCAGTATTAAAACCGCCCCCACTAAACGTCCTTTACATTGACTAGAACTGTACACTTGTTCTTAGTCCAAAAACAGGCTTTTTCGTGCTGTGGCCGTCCAAGATCAGATTTGCATTCAACGCATTTACATGGTAATTATAGTTGAACCAGCATTTCAACGTGAAAAGGGACTGGTGGCAATTTTGAAAGATGGAAACCTTGGGCAATGCCTCTGACTCGGGCAATAGAAGTCTATCACCACAGTGCAGCCAACTCACAGTTGCTGGCACAATGTAGCCGATTCAACAACACACACTTGGTAGCCATGATGCGCACAGGTACACAATAGTTCAGCACATGTATTTTGAAATTCCCTGAAACCTATTCTACTGTAATGCTGGGCACTTCCACCTGAGAATTCTGCGAAAGGTGTTCCCCTTTCTCCCTCTGAATCTTAGGGCATTGGTGGTGGCTACTCTGGTGCTGATCCGCCTAGATTATTGTAATGCACTTTATTTGGCTCAGCCTAAAGGCCTTGCCCAGCGGGTGCAGCGTCTTTAAAATGTGGGGACCCGAGTGGCTACGGGATCCCCTTATGGGGCACACATTACCCCAGTTTTGCGTGCCTTACATTGGCTACCTGTGGCCCAGTGTATTAAGTTTAAGGCGCTTTGCCTAGTGCATCGTGCCCTTCATGGTCTTGGAGCCGAATACCTACGGGTTAAATTTGTCCGCTACTGCCCCAATGGAGAGCTCCGTTCTCTGTATGCAGGCTTGCTTTGTGTGCCATCCTTTCACCGCACGCAATTCGGAGGCCGTGCTTTTTCGGTGGCAGCAGCTCTATTGTTGAATGATCTGCCAGGGCCCCTAACAAATCTGTCTAATCATCTTCAGTTCACAAAGTCTTTGAAACCCCACTTGTTTTGAATGGAGGGGTCAGTTAGCCTATCTGCTTCCCCAGAGCCATGATACCTACGGGTGACCGTGTGCTTAACAAGCTCTCTTAACAAAACTGTTTACTTGGACAGGGGACAATATGTTTATTAAATCGTGTTGTCCCTGACAGAAAAAGAACTTGTGCTTTGAGTGGGGCCATAGGAATTCCTCGCCCCCGAGTCTACCACCACTCCAAGAACCCTGTTGTGGCCCAAGAAGAAAATAGATTTGAAATGAGTAAGCTCCAGAGGTGAAGAACCTACCGCTCGTGTAACAGCACACATCATCCTCCTCCTCCATGGAAAAGGATGAAAAGAGAACGAGTGGATGACAAAAGGAGGTCAGAGAAATAGGACAGAGCGTGGGTGGAGAAGGACGAATATGAGAAGAAGGAGAAATGGAAGGAGGAGGTGAAGAAGAGAAAAAGAGGATTAAGGGAAACATAAAGGTGAGGAGCGTGGCTTAGAGTAAGTAGAGAAAGGAGCAATAAAGAAGACAGAAGTCCTTCTTCACCTGGGATAAAAGTGTGCTCCTTAAGTGGTAGAGCATAGGCCAGAATAAGGGCTAGAAAACAGGGGAGTGTGACACTTGTATGGCTTCTTAAGAAGTACTTGTCACTGAAAAAACAGACACATTGGCACACAGAGATGAACATTGATATGTTTCAAAGCTGTGGGACATATTTCAGCAGCACGCCTGGCAGGTTGGCAAATTGAGCTTCCTATTATCAGCAGTAACCGGCAATATTTCAATAACTCTATTATATTACTGACAGCACTCTGGATTATTTGAGAAGTGCACAATTGAACTTCAAAAGTCTCCTCGTGGTGGGAAAACACTTGCCTATAATAGGAATTCGGACTCTACTTTTGTTCTGATTGCTCTTATTATACTGTATTGACTATCACAGGTTTAAAGTGTTTTATATCTCATAGCACAGTATTTAAAACTGATGTGATTATATAACCTGGCACAATATTTGAAACTGAAATGTCAACTGAAATACGACGTACTCTACGGCTATGCCATTAACCATCTCTGTAAGGCATTGGGCCTCATTCGGACCCTGGCGTTAACCAAGGCGCTATTAGCGCCTTGATTGTCGCCGGTATTTTTCCAACTCCGCCATGGTGAATGGCGTAATTACCGCCCCATTCCAAGGTTGGCGGGGGCGGTAATTCCCCATTCACCATGGGCCCTTCCCCATTCCCATTTTTGGCCCATAGGGCTCAATGGGAATGGGGAAGGCGCTAATTACGGCACCGTAAATTACGGTGCCGTAATTAGCTCCTAGGTCCCTTTGCGGGTTGGTTTTTTAACGCCTGCAAAAAGCAGGCGTTAAGTACCAACCCGCAAAGGGAACTCGGAATAGGGCGGTAAGGGTTTAACGGCACCGGTCTCGTTACCGGTGACCGTTAACCCTTACCGCCCTACTCGGAATGACCCACATTGTTTCATTGATGCGCCAGAGTTATCTATCGCAACCACATCCAGTGTTTGTAATCACAGGCGCAGTTTGCTTATATGGGATTTTTTGTATGGTGAAATGATCCTGTGGTCTGTGGCAGACCTAGCTACTGCATGGACTGCATGAATCGCTCATGCGTCTCCTTTGTAAATCCTTTGCTCTTTATTAAACTTTCTTTGGGAAATGTCGCTTTTAAAATTGGGTAATAGTAACAACTGTTATATACAGGTCTATGGAACAACACAAACTTTGGGAGCAAGTACTACGTAAAAGACAAGTTGCTGCAGCTGTAAGTGACTTATATTGATGACTTTTGAGGACTTACCCCCACATTTATCAATTTCTAGATGACACTGGGTGACCTATCAATTGAGGTAAGTATAGCTGGTGGGAAAACGTTGGAGTATTAGTGTTCTGCAGACTACCGTGATAGCTTCCATTCCAGCGAAATGCATGCAACTGTAGTACTTTTTTTTAATGTGGGCTATTAGGTGACGCTGAAAACGTTACCTTTCAACCAAAACTATTGTCATTAAAATAAGAGCTTTAACATAAGAGCTTCAAATCTGGGCTTTGAATGAGGGTCTGTAATCTTTTTCCATTGGAGATGACATTTGAGGAGGGATACACCGTTGTTACTTTATTGAATCCCTCCCATTCCCTGCCCATAGCCATGCTAATCCCTATGACTAATCCCACCCATTCCTGCCCATATCGGAACTCTTTGAGCTCTTCCAGGGAGGCAGCCATTTTGGATGACTGTCTCTAAGCAAACTCTCTGAAAACAAGCCGAAGCTAGCAGCGATCTTTGAATAGGAAAGGCACCTTGCTTCTTCCAAATAAAATGATGCATTGAATCATGCAAGTATAATCTTTTTTTAAATAGCTAAAGTAATTTACAATGCTTTCAACAGCAGTAATTATTTCTGTCCTTTCTGCATTTAATTTCCTTGGTTGATTTTAATATAGCTAGGGCGGTTGCTCGTACTTTTTAAATCTGTTTTAATGTGTATCAATGGCTTACAACACAAAATCGTCAATGTTGTGCTACATGTCATATAGTGCTCGAACCCTTACTGGCTCAATGATTGGCTCTGTTAGCTGTGCAGGGCCATGCAGATGCTTGCCCCGCATAGTCCCGCAATCCGACTGGTTGTGCTCGGCTTCACACATAAATTGTCTGGCTCACCCTACCTCTATTTTTGTCCTTTGAAATGTTTTTCTTCCCCCACTGCTTTTAAACCAACTGTAAAGTGTTCTAATAAAAAAACTTGATAATAAGACATAAAACCCCACAGTGCTCATGCCAGAGAGGATCTCAAGGTCCTTAGCCATGAGATCCTTTCTGACATGAGCAGTGTCTTCTATGTGTTCGCATGATTTTCCTTGCATTCAGGAATTCTAGCTCCCCGCTGCCGGCATGTGCTGCGTTGCCGACAGCGGGGAGCTAGAAATCCAAGTGCGAGCAAAATCCTGCAAACGAACAGAGGATAGTAAGCAATGTCCTATATGTATTAACTGGATTTTGCCCGCACTTTGGATTTCTAGCTCCCCGCTGCCGGCAATGTGTTGCATGCCGGTAGCGGTGAGCTAGAAATCCAATGTGCTTGCAAAATCCCACAAACACACAGAGGACAGTGCTCCTGGATTGTGAGCACTGCCATCTGTGTGTTTGTGGTATTTTGTACACAAATCACATTATAAACTGAAGTGATAAATATATAAATACTTATGTGAACCAAAAACAGTAGGTTCAAGTCATTTCATCGCCTGCTTTTACATCGGCAGGCTTTTAAACGTGCATATTCCATCGAATGTGCTCATGTTTTTTTTTTTGGGGGGGGGGGTCCCCCCAAATCCCCCACCCACACTTATTTTTTACTATTGCCCACCCGCCCAAACACTTATTTGCCCTTTCCCACCCCCCCTAAAATATTTGATGAGCACATACGATGTAATGTGCACGTTTAAAAGCCTGGCGATTTAACAGCAGGCGATGAAACAACATCGCACCAAATAGTATGACAGTAACTATTTGGAACGGAAGAATAGAAGCATACGAATGCAAAATGATGTCAGCCCAAAATAATCTTCTATGCGTTATGCAGTCTTTCCATCAAGTCATAAAGACACAAAAACAAACTGTGTGGCAATACTATCTGTTAGTAAACATTAGGGGCCTGATTTGAAAAATAATTTCAATGGGAAAATCAATGTCAATGCTTCCAGAATAAATTAAATGCCTGTAGAAGTGCCTTCTCACTGCTTGGGAACTGTCATTTAAACATTTCACCTGCTTGAGAAATGGTAAGCAAGTATTTCTGTTGGTTTAGGGCAATTCTGACCTTGCTGGGTGGCTCCCCTTTTCTCAGCAAGTGAAGTCTGTCGGCTAGGGCCGCCTTTCACCTATTCTAAAGCGCAAAAACCACATAACAGAGATGCAAGGTCTGGCTGGTGAGTATTGCAGGCAGGGACAGGGCAGCACCCGGGACTTGTTGGCATGTTACGTTTTGTTTTGTGTATTATTGATTAGCCACCTCCTTCATTGAAACATAATAGAGCTTAAATGTCCATCTTCCCCTCGCATCCCGGATAGCAAAGTGTGTCCCCCATCAGGTGACTCTGAGAACCTGATGAAGACATGAGGTCGAACTCTTGTTGTGTCTTCACCTGAAGACACAGGAGACTTGAACTCTCCTCCAATACCCTCCACGGGACAGTAGAACAGAATATCAGTAATTGGGCGAGCTCAGCTCCCGGAAAGTATTTCCGGATCAACCAAAGGAGGTTGCTTGGCCATTCTGTGATGAAGCTAGGCTTTATGCCAGCTACCTGCACTAACACACTGCGGGGAGACTTATTTGTCTCACAATGCCAACGTCTCCCTCCCCCAATCATATTGGCTTGCTTGTGCAGCAGTGTTCTCTGGTGTAGCGCTTTCCTGGAAGGGACACTCTTAAAGCAGGTGCTGCATGCATCTTGTTTTCACCTTGGGAGGACAACACTCAGGATCTCAGGGTTGGTTTTGTTCCAGTCAGCAGGCATTGCTGACCAATCTGCAGGCTTGCCAGCATTTTAGGCTCATGTCCAACCCACTTAACACCAGGACAGGAATGCCCCCACACTATATCTGCACCTTTGCTGCTGCATTTAGGACAACCAACATTGGACATTTTTAAGTGCATGTAGGCAGTACGGCCAGCAGCGCTAAGTATGTGACCATGATGGGTGAAGTGCTAGAATGGAGGGAGAGGAAGTGAGGGAGAGAGACCGGATGGAAGCAAGGGAAAATGTTAGCTTTGCTAGCTGGGATAGATAGCTGGGTTGAGCGAATGCTGCAGAGTGTGCACAGAATGCAATCTATAGGTCACATGTTTGAATCCCATTGAGGTGGAATCAGGATTTCATCCATCTGTGATTGTCCAGAATTAGGACAATCGCGTTTCGGGATATTTCTTTTCTTTTTAGTAGCACAGAGCTGAAACCTATGTTTTTCTTGCAGGCACAGTAGCAAATGCTATTTTGGTTGCTAGCTTATCTTGCAGACAAGTAGATCCCAGATCTGATTCCTTGAAGTTGCGGACGCTTCCGTTTTGGTGCATTTTGTTGCATCGCTTCGGATTGTGTGAGCACTGTATGTTGGAGTCAACATAAAGCTTGTAGGTGTTCGGTTATTTGCCCACCCATTGATTGACCATGGGCCTCATTACGAGTCCGGCGTTAACCGAGGCGGTAAAACCGCCGGGTTAATGCCTGACTCGTATTACCATTCCGCCTCCGTGATTCCCGGAATTACCGGGGCATTACAACCCCGGTTTTCCGGGAATCACGGAGGCGGAATGGTGTAAATCCCCATTCCCATTGAGTCCTATGGGACACGATGGAAATGGGGATCATGGAAACACCGGCAGCATCTCGTAATGCTGCCGGTGTTTCCTCGTCCGCCTGCATGCGGGAGGTGTTAAACCCGCCAGGTCAGACCTGGCGGGAACATCACCTCCCGCCTGCAGGGGTCGGACTCAGGCGGTCCGGAAACAACAGTGGCGGCGGGTTTACTGCCACCGTTATTTCCGGACCGCCTGGGTCGTAATGAGGCCCCATGTGTATAAGGTATTAGATGTGTTGCAGGCACTGATATTAGATGCCCACAAAATCCCATACTGTTGGCATTGCCAATACTTGATTTTTTTATATGAAGCAGTGTGCTGCATGCGTTTTTAAGCTTGTCACCAAAAATAAAACAAAAAGTGAATGGAAAAACACTTTTTAATATCATTGTTATCTGCATTCTAAGCCATCATAAGGATGGCAGGATGTTTATATGGAAATGAAGACTGAGGCCCCATAACTAAAATATTTCATCAGACGTTACCACATTCTCACTGACTAACTTATCAGGCAACACTGGCCGGGAATCAAAAACTCCTCTATATTCAGTCATTGTGATTGTATTATTTTAGGAAATACACAAAATCCATGTTTTCCAAAAAGTGTACAGCATTAACGCTCATTGGGCCTCATTAGGACCCTGGCGGAGAGGGTATTACGCCAGCGTAGTGCATGGCGTACCTCTCCGCCATACTACGAGTTCCCGTAGCGCCATGGAGGTTTTCTCCGCCTGGTTTTACCAGCCGGAGAAAACCATGGCGCTACGGGACCTCGTTGTTAATTACGCCACCGTATTTTACGGTGGCGTAATTAACTCCTTCCCCACTCCCATTATACCCTATGGGGCAAAAATGGGAATGGGGAAGGGCAGAATGGGGATTGGGGATTTACCGCTCCGCCGAGGTCGGAATGGGGCGGTAAATCCGCCAACCCCCATGGCGCTATCGGCGGCTTTCCGCCATGCTTCGCGGTGCATTTAGCACCGCGAAATCCGCCTGGGTCGTAATGAGGCCCATTGTAATTAATGAAACATATCTCCTTGTACAGTGCTGACATGTACGCCTGGTGGCATCAAGTGTGGTAGAAAAGCTTGGAAGTCGCCTGAGAGGTGTCTGCGCTTAGCAGTGCACGCTGCGTGCTGCGCCCCATTGATTAGATTAACTAAAGGCCACCTGCCATTGATTCACATGGGAAGATAACACCGTATAGAGGGCCTTCCGTAGCCCTGTGTCACATAGAGCGACGACACAGTGTAAAGGCAAAGGGCCCATCAGCATGGCACCATCGAGGTATTGTGTGTGTTTAATTCACGCTATAAGTGATCCTTTGACCACTTCCGAGAGAAGTCAAAAAGCAAAACAGGAAAACAAAAACTCTATTTGTGTGTAAAGGGGCAGGGGACGTTCCGTACGCAGACAGTTGTCTGTCGCTAACGGAAGAACACACTGGGCCTCATTACGAGGTGGGCGGTAAGGGTTAACCGGCACCGGTAAGGAGACCGGTGCCGGTAAACCCTTACCGCCCTATTCCGAGGTCCCTGGTTTTAGCAGGCGCCCTTAGCGAGAGCCGCTAAAGGACCAGGGAGCTAATAGGGAATTATTAGCTCCATCCCCATTCCCATTGAGCCCTATGGGGGCTCAAATGGGAATGGGGAATGGTTCTCGGAATGGGGACTTACCGGGTCCTCCAAGGTTGGAATGACCCAGTTAGTCCCTATTTCGCCAACCCGGACCCGGAATGCGGTAAGGGGGTAGCCATGGTGCTAAAAGCTAAAAGCACCATGGCTACCGCCTACCTCTTAATTAGGCCCACTGTACCTGAAATACTACAGGCACATCTTGTGTGTGATGTGAATAATGCGTGGACATTAAATATTGCGTATACCGGTTATATCGCATATAAAAAGCCTCTTAAGCTTTAGTTTTCACAAAAATCCTGCTGTATTATTTAAATCATCAGCATGAATATATTTACGAATGACAGAGCACCAGGTGCCTGGGGGTTGTTGCACCCGCCTCAGGCGTCCTGCCATTTTAACATCACCCCGCACAATGATAATGTGTTATTTATATAGCGCCTTTATCCAAAACGCTTTACAGAGCACATATTTACATACAATATCACCCAACCGAAATTGGTACTCATTTATCGACCTTGGAAGGAGGAAAGTCTGAGTTGGCCTTGCCGGGATTCGAACCTACGACCTGCAGATTACGCTCAGATCGCAGCAGCAGGCGCTCAACCCGCTGAGCTATTTTACTGGCAATAAAGTCAGGCCTGCTGCATGTGAAGCTGATGTGGTGCCCCGATAGGCACTGCTCTCTTAGCAGGTCTAGGCCTGACAGGGAGCCTTTACGCATAGACAGCACTACCAGCATTATGGCCTAGGGCCAACAGCCTACCAGGAAATTACCTGAGGTGCAGGGAGGGGCAGAGCCTATTCGTACAAGCAAGCAGGCCGGACCCAGGCTCAGTGCAGCCACGGAAGCACGTGGAGCAGGAGCAGACAAAATGGCGGTCATACCAGAAGTGCGGCAATCCAGCCAGGTGTAAAGGCAGGAAACCACTGCAAGGACAGAAGGGTCCCAGGTAACTACGTCACAGGTCACGTGGTGCACCACCTATCTGACCACAGCAGCGCAATTGCGCTACACATGGGCTTTGTACATTCACGAGAGATACAGTCGGGTTAGACAACAACTATCCATGTCTACATCGACTCACGGCCCGGTGCGGGAGTGCGCTAAACCAGCCTGCAAGGAACGCTTTTTTGATAAGTTCCTGACCCTCATGCGGTCCCCTCAAATGACAAGCATCCTCAAGGGTATCATTCAGGACATGATCTCATCCATGCTTCCACCTCAACCACAGGCTCCAAGTGGGAGCGCACCACCTCCTCAACCTACTGCACCACCGGCAACACCTATTGGCACAGCAGTGTCTCTGCTTCCAGCGGCCACTCCTCTATCGGCGGCCAGGAGCACACCACCAGTGGACCCCGCAGGCACTCCAGATAATGGGGATCAACAAGACACTGACGAAAAGGAGCAAGATGTGCCTTCTTCAGCAAGGGTGTTTCACGACAGAATCGCTGGTCTGACTGAGTACCTAGGCATCCCCCAGCCACAGAAGAAGCAGCTGGAAGCAGGGTTTTTTAGCAGAGGTCCTCACACTGCAAGCAGATGCTAGCTCATGTATACCACCACTAAAGAACGTGGAGACCCTGGCTAGGAAGGGGTGGGCAAAGCCACACTCTGCACAGCCAGTCAGAAAAATCTGGATGCTAAGTATAGACAGGTGGAGGGCAACGCACTACTACTGTTCGTGCACCCCCAGCCTCTGTCATCTGTCATTGCGGCAGCGTCCATGTATGCCAAACCACAAGCATCCACGACCAACACATCCACCTCGGAGCTGCTGGGCAAAGAAGATATGGTCCGAGATGCCTATGGCAAAAAGGTGTACTCAAACGCAGGACTACACCTCAGACAAGCCAATGCTGACCCAACCTGGCCACAGAAAATCAAAGTCTGTGGCAGGAAATCGCCAACTTCCTCCCGGACCTACCAACCCACAAGAAAGCGTCATTCAAGGCCGGCTTGGGGGAGGCCAAGATAATCGCTCAAGACCTCATGGAAGCCAAAGTAGCACACATTGATAGAGCCATATGCGTAGCGACAGACATGAGAGGGACGGGCTGGCTTAGAGCAACCAGGTTCAATCCTGATGTTCAGGAAAGAATCCTTGATCTCCCATTTGAGGGGGGTAACTTGTTTCACTCCATCACAGATGAAGAGCCGAACAAAAAGTAGAGCAGCTCACAGACCGCCAAGTCTCTGGCCATTCTTATGAAGCCAGCAGCCAAAAGCTTTGGGTTTGGGAAGGGGCAGGCTCGGTCAGACAGGGGTTGAACGTTTGGCAGCTTCTGGGGTTTCCACGACTGCAGAACCAGGCAGCTAGATCAATCTACCAATCAGCATCGGCAGAAGCAGTAGCAATCATCCCACAGAGGATTCTTCCAGTCCGCACCCCAGCCTCAGAGGCAAAGGAACAATGACGTGTTGCTCAGGTACACAGCACTCTGGTGGTTGGCAGATTAGCCCTCCACAGTCAGTCCTTGCAGACTCTACTTGTGGACCCATGGATGATTTTGGTAGTCTCTCATGGCTTCCGGCTTCCCATTCCATCTCCCGCTGCTCTCCTCCCCTTTCCCAGATCGGGACATCATAACTCCTAGCAGAGATACGCTCACTAATCGGGAGTGAAGCAGTGGAGGAGGTCCCACTCCCCCAACAGAGGTTGGGATTTTACTCACGCATCTTTGCCATTCAAAAGAAGAACCAGGCAGGCATACGAGTGGTCCTATATATATCCTTCTTATATCCTTCTTAAACATGTACCTTGTTCATGTAACATGCAGAAGTTCAAAATAGATACGCCAGCTCTGATAGCCAAGTCTCTGTGTGGGGGAAACTGGACATGCTCCCTGGATCTGAAGAACGCATACTTACATGTCCCGATCTGGCAGCCTCATCGATCGTTCCTCCGATTTCGGGTCATGGGGCGGCACTTCCAATAGAAGGGACTGCCCTTTGGGCTCAACTCAGCATCAAGAGTCTTCACAAGGTTCACGGTGGCAGCCCTGCTTAGTTCAGAGGTCCACCATGTGTATCCATACCTTGACGACTGGATAGTCAGTGCAGAGTCATCGGTACAGTTCAGGAGCACAATTTGCAAGCTCATGAGCACTTTATACAACTTGGGGTTCTCAATCAATGTCAAGAAGTCGCAGCTTCAGCCTACACAAACCCTAGTGTTTTTAGGACTCTTGCGGGACACACAGAGTCAGGTAATATTCCCCACAAGGGAAAAGATGGCAATAATCAAGGCAGCAGCTGGTTACTTACTCAGCAGACCGGTGACCACGGCCTGCTGATATCAGCACTTGCTTGGGGTAATGCCTGCTTGTCTCCTGGCGCTTTCTCACACCAGGCTGCAAATGGGGAGGTTGCAGCTGCACTTTTTGGCTTCATGGCTCCAAGAGACTGGGGAGCAGATAGCAGCGGTTAGCATACCAACACCACCTGCACCAGGATCTTCAATGGTGGAGGCAGGACACCAACCTCATGGCGGGCAGACCCTTCAGGCAGCCCAAACTGGAACATACGATTACGACGGATTCCTCCCTACAGGGGTACAGAGACACTCTGGGCAACTACACAGTACATTCTCTGTGGTCAATGGAGGAACAGCAGAATCATATCAACTGACTGATAATGATGGCCATCAGGCTTGTGCTCAAGGCTTTTCTTCGGATGGTCAGAGGCAGGTCGATCTGCATTGAGACAGACAACTCCACCTGCATGTACTTCCTCAACAAACAGAGAGGCACCAGATCTCCTCCTCTGTGCATGCTTGCCATCAGCATATGGGAGTGGGCCATTGCACAGAATACATGGATCTCAGCAGTCCATCTCCCAGGGAAATCCAATTTGCAGGTGGACCGACTCAGCAGGCTGGGTTCCAACAATTACGAGTGGCAGTTGAACAAGAGGGTCCTTCGGGGCATCTTCAAGAGGTGGGGTCAACCTCATGTTGACCTGTTTGCGACAGAGCACAACCAGACATGCCAGCAGTTTGTGTCTTGGGTGGCCGGGGCCAAGGCTCTCTGAGGGGACGTGCTGCACATGCAGTGGGACGGAATGTCGGCATATGCATTCCCCCCTGACTCCCCTTCTCCACAGGGTCATTTGCAAAATCAGAGAGTCTCGTCAACTGCGACTGATCCTATTAGCATTGTAGTGGCTGGCCTGGTACTTGGACTTCCTGCAGATGGCAGATCAGCCTCCGGTCCCCCTTGCCCCTAGGGACGGACCATTGCCTTGGTCAGCACGTGGGTTACGGTCATTCACCCCTCCCTGGAGAGGCTAACCCTAGCGGCCTGGTCCCTGAGCAGATAACCCTACAGCACCTGAATCTGTCACCAGACAATCTAGAAATCATACAAGGAGCCAGGAGCCACGCTACCCGCAGGCATTACAAAAGCAAATGGAACATATTCTGCTTCTGGGCCAGGGAGTCAGGAGTGGATCCCCTAACATGCACCTTAGACCAAGTGCTGTCTTTTTCTGCCCATCTGGTTAAATGGAGCGCTCTGGTAGACACATGCTGGACATACCTAGCAGTCATCAGCACCTACAGGAACCCAGAGAGGAACTCTTTCTCTATGTCAAACCCTGTGGTGAAAAGACATCTGGTGGGGCTAACAAGGCTGTTTCCGCCTGTCAGGAGTCTGCATCCAGTCTGGGATCTCAGCGTAGTCCTCAGCGCCCTTGCGCATAAGCTGTTCGAGCCCAATGCAAATATAGACTTCAAATTAGTCACAATAAAACAGCGCTCCTGGTGGGCCTCATCTTGGCATGCAGAATTAATGAAATTCACGTTCCAGTGACTACAGAGACATACACCACATTCCCTCAAGACAAGGTGGTGCTCTGCACTCATTCTTCCTTCCTACCGAAGGTGGTCTCATCATTCCACCTCAATGAGGAAATTGTACTACCCACTTTCTTCCCTAATCCAACAGAAGAGGCGAGAAGGTGCTTCACTATCTTGATGTCAGGAGAGCATTGAATTTCTACCTGGACAAGACCATGAATTTCCACAAGTCAGACACCCTATTCGTCACCTTTGGCGGCTCGAAACTGGGCAGGCAAGTGTCCAAGGCTTCAATAGCCAGGTGGATGGTCTTGGCCGTTCACAAAGCATACAAGGTCTAGCGTAAAGAGACTCCAAAGAACATACACGCTCACGCAGTCAGGGCCAAGGCAACAACAGTCACTTTCCAAAGACACGTACCATGGCAAGCAATTAACAGGGTGGCCGCATGGGCCACACCAGCCTTCTACAAGCATTACTGCTTGGACGCTAGTGCACAGTCTGACGCGGCCTTTCGGCCAGGCGGTGCTGCGAAGTCTGTTTGTCTAGGCTGGGTAACGGCACTCCTCCCGAGGGCTTCAATCAGTGGTAATCCCCCACGCACAATGGAGGAAAGAGGACTGGACGTAGGAGTAATTATAAGTTACTCACCGGAGTGACTAACATACTCCTAGTCCATAGTCCCCTTTCCTCCATACACCCCACCATCCTTCCCCCTAAAATAAATAGCAGCGTCCATAGGCGGATTAATACAGCTGATACGTCAAAGGGGATTGAGGTGTGGCGCTGGTGGGCGGGGTCAAGGGAATGCCTTCTCCCGGGGACGCGCCCCCACACGCAACTACATTTAAAGGGAAAGAAACATTTTTCTGGTGAAAAGGTTCTGTTACCATACTTAGCCAGGGACGCCCCATACAGGACACAGGAAAGGGGACTATGGAGTAGGAGTACGTTAGTCACTCCGGTGAGTAACTTGTAATTACTTAATCACGTGGATGGCTTGGTCTGCCAGATCCAAGTCCTGCAAGATAGCTTTGATACCCCATGGGCATTAAGAGCAAAGCACTTGACTGGGAATCTCTGCTTGTCAAATCAAATCCAGCTGTCTCATAAGGAGACCCTTACTTTTCTCATGTACTGCCTTGCTGCTTGTAGCACTCATTTTGCCGATAATCTAGCCATCATTGCTGTAGACCTTGCCGTAACCCATCATAAACTCATCATCTTATCTCTGGGTGGATTCCTCCTCTTCATCCCTACACATAGCAATTTACTCCCATTTGTGCACATTCAATCTTAGAATCGGCACTACTGCTCTAGCAGAATCTTCCCCTACCATGCCACTTAAATAGGCTTGCCATGTTCTGATTTCCTTTCAGGTACGTTTAGATTCCAGGGCTTCCACTGGCCCTTCCAAACCTCCTCTGACAGGTAAAGGCTGGAGTAAATTCTCCTTTCCTGATGTATTGCCTGCACTTGCCCTCTTTTTCGATTCCCTCCCATTCTCTAATCCTGACATAATGGGCCTCATTACGAGGTTGGAGGTAGCCATGGCGCCATTAGCGCCATGGCTGCCTCCAAAATCGTACCGACTCTGGTCTGGTGGATGGAGCAATTACCGGTCCATTCCGAGGTCGGAGGGATCAGTAATTCCCCATTCACCAGAGCCATTCCCCATTCCCATTTGAGCCCCCATAGGGCTCAATGGGAAGGGGGAAGTTGGCAATAACGGTACCGCAAATTGCGGTACCGTTATTGACCCTGGTATCCCTTTGCGGGTCCCATCCTTAATGACTGGTAAAACTAGGCGTTAAGGAAGGACCCGCAAAGGGAACTCGTAGTAGGGCGGTATGGGATTACCGCCACCAGTGCCCTTACCGGTGCCGGTAATCCCTTACCGCCCACCTCGTAATGAGGCCCAATGTTTTACTTCTACTCATACTGGCTGTTCTGCACCACTGATCTGCTAACCCCTATCAAACTTCTTAATTCCTCCTGCCTCACTAGTTTGGCCTATTGGTTTACTCCTGATTATCAATCCCATCACAACACGGTCTGAAAACTTAAGCCCACCTTGTGCAGAAACTCTTATCTACTGACAAACTTATTTTTAAAGATTCCTTAACGCCTGCATTGCCAACATCTTAAGTTTAAAAAAAAATATTATTGCCATAGCTTCTACCCCTTGCCTAACATATTGCTGTGATCGAGGATCCTCCCCAACTACCAACCTGACTAACCCCATCTCAAGTCCTCTGTGACAACCTGTCTATCATTTTTAAAGGGAAAATTAAATCTGACCCCATCACCATCTCCTCTTTTTTTACTAATTGCCACCATTCTTATTTATTCCTTATTTTGTGTATCATTTTATTGTTTTCCCCTCTTTCTTAATATGTCTTTCCCATTTATTAAGTTCTGTATGGGGCCCTCCCTATCCGTTCACTCATGCTCTCACTGCCTCGCCTTCTCCCAATGCAATGATGTTTTTTTCTAATAGTGTCATGACCCTCATCCCAGATGTCCACTGGCAAGCCCATTGGCCAGGTGGGATCAGGACTCAGGTCTCTAATAAGGCCTGGCATTCACTTCCAAAGCCCTCTTGGGGCCAGTCCTGGCGCCTATGGCAACAGGCTCATACACCGTGAAAGACATGTGTTCAGGGAACTACTTTATTTGAGGCTTTCAGCCAACATGGAAGCATCCACATAGCTTGGCTCCTAGGAACCAAGCTATGCGGTATAGTGTTTTGGGTGTGGTGGCCTAGGGACTATTTTACCTGGACTACTTTGTTGAGGCTATTCAAACCACACCCGAATTAGACAACACACTTTGCGTTACTTTGCAGTCTGCAACGTGATGCTCACCGTGTCCAGCTATACCCACGAGCCTCGGAGAAGCAGAACCTGCAAAGAAACAAAAGGAACATTGTTAGCAGCAGCATCTTACCTGCAATCTCCATCTTTATCCGCTCGCTGCTCCTGTGAACAGCTTCCTTTGGATCTGCACGCCTCCCGGACCGAAAGACCTGAAAGAGGAAGGAAACGACAACATTAAAGAAGGCATTAGAGACATTACAAAACTACGAACTGCTCAAAAGACTTACCTGGCTGGTCGTCTCTCGGCTGGCATCGCTCCAGACTTCCACACACGCTGGGAGAACACTGCGGCCTACGAGAAAAGAAGGAAAACAGGTTAGCAAAGGCAAGACATCGCAGTGCTGCGCAAAGCGCTTACTTACCGCATCATAGCGCTCGTTACGTGCCATCATTTACCTGCGAGGCCCAACTCAGGCAATTTGCCACGCTGCAGCTCTGCATATCTAAGGGAGAAAAGAGACATTATTAAACCAAGAAAGGCATGCAGGAATAACAACACAATACAAAAAAACAGCAATAAGACCTACCTGAACGACATCAAACGAGCCGGCGTCAGTGAAGTAACTGGACCGCACACGCCCACGAAAGACAACGCGCCCCTGCCAAGAAGGCAGGACGGAGAGCATGCCTAATTCTACAACAAGGTGAGGAGAGGGCCCAGAGGGGCTGAAGTCATACGGGGTGGTGGGAGGATACTTACCTCGGTCGGCCAGTCTTGAACACAGCCCTCCTGTATTTTCAGGCAGAACTTTCCCCGCAGGCCACATCTGGGAACCACTAAGAAGGATACCACCGACCAACCCGGCTGGGTGGCGTCCCCGTGGATACCAGGTGAGCGTAACAAATAGTTTTCGAAAGACAGTCTCTGAACAGAAATAGTTTTTAATATTTTAACAGAAGTTGTTTTTCCATTGTAGCTTAGCCCAGTCAATGCGCTGTCTCCTTCGTTTCCCTTTCTTTCTTAAATTGATTTTTCTGTCAGGCGTAGGCCTTTAACCCACCGTACAAGACGACAAATCCAGCAGGGCTTTAAGAGGCTAATGAATCATTCAAACTGTCTCTCAAATCCAGCTGTGTGTGGTACTATACTCAATTGGTCTGTTGGGAATGGGTCTTTCCCATTGTAAAGGACCCAAATCTAGCCGTTTTTCGCACCCTGCAGGATTCCCGAAACCTAGCCAACTAGCCATACTGCGAAGATTAGATGCCAACATATAACCCACTAACCAACAGCCCAAAATTTCTGCATACTTAACTCACTCAAAATCACACTCCCACCTCTCGCACTGCAAGCTGCATGCACCTCACCACACTGCACCACACTACACCAACACATAAACTACCCCTACAGCACACGAGGACTGACATCGCTCTGACACTCGCACCAAAGCTCGTCGCACGGTGTATACCGAGATGAAGCTGCCAAAAGAACACCACCACGGGGTGCCGTACCAACACCCTTAACATTTAAAATTTAACATTTCCCACACTTGGATGGAATTGTGAACACTAGCTGGAGTCGCGTCTAGGTGGGAATGTGGGGGCTGGCCGGTGCCGCACTTGGATGGAGTTGAGGGAGCCGGCAGGTGCTGCACTTGGATGGAATTGTGAATGTTTGCATGTTAAATGTCATATAACCCACTAAACAAAAAAACTCAAAATCTCTGCATACTTATCTTACTCAAAAAAACTCACACAACCATCTCTTGCACAACAACCCGCATGCAGTTCACCACACTGCAAAAACACATAAGCTGCACCAACAGCACACGAGGGCTAACATCAATCCGATACTCGCACCAAAGCTCAGCATCCGGTGTATACCGAGTTGAAGCTACCAACACAACACCACTCCTCTCACTATCCTACTCCATCTTCACCTTACTAACCCATCCACCTTCTCGTTTGCAGATCCGCCAGAGCACCTGGGGACCTACTCCATTGGTGATGGTGTGCGGTATAAATACCTTTAACATTTAACATTTCTATCCTGTGTCTACTCTCAAACATATTGTGAAAGTAGTTATACAACCTTTAATGTCCCTGCTCAATACTGTAATGTGCACAGGCTGCGTTTCCGTTGCCCATGCCAGTTCCTCTTGTGAGAAAGCCAACTCCAAACCATTCAGCTCCAGCCACCCTCCTCCCTGGAACACTCCACCCAGCTCTGACTGAGAGACTTGAATTCTCTGTGGCTTCCTCCTTTCAAACCTTTCTTTGAACTTGTGATGCAGTTGACCATTTTCAGTCATGTTTCCGCTAGGTGAGCGGAACCATATCTGTTTAGTTGTCCGCCCTTGACTACTTCTACCTTGCCACCGACATTGACAGTGTCACTGCTAGATAATTCTTGATCTGTTAGCGATTCTTGACACTGGTAACTATAGCATCCTTCTAGCGGGAATAGAGGAGCATGGAGTCACGGGTATGGCACTGAACTAGTTCAGGTCTTTACTGACGCAACCCAATGAAATTTAATTTCCCCTCTGGTATCTTCCCCATGCCTCTCACCAGTGGTGTTGCACAGGGTTCATTCCTGCCACCTCTGCTGTTTAATCTTTATCTCCTTCCACTGGCTCATCCACATTTTCGGTTTCAGATTGTACGTCAGTGCCGATGACACCTAACTGCCCTCTTAGCCAGTGTTCCAGATAAGATTTTGAAGTGGGAGTATGTTACTCCCTATTTTTTAAAGTTGGGAGTAAAATGATTTCTCTAGGGAGCAAAATTGTAAGTCAAATTACCAATGGGAGTATTTTATAAGCAGGTAAAAATATGTTTTAACTGAGAAACAGAAATGTTTTTGTTATAATTATCTTTTTGCACCTAGTTATTCATACATATTAAAAGATACAGGGCCTCATTACGAGTACGGCGGTAGGGGGTTAACGGCACCGGTAAGGATGCAGGTGCCGTTAGCCCCCTAGCGCTGCATTCCGAGGTCCCTTAGCGGGTCCCACTAGGGCTGACTGGTTTTACCAGCCGCCCTTAGCGGGGCACGCTAAGGGACCAGGGAGCTAATAACGGGCCCGCTATTTGCGGGCCTATTATTAGCTCCTTCCCCATTCCCATTGAGCCCTATGGGGGATCGAATGGGAATGGGGAATGGTTTTCAGAATGGGGATTTACCGGGTCCTCTGTCACTGCCGCCGGCGACTGGCGTTTGTGGCGAAGGTGGAAACAGGGACGCCATTAAAGTGTTCCATTACGTTTCTTCTCCGTCTACTAGCCACGGTCTAGTTGTTTCCAAGATGGCCGCCGCCGTTTGTATATCTCACTCGGCTGCCGGCGGCTCTGCGCGTTGCAACTGAGTTCATTCTCGCCCCCGTTGCTTGCGCTCGTTCCCTGTGACAGTTTGTTCTTCTATCACGCCTTTTCGGCGTCTGTTTCCTTCTCCTCCCGTTCCCGTTTGCTCTCTCTCTCTTTGTTCCGCTTGCCTTCTCTCTTTGCTTCCCGTGCTGCTTCCCCCGCTGCTCTTTCTCGCTCTCTTGGGTTCCCTCGGACATCTCGGATTCTCCCGTTCTCCCTTGTCCTCCACGTTGTGGGGTACTCACCTGAATCCAGCTACCTGCTACAGCCGGTCTGCATTGACACGCTGACCTCACGGTCCCTGGGTATTCGGCGGAGGACCAATCCTACTTGCTACGGATCCGGCGACTTCCATTGCCTTTACGACCACTCCGGATCCAGGGTTTTTTTGCCATCCAGTGGCTTTTTCCCCTCTGGCTGTCGCGGAGGGGAGTCACCGAGGGTTTTCTCTGTCTTGGAGTCACGGTGGCTTCCTTCCGAGGTAGACCCTATCTTCAAAAAAAGAAGAAACCTTACATTGGACTTACCCGCAGAAAGAAACTGGACTATTCAGGTGAGGAGGAGGTGATCGGGGAATGTAGTAATTCTAGTGAAGACGAAGACATTGCTGACCTTCTAGCTGATCCCGTAGCCCATAGCGCCAGTTTTGATAGCTTGCAACACCAGGAAGAAATTATGGCTACGCCACAACAAATGCAAGAGCTAGTAACAGCTGTCCAAACCCTCAACGCAGAAGTCCAAACACTCAAAGCTGACAACGTGGTGCTCCAGCAAAGAGTGGCTGCAAGAGAACAACAGACATCTGATTTGCCCCCACTACCCCTGGTGTCGGGTAAATTCGACGGCTCGGAAAGAAAGGTGAAGGAATTTCTGGAAGCCTGTAATATCCATTTCACCTCCTGCAGGAATGCATTTTCCACCGATCATTCCAAGGTGGGTTTCATGATCACACATATGACGGGAAACGCCTTGGCATGGGGTACTCCATTGCTATCCCTATCTGACCCAGTTTTGCAGGACTATGCGGCCTTTAAGGAACTACTGATACACACCTTTTTGTGAACCGAATGCTCACACGTGGCTAGCGAAGACCTGCTCGATGTGCGTCAAGGGAGTACCGACTTACTGTCCTATAGTTCCACCTTCAAGAAGCTCGCTGCAGAGGCCGGTTGGCAAGAGCAGGCCCAGTACGCCATATTCCGCAGAGGCTTGCGAGAAGAGCTTAAAGATGAACTTGCCCGGATCCCTCGCCCAGAAACCTTTTCAGATCTTCAGACTGCTGTTCTAAGAATCGATTTTCGCCTGACGGAACGAAAGAACGAAAAGAAGAAGGCTCGAGGTCCACATCCTTTCTTGGATACGCTCCCGTCAGCCTCCTCACCTGCATCGCGTCCTGTCAGAGATGAACCCATGCAGGTCGGAACCACCAGGTCTCCGTTGACTGCCGAAGAAAAGAAGAGGAGGCGCGAAGGGAATCTTTGTTTGTATTGTGGAGCTGCCAACCATCTGCTGAGAGATTGCCCTGATGTGCCCCCAAGGAGATCGGGAAATGACCGCCCTCGATAGTCAGTGGAACAGACTATCGAGGGGCTGCGCCTTGTTCCTACACTACTCTTTCTGTGGCATCATCTCAGATGAGCGAAGATTTGCGTCTCATGGTTACAGCCATAAAACTCCGCTTCCGGAAGAGAGAAGTAGAGACGCAGGCTCTACTGGATTGTGGGGCAGCTGGAAACTTCCTTGACACCTTTTGGGCTGATAAGGTGGGTCTGCTTAGGATTGAGAAAAAAGAGGACCAAAAGGTCGAAGGAGTGGATGGTACACCTCTATGTTCGGGACTCATTACTCACACCGCCGAGGAGATTCAAGTATCCATTCACCAGCATTCTGAAACCATAAAATTTGACATCATACATGCTGCCCATTTTCCAGTCATATTAGGAATTGGCTGGCTCCGGAAACACAATCCAACAGTGGATTGGTCTAAGAATCTACTAAGTTTTCATTCCGCTTTCTGTCTACGAGAATGCCTTCCGGAACCAACGTTCGAAACTGTTAAGACCATGTCCGCTGTTGAAAGTAGTTCCATCCATTGCATACCGGAGCTCCTTTCTGAATACTCGGAAGTCTTTCAGGAACAGACCCCCATCAAACTTCCTCCACATCGTCCAGAGGATTGTGGTATCGACCTTGTACCTCAGGCATTGGTCCCCTTTGGGAGGATGTATCCTCTCTCGGTATCCGAGAAGGCTGTGCTCCGAAGCTACCTTGATGATAATTTAGCAAATGGACTCATAAGGCCTTCCAAATCCCCTGCAGGGGCCTCTCTGTTTTTCATACCCAAACGGGATACTAAGGAGTTGTGTCCCTGTATCGACTATCAGGGGTTAATCAGAGTGACCATAAAAGATCGTTACCCTATGCCCATCATTTCAGAGATTCTAGAGGCTGTTCAAGGCTCTGTTGTGTTTACTAAACTAGATCTACGGAATGCTTATCATCTACTCCGCATAAGAACTGGGGATGAGTGGAAGACGGCGTTTCGCACTCCCTATGGTTTGTTTGAATACCAAGTCATGCCGTTCGGCCTAGTCAATGCACCTTCAATTTTCCAGAGATTCATGGACCGATTATTTTCTGACCTTCAGAATCTTAACACAGTGGTTTACCTGGATGACATTTTAGTCTTCTCACGGAGCCAGGAGGAGCATACTCTGCATGTCAAGGAGGTTTTGCGCAGATTACAACATCACAGTCTTCTTGTTAAACCTGAGAAGTGTGCATTCGCTCAATCCTCGTTGTCATACTTGGGATTCATCCTATCCGACAAAGGGGTTACCATGGACCCAAGGAAGGTGGATGCCATCTTGTCATGGCCGTCGCCTTCTTCAGTTAAGGATATTCAACGTTTTTTGGGGCTGGCAAATTTCTATCGGAAATTCATTCTGAGGTTTTCCTTACTCACTCTTCCCATCACATCCCTTCTCAAAAAATCCAAGGGTCCTTTCATCTGGTCCAATGAGGCTGAAGAAAGCTTCCTCAGTTTGAAACACAAGTTCTGTACAGCTCCTATCTTGAAACAACCAGATCAACTACTACCCTTTATTCTGGAGACCGACGCTTCTGCAGCTGCCGTGGGTGCCGTTCTTCTTCAGAGAGTCAAGGACCTCGAGCATCCGGTGGTTTACTTCTCCAAGACTTTGAATCCTAGTGTCATGCCTGCTGGACATATCTCTGGACCGGGAACGACCTCTCCATACAAAATGAGTTACGCCCATAGAACCGCCAGACCATTCTATTCGAAATGGAGGTTGTTCGATGCATTGCCCGGTAAACGACGTCTGCATTCTTCACGTCGTTAAATTCACGTGATTTAGTTCCATCACGTGTATTACGGCAGTACGTACATAAGCAGCGTGGAAACGCCGATCGCTGCTTCTGATTAACTCTTTGTTGGCGTTTTGTTGCTGAACTCCGGACCTGCGTCCTCGCATTCCCTTCAGCAACTTCTTTGGCCTTTTGGAGCGTGTTTTCCTCCATGCGCTAATTCCTGAGCTGCGTGTATCCTGTTCGCGTGCCAAATCTCCACGCGGACGCTGTCTGCAAGCGCGGCTGTCCTGAGCTGCGTGTATCCTGTTCGCGTGCCAAATCTCCACGCGGACGCTGTCTGCAAGCGCGGCTGTCCTGAGCTGCGTGTAACCTGTTTGCGTGCCAAATCTCCACGCGGACGCTGTCTGGAAGCGCGGCTGTCTTGAGCTGCGTGTATCCTGTTCGCGTGCCAAATCTCCACGCAGACGCTGTCTGCAAACGCGGCTGTCCTGAGCTGCGTGTATCCTGTTCGCGTGCTAAATCTCTACACGCGGACGCTGTTTTCAAGCGTGGCTGTTCTGGACTGCGTGTGTCCTGTTCGCGTGCCAAATCTCCACACGCGGACGCTGTTTTCAAGCGCGGCTGTCCTGGGCTGCGTGTATCCAGTTTGTGTGCTAAATCTCCACGCGAAAACGCTGTCTCCAAGCGCGGCTGGCCTGGCTGCGTACATGCTATCGCGTGCAATCCTGCACGTGGTTTTCTGAACTACTTTGAAACTTTGGTACCTGTGACAGTTAACAGGTGAAATTCTAATTTTTGTTCTTCGTGGGAAAGGAAGTATTTCATGAACTATTGGAAGGTGATTGTGCACAGTACTTTGGACGCTATCCTGTGGTGCACCAACCCGGTATCTAGCGAGAGCCTTGTGCCGTTCAGGATAAGTCTCCCTTACTAATCTTCTCTTCCTTTGTCATTTGTTCAACTCCTGGTTTTCTTCAAGAGACTTTCGTGGATTACTTCAGTTTTGCCATAAGGTCAGTGTCTGAATTAATGCTAATACTGTGTTATCTTAGTAATTCGAGTTTGGGACAGTTTCTTATGATACTTTATCTATCCTAGGCATACTTCCTACACAATTTCCACACCCTTTCCAGTGATCCATCTCTCTGCCTGTTTCATTCAGTCAGAGAGTTGTATCATTTGGAAGGTCTAATTTGACCTACCTACAATCAAGTCGTGTGAAAATAGGATCCGGAAGAGCCCTACCAATTGTATCCTTTTTTGGTTACCGTATCCTTTTCAATTGATACATTGGTGATTTATGACAGCATCAGAAGCCATGGAGGGTACGGATCCTTTAACTGTTTTGACTCAGTTAATCACTGACTTGAGAAATGAAATGATTACGGCACAGATTATGCTACGGCATCGCATGGATGTTATGCAAGATGCCATGCATGCCACTCGTCAGGGAGCACAAGTTCCAGTAGCCACTGCATCTGGATCTGGGACTACGACATCATCATTATCACAGGAAACTCTCAAAGTGGTTATGCCAACACAGTTTCCCTTGGGTCCCCCGGAAAGGTTCACAGGTGATCCTAAAACCTATAGAACTTTTGTTAATCAGTGCCGACTTCATTTTCTTTGTCGACCTAATTCGTTTCCCGATCTAACTACTAAAGCAGCATTCGTGCTTTCCCATTTGGGGGGTACAGCGGCTGCTTGGGCTAATCCTTTATTGGAATCAAATAGCCCCTTGTTGTAGGATTGCGATCATCTTTTGGCTGCTATGAACAAAGTCTTTGATATGCGCTACGCTACTCAAGCCACAGATCTGGAGTTGCTGAATCTACAACAAGGCACTCAACCTCTGTTGGCTTACATCGCCCGATTCAACCAATTAACAGCAGAAACCCAATGGCCGGAAGACAAGAAGACGGCTGTTTTCTACAAGGGTCTTTCAGAAGAACTCAAAGATGCCTTGTCCACGGTCCCAGTGGTTCCTACAGGTTTCTCAGAATTTCTTGATTTGATTTTACAAATTGATGCTCGAAGAAATGCCGCAAAGGAGAGAGAAAAACTTTCCTTCATGCACCGGTTCGTTCTGATACACCGGCAGCTTCTTCGAATGATCCTGAACCAATGCAAATTGGTGAGGTGCGAGGCCGGTTGTCTAGAGCAGAAAGAGAGAACCGAAGAAAAAATAATTTATGTATGTATTGCGGTTCATCTGAGCATTTACTGGCCGCATGTCCTAAAAGACCAATTAAGCCTTCGGGAAACGCCAAAACTCGACAGTAGCAGGAGTCCCTGTGTCGAGTGTTACATCGGACTCCATTACATTTCCAGCGCACGCACCTATAGCTGTTGAGATGACTTTACGTTTTGATGATCAAGAATTGGTTTCCAAAGCTATGGTTGATTCTGGAGCCACTAATAATTACATCGATATCACATATGCCAAGAAATGTTCTATACCCCTTGTAAACAAGAACAAACCTGAAACTGTTAATACTGTGGATGGATCGGTCTTGATTTCCGGTATGCTAACTCAGGAGACTGTACCTATTCAGATGACTTTATTAAATGGTCATTCGGAGGAAATAGTCTTAGATGTCATTGTGGCTCCTCAGTACAAAATAATACTTGGACTTACTTGGTTGACTCTTCATAATCCCGCCATTGACTGGGTTACGGGATTGATTCAATATCCTTCCGTTTTTTGCAATGAACATTGCTTTACCAGTCAAGTGGTGTCAAATAAATCACATATTTTGGACTCTATGGAGGGAATTTCCACTATTAGTGTGGTACATCAGAGCGGTACACATATACCAAGTGAATATACAGATTTTGCTGATGTGTTTGACAAAGGCCAGGCAGAACAGCTGCCTCCAAATAGGCAGTATGATTGTCCATATGAACTAATTCCTGGAGCTAAAATCCCTACTGGTCGAGTCTATTCTTTAACTCCCAAAGAAGATGTTGTCTTGAAAGAATACATCGATAAAGCTCTTGATATGGGATTTATACGGCCATCACAATCGCCGGCTGCCTCTCCTTTATTCTTTGTTCCAAAGAAAGAAGGAGATTTAAGGCCTTGCATTGATTACAGGGCTCTTAACGACATCACCATAAAGAATCAGTACCCTTTACCACTGATAAATGTTCTGTTCGATCAATTAGGAACTTCCAAGTACTTCTCTAAATTGGACTTGCGCGGTGCTTACAATCTGGTTCGCATTCGCGAAGGAGATGAATGGGAGACCGTTTTTAAGACGCGGTACGGCTTTTATGAATATTTAGTGATGCCTTTTGGTCTTTGTAACGCTCCCGCCACATTTCAGTTCTTCATGAACGATATCTTCAGAGATATGATGGACCAATTCGTGGTGATTTACTTGGATGACATTTTGATATATTAATCGTCTTTTCCAGAACATGTTAAACACGTGTTAGCTGTCTTACAAAGACTGAGAGAGAACAAGCTTTTTGTTAAAGCCGGGAAATGTGTCTTTCATACACAAGAAGTGGAATTTCTGGGTTACGACATTACCAATCAAGGTGTTCGAATGAGTCGTTCCAAAGTGAAGGCCATATTGAATTGGCCCGTTGCACACAATGTCAAGTCATTACAGTCATTCCTAGGGTTTGTAAATTTTTATCGCAGATTTATTCGTTCTTTCTCCAAAACAGTGGCCCCATTGACAGCTTTAACTAGTTCCAAAGTTCCCTTCTGTTGGAACCAGAATGCCCAAGCATCTTTTGAGATGTTAAAGGAAGCATTCATCACTGCACCTGTACTTCAACATCCTGATCCGGATTGTCAGTTTATCATTGAAGCAGATGCTTCCAGTGTCGCTACAGGAGCTGTACTTTCGCAAGTTTGTGCAGAAACCAAGGAGGAGCATCCAGTCGCTTTCTTCTCACGTAAGCTTACCTCATATGAACAAAACTATACTGTCACTGAGCGTGAATTACTTGCAATCAAGGATGCTTTCCGAGAATGGCGACATCATCTTCTTGGGGCCAAACATCAGGTGCTGGTGTACTCGGATCATAGAAATCTTCAGGCATTCAAAACTATGAAATGTCTTACAGCTAGACAGGCCAGATGGCATGTCTTTTTTGCTCAATACGATTTCCGAATTACTTATCGCCCTGCCAGACAACATGTCAAGTCGGATGCTTTGTCTCGCATCGGTGAAGAGGTGAAGGAAAAACCATCGGTGCAAAATAAGTTGTTGGCAGATCACGTGATATGTAGCTGTTCTGCACAGTCTTCCCTAAAAAACGAGTTACAGGAGAGGGTGAAACTAAATCCACAATTGATTCAGGAATTGAATATTAATATATACAATGGTTTGCCTTTCAAACAAGGAGTACTCTATCTACCAACTTCTACCACTCGGAACAAGGCCCTCAGTTGGGGTCATGATTCTTTGATTGCAGCCCATCCTGGACAGAAGAAGACCCTAGAGTTGCTGAAAAGATGGTGTTGGTGGCCGTCCATAACACAAGATGTTATAAATTATGTTTCCACATGTTCTGTATGCAGTCAATGCAAGAACACTCCTGGCAAACCAGTAGGTTTACTCCAGTCCCTACCTGTTCCTAAAAAAACCATGGGACATGATATCAATGGATTTTGTGGTAGAACTTCCAAGAAACAAAGGCTACGGTACCATATGGGTTGTGGTGGACTACTTTACAAAATTGGCACTTTTTATTCCCTGTATTGGTTTACCAACAGCTGCTGGTCTGGCTGATCTATTCATCCGGCATATATTCCGTTTTTTTGGCCTACCTTCAGTGATAATCACTGACAGGGGCTCACAATTTGCGTCACGTTTTTGGAGAGCACTAAATTCGGCATTACTAATTGATGACAGGTTGTCTAGTGCTTATCACCCTCAAACGGATGGACAGACTGAGAGAGTCAATAGCACTATGGAACAATATCTGCAATGTTTGTTCCTGCAGTTTCAGTCAGACTGGCTCAATGTCTTGCCGGCAGCAGAGTTCACTTACAATAATTCCTACCATAGTGCCATAGGTACTTCTCCTTTCTATGCTCTGTATGGGCAACACCCCCGATCCATTCCTTTGGATTCCAGTTTGTCTTTGGATACTCCTGCAGCAGGACGTAATATTAGAGATCTAAAGAGTCTACAGACGAAAGTTAAGCAGCAATTGGAACAAGCTAAACAACGAGATAAGACCTATGCCGATGCACATAGAATCCCTGCACCTGTCTACAAAGCAGGTATGAAGGTATGGCTGTCCACTAAAAACTTGAGGATACCCGGAAAAAAGAAACTGTTGCCTAAATACATCGGGCCATATGAAGTGGTCCACGTTATAAATCCGGCTGCGGTCTGTCTGGCATTGCCACAACGGTGGCGAGTGCACCCTATATTCCATGTGTCACTCATCAAACCGTGCTCTGATGCTACTAGATTGCCTATACGGCCTGTTGCTATTTCTGGGAAAGGGTCAGACGAATATGAAGTACAGGACATACTGGACATGAGGCTACGGTCTGGGAAGCCGTATTATCTGGTGGATTGGAAAGGTTATGGTCACGAGGATAGATCCTGGGAACCTCTGTCTAACATTCATGCTCCTGTTTCGTTAAGGCGATTCCACTCGAAAAGGGGAGAGGCTGCTCCTTTGGGGGGTGGCACTGTCATGCCTGCTGGACATATCTCTGGACCGGGAACGACCTCTCCATACAAAATGAGTTACGCCCATAGAACCTTACAGACCATTCTATTTGAAATGGAGGTTGTTCGATGCATTGCCCGGTAAACGACGTCTGCATTCTTCACGTCGTTAAATTCACGCGATTTAGTTCCATCACGTGTATCACGGCAGTACGTACATAAGCAGCGTGGAAACGCCGATCGCTGCTTCTGATTAACTCTTTGTTGGCGTTTTGTTGCTGAACTCCGGACCTGCGTCCTCGCATTCCCTTCAGCAACTTCTTTGGCCTTTTGGAGCGTGTTTTCCTCCACACGCTAATTCCTGAGCTGCGTGTATCCTGTTCGCGTGCCAAATCTCCACGCGGACGCTGTCTGCAAGCGCGGCTGTCCTGAGCTGCGTGTATCCTGTTTGCGTGCCAAATCTCCACGCGGCGCTGTCTGCAAGCGCGGCTGTCCTGAGCTGTGTGTATCCTGTTCGCGTGCCAAATCTCCACGCGGACGCTGTCTGCAAGCGCGGCTGTCCTGAGCTGTGTGTATCCTGTTCGTGTGCCAAATCTCCACGCGGACGCTGTCTGCAAGCGCGGCTGTCCTGAGCTGCGTGTATCCTGTTCGTGTGCTAAATCTCTACACGCGGACGCTGAAGCGTGGCTGTTCTGGACTGCGTGTATCCTGTTCGCGTGCCAAATCTCCACACGCGGACTCTGTTTTCAAGCGCGGCTGTCCTGGGCTGCGTGTATCCAGTTCGCGTGCTAAATCTCCACGCGGAAACGCTGTCTCCAAGCGCGGCTGGCCTGGCTGCGTGTATGCTATCCCGTGCAATCCTGCACGTGGTTTTCTGAACTACTTTGAACCTTTGGTACCTGTGACAGTTAACAGGTGAAATTCTAATTTTTGTTCTTCGTGGGAAAGGAAGTATTTCATGAACTATTGGAAGGTGATTGTGCACAGTACTTTGGACGCTATCCTGTGGTGCACCAACCCGGTATCTAGCGAGAGCCTCGTGCCGTTCGGGATAAGTTTCCCTTACTAATCTTCCCTTCCTTTGTCGTTTGTTCAACTCCTGGTTTTCTTCAAGAGACTTTCGTGGATTACTTCAGTTTTGCCATAAGGTCAGTGTCTGAATTAATGCTAATACTGTGTTATCTTAGTAATTTGAGTTTGGGACAGTTTCTTATGATACTTTATCTATCCTAGGCATACTTCCTACACAATTCCCACGCCCTTTCCAGTGATCTATCTCTCTGCCTGTTTCATTCAGTCAGAGAGTTGTATCATTTGGAAGGTCTAATTTGACCTACCTACATTCAAGTCGTGTGAAAATAGGATCCGGAAGAGCCCTACCAAATGTATCCTTTTTTGGTTACTGTATCCTTTTCAATTGATACATTGGTGATTTATGACACCTAGCCAACGCAACTACTCTGTCATAGAAAAGGAACTACTTGCTATGAAGTTGGCTTGTTTGGAGTGGAGGCATTTGCTCCAAGGGAGCCTACACCCGTTCCAGATACGAACAGATCATACAAATCTGCAAATACGCAAGCAGCAAGAGTGTTATAACACCCGTCAGGCCAGATGGGCTCATTTTTTCGCCCAGTTTCATTTTGTCATCACATTCATTCCTGGCTCTCAAAATCTTGTCGCCGATGCTCTCTCTCGCAGAGACGATGTTAACTTTCCCTACAGCAAGAAGCTTATGTTTCCTCGTACTCGGATCATATCTGCAGTGACTAGCTTTTTGGAAGAAGTAAGAGGAGCCTACCTCCACGAACCAACTCTCAATGTGGGTAATCAACCAGTCACCACTAAGGACGGTTTGCACTTCATCCACGGAAGACTGTTCATTCCATCCAAAAGTCTCAGACGACGGGTCACTCAGTGGTGCCACGATTCCAAGACAGCAGGTCATCGAGGAGTGCGAGGCACTCTGGAGCTTCTACAAAGAGCTTTCATTTGGCCCAACATGAAGGCCGATACTCAAGCCTATGTTCAATCCTGTATGGTGTGCTTACAAAGCAAATATTCCACCTCGAAACCTTTGGGGTTGTTACAACAGGAACCGGTCCCACATGGTCCCTGGAAATGCATTTCTACGGATTTTATTGTGGAGTTACCGGTTTCCCGAGGCTGTACCTGCATAATGGTAACCGTGGACACGTTCTCGAAACTTGCACATTTTTCTCCTTTGGCCAAGATCCCGTCAGCCTCGGTTATGGCTGATGTCTTCCTCAAGGACATTTTCAGGCTACATGGGCTTCCCCAAAAGATAATTTCCGATAGGGGCAGCCAATATACCTCCAGATTCTGGGCAGCATTGTGTAACTCATTGGGCATTGAGAGAGCTCTTTTGTCGCGGTTTCACCCCCAGACAAATGCACAGACCGAAAGGTTAAATGGAACCCTAGAACAGTATTTAAGGTGTTTCATAAATAAGCAGCAAGACAATTGGGTAGACCTGCTCCCCACAGCAGAGTTTGCATACAATAACGCTGTTCACACTGCTACAGGGATTAGCCCCTTCTTCTGTACCTACGGTTTCAACCCACAGTCCATCATTCCTGGATTCTGGGAGGAGACTAACATCCCTTCATTGGAGACCACCCTTGTGCAGATCAAGGAGGCCCACAACACGGCCAGTCAGAGCCTCCTGAAGGCTAGCAGACACTACAAGGAGCAATCCGACAAACACCGGAAACAAATTCCTGCCTGGGATAAAGGCTCTAAGGTCATGCTGTCCACCAAGTTCCTTCCTCGATGGGTTCGGCCTTCTAAACTGTCACCCCGCTACATCGGACCCTTCGAAATAACTTCAAGGATCAATCCTGTGGCTTACCGCCTCAAGTTGCCTAGAGGACTCAGGCGGATTCACCCTGTGTTTCACTCATCTCTCTTACGTCCCTTTGTGTCAGATACCCGGAAACAAGCATCCCCCAAGTTATGGACTTTGCCTGTTCCAGCCTTTGAGGAGTATGAAGTTTCTCAGATATGTGACTCCCGTTATCATCGGGGACGACTTGAATATCTCGTACATTGGAAAGGGTATCCCTCCTCGGAAGATACTTGGGAACCCCATTTTCACATTCATTCTCCTCGATTGTTACACAAGTTCCACCGGCTCCATCCTGAAAGGCCGGGAGGGAGAAGCCTTCGGAGGGGGCATACTGTCACTGCCGCCGGCGACTGGCGTTTGTGGCGAAGGTGGAAACAGCGACACCATTAAAGTGTTCCGTTACGTTTCTTCTCCGTCTACTAGCCACGGTCTAGTTGTTTCCAAGATGGCCGCCGCCGTTTGTATATCTCACTTGGCTGCCGGCGGCTCTGCGCGTTGCAACTGAGTTCATTCTCGCCCCCGTTGCTTGCGCTAGTTCCCTGTGACAGTTTGTCCTTCTATCACGCCTTTTCGGCATCTGTTTGTTACCTTCTCCTCCCGTTCCCGTTTGCTCTCTCTCTCTTTGTTCCGCTTGCCTTCTCCCTTTGCTTCCCGTGCTGCTTCCCCCGCTGCTCTTTCTCGCTCTCTTGGGTTCCCTCGGACATCTCGGATTCTCCCGTTCTCGCTTGTCCTCCACGTTGTGGGGTACTCACCTGAATCCAGCTACCTCCTACAGCCGGTCTGCATTGACACGCTGACCTCACGGTCCCTGGGTATTCGGCGGAGGACCAATCCTACTTGCTACGGATCCGGCGACTTCCATTGCCTTTACAACCACTCCGGATCCAGGGTTTTTTTGCCATCCAGTGGCTTTTTCCCCTCTGGCTGTCGCGGAGGGGAGTCACCGAGGGTTTTCTCTGTCTTTGAGTCACGGTGGCTTCCTTCTGAGGTAGACGCTATCTTCAAAAAAAGACGAAACCTTACATTGGACTTACCCGGAGAAAGAAACTGGACTATTCAGGTGAGGAGGAGGTGATCGGGGAATGTAGTAATTCTAGTGAAGACGAAGACATTGCTGACCTTCTAGCTGATCCCGTAGCCCATAGCGCCTGTTTTGATATCCTCCAAGGTTGGAATGTCCCGGTAAGTCCCCATTCCGACTACCCGGACACGGGTTTGGAGGCAGCCATGGTGCTATTAGCACCATGGCTGCCTCCAAACTCGTAATGACCCCCCACAGTCAGTAATAATAGCAATGTCTTCCTGCGGTACTACCTGCACTGCTGGTCCCATCGTATCCATGGAGCTGTGTGAATGAAAGCAGGGGAACAAGGTCATATGTGTCTGTTTCCCATTTTTTATTGGGAGTATTGTTACTCCCTATTTTTATTTTTTGGGAGTATTTGCCTATTTTTAGAGAATAAAAGTGGCTGATACACCCCTTATCTGTAGGGCAGATTTATGCTTAATTGCTGGTTATGCATAGCCTGCTGACACAGGTTCGAATCCCGGAGGGGCCAAACTCAGCCTTTTATCCTTCTGAGGTCGATAAATGAGCACCACACCATGGGTAAAAATAAGCAGCGCTCAGATGGTTTGTAGCGCTATATACATGCTAAATTATTCTTATTATTATTTATTATGGGTGATGTTGCTGTTTGTGTGCCAAATGGAGCACATAACCGACTCTGCCTCTGTTCAGTGTTCCTGTGAGCAGCATTGTATTCTTCTTCCTATGTTTAAACTCTGCATGAACTCTGGCTAGAATCTGAAATCTCACCTTATATGCACACTAATCACAATAAGCAGTGTGATGCCAGAAGAAGCAAAAACAACACACGTGGAATTGAACAGAAAGAAACGAGTGTGATTTGTTTCATGCTGCAAGCAATGCTTGTTGAATTGTACAAGGTTGCTGTGATTGCTCACTCTACCCTTAATGTTCTTCTCGGTGAATGCAAGACTTTGAATGGTCCATGTTGTTATCATGGCTCCCAGCAGCTTTTGACAACCACTGAGACAGACTTGGTTGAAATTAGTACAAGAATGATCCTGTGTTGTGACATATAAATCAGGAGCCCGTTGACCAGTAAATATGGTTAATTGCATTGTTCTCAATTACTGGGAGGCTAACAGCAGTCCACTGTTAACGTTCCTATGAAGAAAGTTGTCCCACTGCCTCGTATATTTTCAGTGAACAGTGAACTTGCCTATAACTTGGGAAGTTCGGAGATTGAGATTGGCAAACATGTTTATATACTAATGATGCGAGAGCTTTCAAACCGATACGAGAAATGCATTCTTTATAAACATGATGTATGCAGAGGGCTATTTTATTTTCATTATCCTTTGTTCCTGAATCTGATGTAGAAGAACAAGCTTTGTGCATTAAGAATCTAGAAAGCATTTTAAAGGATATCATGAAGTGAGCTTTAGTATTGTAATAGAAAGACATAGGTTTTATGCAATGGGGCAAGAATCAGATCAGTCAATTGAGAAGTATATATGTGATTGCTTTGCGGGTCTTGGCATCAAATTCGATTAAACCAAAGAAAAGAGTAAGAAGACTGGAACTTCGGAAAATAGCTAATTTCCCCATTCCATGCAAAGGTTATCGGAGAGGCCGTTGTGGCCAAATGGAGGAACGGGAAGAAACTAACAATGAATTTGATTAAATTGTATTAGCAGTCGAAAGATGAAAAGATGAGCAGGTTGAAGGGATTCAAATAAGGTCCTTTATTATAACGTAGAAATCAATGATTTAAAAATGGTGGTGAATTCTGTTTTGCTACCAGTGAAATGTTTTGAAGAAATGAAAAGTTACCACAGAGGATGTTAAAGAAATCGATGACTCAATGTATTTGTGGTGGTGAACAAATTGACAACGTTGGCATTTTATGGACAGATTACATAGGAAAAAGATGTGTGTGAAAAACAGATGCAGACAGATGTGTGCTGTACTGTCCATAATCAGTTCAGAGCATGAAAATGGTCATGGAATGATATAGGGTTGAAAAAGTGTAACATATGTAAGCTTTAGGCACGAAATCAATGAATGTAATGTTTTTAACAAGGTACTATGGGAATGAAAGGATAGGTTAGGAATATTGTACTGAAAGATGTACAGAGCTCATTGACCATATCCTTAAGAGAGTGACTGTAGTAGCACTAGAATACCTAAAATTATTGCTGTTTCGAAGATCAAAGTAATACATCCCAAGCAATTTGAAAATTGATCTCATTAATCATTCATGCAAGGAAACAAGAGTTTTAAGATGTTAAGCTGACCTAAGAAATGTAAACAGGATCATTGGGCCTCATTATAAGTATGCCGGTCCGGTAACAACGGTACCCTTAGGCCTACCAGCACTGTTGTTACCGGACCGGCACACTATGGGTCTGCCTGCTGGAGTCACTGTGCCCGGCAGGTCTGACCCTGCCGCGCACAGCGACCATGGTAAGCAGACCGCAACGGAAGCACCAGCACCATTATTAACGGTGCCGGTGCTTCCGCGGTCCCCACTCCCCATAAAGTCCCAATGGACTCTTTGGGAATTTTGAGTAACCGAATTATCAGCCTTGTAATACCCCAGTGTTACCGGGAAGTTGGGCGCCAGTAATTTTGTTTCGGGTCTGGTGGAACTAGTAAGCTAGTTGCACTGCATACAATATTTTACTGTTTTCTCTATTTTGAGATTTCCCTTTGGTTGGACGGCCAATATACACCTGCATTCATTGTTTGCACTTGCACTTTATGAGAGCTCAGTCTCCAATACAATATGTTTACGTGATATGGCATTTGCACCTTATGTGAACTGATCCTGTACTGTATAGGGGCTTACCAAAGCATGCGCTTCGTTATTAGAACTGCATGTTTACACAGGATATGAATTGGCAATTTTTGCACATTATCCATTTTATGCCTATATTTTCACTTTGAGATCCTATTTTTTGAGATATATATGACATTTCAGATATGTGTATGTGTGTGTAGGTCCGAAATGTTCAGCATACTTCCCAACATGCTACAAACCTGGATTTTGGCATGTGGGTAGGTTCCATGGTCTAGACAATGTAAAAAGTATAATATATACATTTTTCCAATTTCTTTTTGAAGCATTTTTTAAGTCGGCTGCAATGCTTGTATATGTGTGTGTGTGTTTGAAATATTCTGCATACTTCCCAACATGCTACAAACCTGGAATTTGGCATGTGGATAGGTTTTACGGTGTAGACTATGTAAAAAGTATAAAATATAAATATACATTTGTCTGATGTATTGTTTTAGGGGGAAATTTGTGAATATGTGTGTTTGTTCACAATGTTTAGCATACTTCCCAACATGCTACAAACCTGAAATTTGTTATGTGGGTAGGTTCCATGATGTAGAGTTTGTAGACAATGTAAAAAGTATAAAATATAAATGTTTCTATTTGTTTTTTAAGCGTTTTTTAAGCAGTATGCAATGCTTGGTTATGTGTGTGTGTCTGTTTGAAATGTTTAGCATACTTCCAAACATGCTGCAAACCTGCAATTTGACATGTGGGTAGGTTCCACGATGTAGGCAATGTACAAAGTATAAAATATGAATATACCTTTGTCTAATTTGTTTTTTTGTAGTAATTACAGTGCGAAGCACAAGTACAACTGTTAGTTATTTATAAAAACGATCATATCATATATAGAATAATTTATTATTCATACATTCTGTCATGTCCTACTGACAATATTTAATTGTGAACATATCCCATTTGTAGCCTTGACTTGAACAAAATTACATAGATCATAACTCAATCGTGACCAGTACACTACATTTGAAAACATATTTTCATTGGTTAATGTTTGTAACATGCTAATCACAGCACCGATCCGAACATTAAACCGCAAAACTCAACATGTTTTGTTCTTTCAAACACATCTGGCAAGTGGACTTTCATCAGGGGACAGAACTAAAGAGACTGTTGATATTCCACATACACACCCAAAATTCCCCATTTATATACACCAAACTTTGTAGTTTTGACAATCACACTCAACCAACTTTTTGACATATTCACAAAACAGTAAGTTCTAGACCAGGTTTTGACACTCCATTGGTTCTTTACAACATATTCATAAAGAGTTTGTATCTTGCTCCAAACTACCACCTGTGGAGCGACATGTATACACCTCAGCATTATAATTGCTATAATAACAATACAATAAAAGAAATACAATTGCATTGTATTAATTAATCCACTTGTGTTTAGCAATTGTGGATAGGTTTTTTGTATATATACCAAGTTTCTGTCTAGGACTAGCTCACCCACGTTAACCCTAGTGTCTCTGTACAACAAATTGTGTAAGGTGTCATATGACCACAGAAAGAGATTTCTGATCCTCACGGCACATGCCCTTGAAAAGGAGTTTTCAGCAAGTGCTTTTAAATTATTTGTATATATAACACAACCAAACACATGACAAGACATTTTTTTCCTGGTAATTGTTCTAGATTGATCCTAGTTTTATTGCTACTTTATAGAATTATGAAGCTAGTCTTCCGGTGCTGAGAACAGATGGCCACTGCCGGTCCAGTGTTGTGCAGTGGCTCAGAATGGGCTTGATGTGCAAAGCAGCCAATTGGACTAATTTGAAGCAAAGCTGTCTCAGCATGAGAGCTCAGTGAGCTTTGACAGAAGTGCATTACATCAGAATACAGGTTAGAATCCCAGCTTTGCCCACCATTCAAGAATGGGTACTGTGTATGAACAAAAGTAAGGCACTAATGGATGATTTTTAAGAAACACAGATTAACATCCTACTTTTTAATTCTTGCCCATTTTTACTTCTCGGTAAGGTGGATCTTGTACCAGTTACTGTACTAAAACTCTTAACTACCCTATTATGGGAGTTAGATCTGAGGCACGTAAGAAAGAATGCTTCTGTAGTAGGCAAAGCTAGAGTCCTCTCACCAAGCCTTAAAAGGTCATAGGGGCACCACATGATGGCTTCCTGAATTTATCAGGAAGATTTAGGTGCCAAATCATTCAAACCTGTGGACAATCATAACCAGGGATATAACTGAGCCCCACCAAGGCTCCTTGTACCAAGACACTGGTACTGGCAGTTACCAGCTTAGCCTCCAAAGGGTGTGCAACATCTTAGAAGAATGTGAGGTTTTCAGTGAATCGGCCAAAGTCAAGGCTGGTACCACCGCTGATATAAAACAGTTTTGTCAATTCAAAAAGCTGTACTTCTTTTTTAAATAATGTGTGATTTCAGAGTTATCTAGCACCCATAGTCTTATATATTCATGGTCTTCCCCCAGTCAGGATAAAAATAAGATTCTTTCAATAGCTTCTGACAGGATTGAACATGGAATTTCATTTAAAAAAGATTCTGATGACTTATTCCAATGGCGATACCAAGAGGACAATCTTCTAACAGGTCTCCCAGCGTTCCCGTTATCGTATTTCTCCCACAGTTGCTGAGATTTGAAGCATGTGGCCTTAGGAGTCTTCATTGCCAGTCTCATTATATGCAGTTCATAGAAAAACATGTCTAGCTCTAAAGTCTTTCCTCCCTCCGCTCCAAGAGAAAGTTGCTCAGGTTATCACAGGCAATATGACTGCAAGATTCCAGATGAACAAGACCTTGGTCGCATTGCCTGTGCAATTTAGCAAAGGAGAGCTGCGAGTATGCTCTTTAAAGGAATATCGTGATGCAGGCAATCCAGGTGTCTGGTAACAGAGAAGTTAAAGCGGATGCTCAGAGGAGACTCGCCCAGCAAGTCAAACTATTTTTACCATTAATATGACCATCACATTTATATACTTTCTCCAACACAATTTTATTGGCATTTAAACGAACACATCAAAATGGCACCAAATTCAATCCGAGAATACTCAACTTAACAAGCCATTATTTAAACAATTACACCCCACGCCCTCTCACAGGATCTACTGCCCGAGATGCCGAGCTAATGATTGGACCTGGCTACAGTCCAATGTCTGAAATAGGCACCCAGCTTTAGGAGAGAAACACAGTGAAACACCAAAGTAACTCGGAACCCTGGGTCAGGTGATTGCCATAAGCAACCCCTCCACAATTCCCTAAAAAGCAAGTCTATTTCACGAATCTATTGAAATTCCTCGAGATGGAGAGCAGTCGGGTGCCCTCAACGTAGCACTTCACTGCGATCTCTGGCTAATTAGGCCAATCAAGTCTGTCACCTGGAATGGAATGTGGCAGAAATGTCATTAATATTTGCTGTTGGCTTCCTTGATGGTAACAGGGAGCCCACTTTCTGCCAACATAGATTGACTTGCATAGCGCCTGATCTCAGGTTTGGCGACCACTAACAAGGGGGAGACAATCGTCCCTGTTGTTGGGTGCAGTATATATAAATATACATACATATACATAATTTTCACTAGTAATCTCAACAGAACCAGTCCATATTACCAAGAGAAGAGCATGCCTTAAAATATATCTGCTTGCCGTGGCGCAAAGTTTGCATTCTCCACTAACCAATTGCGTGTGATAACGGACTCTTGGAGAGTAAGAAATTGTGTGCTGTGTGCTGTGTGCATGTAGAGAATTCAAGAAGTGTGTGAATTTGTATGCCCGGCTTGTAGCTTGCAGCGTGACATTTTTACTCCTGTGTTAACCGCTCGCCGGAGTGTACGTTTCTTCTTTCCATGGTGCATTTTGGGGACAGACTCTGTTCTGTGGGCACGCTCTCTTCTACAGTGATCAAACAGGATCCTTGCCGCCTTTCCAGCATTTTCTCTGGCTCATAGCAGTCTTCATAGTTCTGGGGAATCATTTCCTAGACTGTATTTTGTCTCAGTCAGCCTTTGGCAAATACCTGATTTAACTATTATAGCCGATACGATAGTTCAGTGGGTTGAGCGCTCTCTGCTGCGATCTGAGCGTGATCTGCAGGTCGCAGGTTCGAATCCCGGCAAGCCTTTCATCCTTTCGAGGTCGATAAATGAGTACCAATTTTGGTTGGGTGATATTGTATGTATATATCGCTTTGGATAAAGGCGCTATATAAATAACACATCATTATCATTATCATTAACTAGTTTCAGCGAAGCAATCATAAAGGTATTCAGCCGAAGGAGAATATTGGAATGTTGGTCCAAGTTCTGTGCATCCCATCTGTCTGGCCTCTCGCCATTCAGGATGGACAAAGAAGAATGCTGTTCCTGGCAGTTCTGGCACTCTTGGTGTTGGTACTTCCTTCTTCAGAGCTCGCTTGGAATTGGCGGCCTGGTCAAGCAGCTAACCAATCTGTGCCCTTAGGAAATGTGCCAGGGACCTTAGAGCGCGCCGTTTGTACATGTACCGAATCATTCATGGATGTGACGCTGATCTTGCGGGTTGTAACCAGATCTGACCAGATTTGTTTTTCCATGTTCTACTGCTCAGGTGGCAAGTTCCCGATACTCCCTCAGGTTCCCTAGCTCGTTACTTGCCTGAAAGAAGCCTGCTCCGTGAGAAGTTGGCATAGGCTTGCAGTCCTGGCTAATAAATGTGTATGTCTACTCATACACAGTTCTAGAGCCAAAGGCATAGGTTTTGTTACTGGGCACTAGGGAAGAAGATCAACCCAATTATTGGAGGATTAGTCAATATCACTCTCCTGCATGGCCAGTATAAAACGTAAAACGACTTGTCGATTCTTGTTAGCATTGCCTCTCGCCTGTTGTTGCTTATTTGAATAGTCCAGTGGACGCATCGGGGACAGCGTTGCAACATTTTGATGGCTTGCTTCACCTTTATCCTCCCATTTAAGATCCTCCACCTCTGTGGGATTAAAATGTGGTTCTGGGCACACCCATGCACAAACCATCAGAGCCTATGGCATCCTGATTTAGGGATTATTATCATGGAAAATTGTGTTCCTAGTGTGTATCATTTCAGCGAGATGGATCGGTGGCTAGTGGGTCTTTTTGTGAGGATCCATGCATTGCTTTCCATGTGAACTAAGGGGTCCTTTCCGTGCATCTTCTTTAACCCATAGAGTTCTTAAGCCTTCATCAGGCAATGAGACCTCCATAGTATCAGCCACGTTTCATGCCCTGATATGCCATCTCGTGAAATGCAAACCGTTCAGCTCTTCTCTGATCAGCTGTGTGTTATTCATGGCGACCTGCTCCACTCCAGGAGGCAGCATTGTGAACTACAGCTAGATGAACTGTTTACTCGGATTCTCGTTGCTATGAAATGGAATGAATTGTTTACTGGGCGTCTGATTCCTATGAAATTGAAGGAATACCTGTTCCTCAAAGACTATGAGCACATCCCAGCCGAGCATAGGCAGCATAGGTAGCTTTTCAAAGACACAGGCCTACGCTGAAAGGTGTAGACCAGCCACATGCAGCACCCTATGCGCTTTTTCAAAGCTTTATTCGGTTCCATGTATTAAAATCGCGGCAAAAATGGCCGTGATTACAAAATATTGCGGCATAAATGCTGTGTTTCTTTTTTGCCACAATCATGTAAAGGATGCAGGGGACACCGACACCCCTGCAACCCCCAGACCCATTATACCATTTAAGGGGAGCGGGGGACACCCCCGCAACCGCCGCTCCCCTTAAATAGTATAATGGGGGTACACCTTTACCGGGTCAAACCACTGCATTTTTGCCGCTATTATTTTTACCAGGGACATTTTTGCCGCGGTTTTATTGCCTGATACCCTTTATGCTGGGGTTGGATGCTTCCTCCAGAAGGGGCCCATCTGTTGACAAAGAAATCCTACCTAACATGGCAGATGCTTTTGGGCTTTGTAGCCTGGTTCTAAAATAGTGTGACCAGCATCAGAGGCGGATACCCCAGTCGGGAGCAATTATCTTGATTGCGATTCTGGTTCTCGTTGTCACTGCTCTCCCTCCTTCACAACACCCCCACCCTTGCATCCACGTGAGTTATTCAGTAGGAATAACATCACAATTTCATTTAACTCTGCCTGAAGATACTAAAACTGCTTTGATTGTGTGTCGGATGATCATGACTGCTAATGCAGAAATCCTTTTCACCGCGCGGCTACTGCTCCACTCAATGTAGCACAGTGTCAAACTACCGCAGCAAGCATTTGAAGAGGATACTTAAAATTATTACTGGTAATTAACAAGCCATCATGCGCCCGCCACAGCGGCACTAAAATGCGCTGAACGCGGGATGTCTGCTCAACAGGTTTTCCTTAAAGGGATGTTTTCATTTCAGGCAGCCTCTACCTGCTGATGGAGAATGTATGCCAAGTGCTCTCCAGTGGACACATCCTCTGAAGCAATGCAAATATATGCAAGCAGCTGCAATCACAGCGGCAGGGCTGGGAGGAGGTTGCGGGTCTGGGATTTGGCAATGGTAGCGGGCCTGGATTGGAGGTGGAGGACAGTACCGAATGTGCGCCACGTGAGGAATGGATGATCTGAAATTGACCAGAAGAGAGCTCTAGAGCAAGCATAACGCGAATCTGAAGCAATTGCAATGCGACCGGCGCACATGGCTGACACGTGACCAGCTCTTTTCACATTTAGATGCATCAGATCATGACGGCCATGCATAATGACGACTATGCACAATGTGCTGCTAGCTTGTGTCATCCTTTAAAGCGGACGGTCCAAAGACAAGGAGAGTGTTGTTTTGGTTCAGGGACTCTTGGGCACTTCCCACCTAAGAAGTTTACTGCAGAGCCTAGCTGGGCACGGTGAGTGCTGGCTGGGTACCGTTTCTAGAGCTGCTGGAGGGGCCTCTGGATTCGGTATCTCTCTATGTTCCTTGCGAGATGTTTAGGGGGGGGTCTTGCTTCCCTCTTGGAGGTCCTGGCCTTCCTTCACTGGCGGAAGATGTGAGGCAGACTGTCCCTTCAGCCAGGGTCCAATGATGAGTTCTTCCTTATACTTCTGGTGAAGCCTTTAGAGAATCTGCCAAAAGAGGGGCTCAACCCTCTTTTAAAGCCAAATGGGCCACAGTTATTGGTGTAGGCTAAGCCTACCTTAATGAACCAATCCTGGGTCCCCACCAACAATCTCCTTTATGTGTGAGGTCATAACCAGAGTGCTTTGCAACAGAAAAGGTAAAAGGGTGAAAACATGTAATACTAAGTCCCACCCATCTTCCTGTCTGTTGTGGATCAAATGGTCCCTCTGGTTAATGGAGCTCCCTGTGGTTCCTGATTAAAGCGGCAGGTCTCCCTTGAAGCTGCGGCGAGACCAGACTTTCTGGGGCGCCAAACCACATACTCGTACCTTCTGAATGGGGTCCCCCTACGGGGATGACTACTGTAGACACGCAGCCCCAGACATGACATTCCACTGTTAATCGATACTGAGGGCGGGAGCTGGCATCAGGTTGACACAGTGCATATGAAAGCGTGTTGGGGTTGCCTTTCTCCTTTGTTAGCCTCTGCAGTCAGACCCCATGTGGGCCAGTTTAAATTAAACTTTGATTAGTCTGCAATGCTGTCAGCATCTACAGGGCTCAATAGGACAGGGCGGGTCCATGGAGCCTTTGCTAGTTAATTAAGCTGGCATTGGAAGGGGGAAAGGTTGGGCCTTCCACCTTCTGGCGATGCATCATGTACTCCACCTGTCAGATCCCAACTAACTATGAGAGAGGGGACTGCGCCTGCAGGCTGTGTTCACCCAGAGTACACGGGTCTATACGTATGCCGTGTGGTGAGCATAGGAAAATGTGTGCGGATTAGCACTACACATTTTCCGGAGGTTTATCTACCATCATTCGATTTCATTTAAAAATGTCCAAAAAAGCCAAGCGAGCGCACACAGACCTTGCAGCCAGTCGAATTCCTCACAAAATGAGCTCTGATTAAACAACTAGACTCAGCAGTTTGCACCATGACTCCACACAACTTAGCACAATATCTGCATCTACATAGACGATACACAGAACCGTAATCACTCTTGGACATTTGTTTTGCCATGTTTCTTTTATTCCTCTAATTTTTAATTTTTTACATGGCAAATTCTGATTAACTATCAGACTCCATCTATGCACTCAGAAAGGTATTTAATTGAAACTGAGATGTAGACGGAATTCTGTACTCGCCTACTCCCTGGCCCTTCAGCATCTACGATGGGCATATAGGAAAATTACATTCTTGGTAGGTTCACTACGTTTTTACATTTCCTTCTTAAAACACTCATTGGGAATTGCTGACACCTCTGGCAGGCTTGAAAAGCACAATTCTGTCTATTGAACAAATGTGCAGGCAGCCTCCCTGGACCCTGGCCTTTAGGTACCAGCCCAATCCCTATATTTTTGTCACCCACCCCCTTATCTTGTTATTTCATAGTTTTGTTTTACCCTATTGTAGTAATGGTCATTAAAGTGCGCCTTAAGATAAACTAAACTAACTCTCAAATCTTTTTATGTGTGATCGAATCACAATTACGTGCACACACGTGTCCTGTTTGCAAGCAGTGCTTAGGGTACTTGCTTGACCAGGGTTGTCCAACTCCAGTCCTAGAGGGACAGGATCCAGTTGAGTTTTCAGGATATCCCTCATTAATATTAATGAGGAAAAATGTGCATACATTTAAAATCATTGTATGCAAATGTATCTCATACATTTTAATGAGGGATATCCTGAAAACCCGACATGGAGCCGGCCCTCAAATCCTGGAGTTGGACAACCCTGCCATAGACGTTTGTAAACCCGACTGACACGCGACGCGCCCATTGCTGCAATATGTTGCCTGCCACCTTGGAGAGCCACCCAATAGCATTTGCTTCTTTTTCATTATTGTGGATTTTCCAGAAAAGTAGACGAACTGTGCAACTCCATTCTTTCCACTTTGTGGTGGTAGGGGCACATGGTGGTAGCTGGGTTATGGATGCATGGCAGTAGTTGCACCAGGTGACATGCTCCACCTGTCATATATGTTTCTCTATTCTTTTTTTTAAATATGTTCTCAATATCTACTCAGATTGAATTCAAATGTAAGAAACTAAAATGCACATAACACGAGGAGCCTGCCATTCAGTGCTATGATCACTGTGTGCAATATTAGCACCACTGGCACAAAATACCATAGAAAAATAAAAAGCAGTTTAGGACAACATTATCAATAATCTGGCCCAAAGTCCTTATATCTCCAAGAAGAGAATTTTGACGAAGACAGTGAAATAAATGTTGACATTGCTGCCCTCAGGAAAATAAATATCTAGCCGTTGTATAAATATCTAGTCATTGTATACATATCTAGCCATTGTATACATATCTAGCCACTGTATAAATATCTAGCCATTGTATACATATCTAGCCATTGTATAAATATCTAGCCATTGTATACATATCTAGCATTTGTATAAATATCTAGCCGTTGTATACATATCTAGCCGTTGTATACATATCTAGCCGTTGTATAAATATCTAGCCATTGTATACATATCTAGCCGTTGTATACATATCTAGCCATTGTATAAATATCTAGCCGTTGTATACATATCTAGCCGTTGTATACATATCCAGCCTTTGTATAAATATCTAGCCGTTGTATAAATCTGCAGCCGTTGTATACATATCTAGCCATTGAATACATATCTAGCCATTGTATAAATATCTAGCCGTTGTATAAATATCTAGCCATTGTATACATATCTAGCCATTGTATAAAAATCTAGCCATTGTATAAATATCTAGCCGTTGTATACATATCTAGCCATTGAATACATATCTAGCCGTTGTATACATATCTAGCCATTGTATACATATCTAGCCTTTGTATAAATATCTAGCCGTTGTATAAATCTGCAGCCATTGTATACATATCTAGCCATTGTATAAATATCTAGCCGTTGTATAAATATCTAGCCATTGAATACATATCTAGCCGTTGTATACATATCTAGCCATTGTATACATATCTAGCCTTTGTATAAATATCTAGCCGTTGTATAAATCTGCAGCCATTGTATACATATCTAGCCATTGTATAAATATCTAGCCGTTGTATAAATATCTAGCCATTGTATACGTATCTAGCCATTGTATAAACATAAATATCTATATTAATGAAGGATCAGACAGCATTGTTCCATTTCCCATTTCCCATGAAAATATTGTAATTTGTAAAAGGGCATGAAATGCGTAAGTACATATATTTATAATAAAGATGATTGTGCTTGAAGCGCAAAAGAGGTAGCTGTGGGGATATGAAACCACATTCTTCGATGTGTGTGTAGCTTTAGAAATGGATAATGAGTCATAAAACACAGAAGTAGCTGGAAGTGCCCCTCTGAAGCCAAAGCAGCTCAGCTTCGGCACTACAATATGATAACTTTACAAGGTGGGCCTTGGCTCTGGTAAACAGTACATTGTGCACATTTTGCAACTTTATGCAGAATTTACGCAGTCTGGAATTGACTGTCGGGACTGGGGGCTAGCTGGCCATGTGGTTGTAGCCCTTGAGATTCTATCCCGGGCTACAAGCAAAAGACCCGGGGCTATAGCCCCTATAGACCCCCCCAGCAACACCTCTGCACGGTAATAACATTTATAGAGAGAAAAGCCCAAGATTCAATGCGTCAGAGAATGAGACCGGTATCCCTCCAGGTTACCTCTGAGACAGCACGCGTTCAGAAATGAGTAAGTCACGTGACCAGAAGAAGCGGCAGGTATCCTGGACCCTAAACATAGACAAGTGGGAGTGGTTCCCTGAAGCAAGGAAATGCATGTTCCCATAGATTGAGGTAGTTGTGATAAGGAACTCCTAAGTCAGCTCCTAAAAGTGTATTAATACACCCTCTCTGTACTCCTAAGTCAGCTCCTAAAAGAGTATTAATACACCCTCTCTGTACATGATGCTGAGTTGCTGCTTTTAGATTAGCGGGGGTCCTGGGGCGGGGGGGGGTTCAAGCTGCAGGTGATTGTATTGCATTGAAAAACAATAACTGACACTGTCTCTTGCTACACTTTCTAAATTTGTTTGCAGGTTTTGGTGTCTTCCACAGTAGCCATGACCTGTGCTCAGTGCACCTGCATTGTGGGTACTGCACCTAGGCATGGTACATCAACATGCACGGTGTACAGTGCCCCTGTCCATTTTAACCATAGGGCATTGCCTTCAGATATGCCCTAAGCGCACTGCGTGCAGTGCATGGCCTTCTCACACTTCTATTGCTACAAGTTCCTAATTACCTATGCCATTTACTGACCATTGCCATCACAATGCTTTTACAGAGCTATTCTCTAACTTCCGGAGAAGTGCCATTTCCTGGCTGATTATCAAGAACTAACTAACTTAGTCAAATGTCTATACTCCTACGTCCCGTCCCCTTTCCTCCATACTTGTGGGACATCTCTCCGTCCTGTGGGACGGGACCAGAGCACTTTGTAAAACGCATCCAAATGTTTTTCAAATATTTGTCCTTCCTATGTTTCCTGCGCGGGGCCCGGCACACGGCCGTTACCCCGCCCACCTTGGCTCCTCCCCGCGCATCGCCCATCAGTCCTTTCCTCTGCTCGATCGGGGCTGGACCCACTTGCATCCTCGGAAGATTTTCTTCCCTTTTTTCCTCTCTGGCTCTCGCTAGCGTTCGTTTACTAGTCTGTCTATGTCTTTCAAATTAGACTTTCCAGATTGTTCATCGTGTCACTGTCACTTCACGAGGGCGGATCCCCATCCTCTTTGTTTAGAGTGTTTGGGTCTGGAACACCGTTGGGACTCCTGTTTTTACTGTGACTCCCTTTCGGTCCGGGCACTTCAACATCGGTTGGAGTGGTGGGAGGAGGTGTTCCGACAAACTCCTCCTTTGCATTTTCAGGCGTTCATCGATGAGAAGAAAAAACGCCTGGTAAGTTCTTTACTTTTCAGAGCACCCCGACCAGGGGATACCTTCCCGGGTTCCTCTCGGTCCAGGAGGGGCGTTGGCCGCTCTGTTACCGGGGTTCGCCCTGAGGTGCCCATTGGGCCTAATAATTCTGCCAGAGTTTTCTCCGAGGGTCTCCGTAAGGGGCCTGTGAACACCGAAGTACGCTCCGAGGCCCCTCCTGTGAGGGCTGTTTGTAGACCCAGTTCTACTGAGTCGTGGGGTACCGGAGTTCGCTCTGAGGCCTCTCTGTTGGCTTCCCTCAAAAACAAAACCGGGGTGCGCCCTGAGGCCTTGGCTGGGCTTGTAGTTACCGAACGGATGTTCGAGGCTCACGCAGAAAAGGCTTTTACTGGGCCTGGGTCCGAGGTCCCTCGTACAGAGGCTAAAGCTACCAACAGTTCTGAGAGGCCGATCAAGGCTTTGTCGGTGAAAGCGCACCGTTCCCGCTCTTGTGGTGACACCAGATCTGTTGAGGGGGCAAAGAAGCAAAGTTCTTCTTTTACCGGCAGTGCCGAGGTCCTTCCTTCGAAGGCTCAGTTGGCGGTTGGTATGTCACAAAAACATTCCAGGCCTCATAGTACCGGCTCGGCCGAGGTTCCTTATGTTAAGGCTGAGATTAAGACCCCTGATCCATCAACGGGGACCCCAGCCTCACTTCCTCGCGTGCCGCAGTACCCTCAGATGAGGACAAAATGGCGACCGTTCCCGCCACGACCATGGCGGCCATTTTAGGTGCTACCCCTACAACTACGCCATTGGCTTCTGGTGTAGGGCTCGGTCTCTTGGGTGAACCTAAGGTCCCTTGTGCGCATCCTTACCGGCCGGTTTATGATTGGAACGCCCGGATGCCTCTTCCGTACAATGTTTCGTTGCCCACGGGGGCGGCTCCTTTGATTTATGTGGATACATCGGTGGAGGGGCCGGTGTGGCACCCTTCCCCGTTACGTCCCTGGATTTGACCACCTCATGAGAAGCCTCCTCAGGTCCCGAAACAATCTCCTGAGGATGCCTTTTTCGGTAAATTTCAAGCACTTATGCGCACCGACCCCATGAGGGAATATTTCAAAGGGCTTTTCAATGACATATGTCCACCGGCGCCTCCGGCTCCACCTGTTCCTCCGGTGGTTCCGCCGGTGCCTCCCTTGCCCGTGGTCCCCCCCCTGCTCTCCCGCCTTTGCCTCCATTGTCCCCAGTGGACAAGGTAGTGCCTGACACGGCGCAGCAGGATCTTGACCTGTCAGATGACCCTCAAGGCGATCAGGACAACGAGGACCTTCCCCGCTCTATCTGAGCCTTTCATGACCGGGTACAGGACATGATGAGTTTCTTAGATGTTCCGGTGCCCGAGGCAATGCTCCAGAGGAGGGCGTGCTTTCTGGGGCGTTCACCCTGTCTCCTTTGGAGCGTACCGGCCTGTTCCTGCAGAAGGACGTTCTGGCCGAGGTCCGCAGAGTCTGGGAAAAGCCACACTCGGGACTTTTTGTCAATAAAAAGATTGATGCGAGGTACAGGCTGCATTCTTCGGAAGAGGTGGCCCTGTCGTCTTGTCCGCCTCCCTCCTCCACAGTGGTGGCTGCGGCCACCTTGCAGTCCAGGCCTGCAGCATCCTCTTCCACGATGGCTACTCAGGTTCTGGGAAAGGAGGACAAGCTCCTCGACTCCCTCGGGAGGAAAATCTTCGCCAACTCGGCCTTGCAGCTCAGGCAGGCCAACGCTGAATTGATATTGGCGGGAGCTAACATGCGGATGTGGAAAGGTCTGTCGGAGTTTGAGGAGCACATCCCGGTCGAGAAGCTGTAAGATTTCAAAGGAGGCCTTTCCGATGCCAGGGTCTTGGCCCAGGATCTCCTGGAGGCTGCGGCTCATCACGTAGACACCTCGGCTCGGGGCCTGATGCTTGGGGTTGATACCTCACGGCAGGCGTGGCTGCATGCCACTAAATTAACTAAGGAAGTGCAAGACAAGGTGCTGGACCTTCCATTCGATGGTAAGGAGCTTTTTCATTCTTCTACTGATGTAGAGCTCACCAAAACCAAGGATAGCACTCAGACGGCTAAATCATTGTCTGTTCTGGTTAAAGCTCCTTTCAAATCCCAGAGACCGTTGTCGCAAAGTCGACCTTCCTCTGGGTTTAGGGGCTTCCTCGACCGCAAATCTCACAGAGTGGATACTCCTGCGGGGAATAACCGCCGTAGACAACAGCGTACGCGGTTTTTCTCCCACTCCTCAGCCTCCTCATCAGGTTCAGGTGGCACCTTTACGCCCGGCCGGATTCGCTCCTCTTTGCAGATGGGCGATTGGCTCAGCGTGGTGGATCTTCAGGATGCGTACATGCATATCCTGATTTGGAATCCACACAGGAGATACCTCTGCTTCAATTTGGGAGAGGAGCACTTCCAGTTTCGGGTGCTTCCTTTTGGCCTCAGCTCGGCGCTGCGTGTCTTCACGAAGATGTCGGTGATTGCGGCCTATCTTCGTCTCCAGGGTATCCATGTGTATCCTTATTTGGACGACTGGCTCTTACGCAGCCCTTGTCCGTTGGCAGCAGCGGGCAACCTCCAGTCTCTCCTTCAGCTCCTGCTCCATCTTGGGCTGTCGGTGAACTGGCGGAAATCCTCCATGACGGTCTCACAGGACCTGATCTTCCTGGGTTTTCGTTGGAACACGATCGACTGCAGAGTGTATCTGACTGGGGACAGAATGGCGGATCTGTTGGCCACGTGTCAGATGTTTGCGCAGTCGGAGAGCATGTCGGCCTGGTGGTTCCAGAGGCTTCTGGGCCTCATGAACTCGTGTGTACTGGCTCTTCCACTTGCTCGTCTCAAAATGAGACAGACCCAGATGGCTCTTCGGAATTCATGGCGTCAGGCAGTGGATCCGGATTCCATGCGGATAATGATTCCGGATTCCATGAGAGTGGACCTGGATTGGTGGTCATCTCTCAGCAATCTGTCTGGGGGCGCGGGGTTTCAGGACCCGGTCCCCACAGTGACGATCATGACGGACTCCTCCCTCCTCGGGTGGGGTGCGACGTTAGATCTTCTTCAGGTCTTGGACTCTGGTCGCCTCAGGACAAGCTCCTGCACATAAATCATTTGGAGCTTCTGGCGATCTTCCTAGCACTCAGGGCGTTCAGACCGCTCATTGTCAACAAGGTGGTCCGCATAAAAACGAACAATGGTGTATCAATGTATTACATAAACAAGCAAGGGGGAACAAAGTCTCCCCCCCTCGTGGACCTGTCCATCCAGATTTGGGAGTGGGCCGTGCTTCATGATGTCTGGCTGCTTGCAGTGCACATCCCGGGCAAGCTGAATGTCACAGCGGATGCCCTCAGCCGGCGGACAGTGGTCAGCTACGAGTGGGAGTTCAAGGCGTAGGTCCTCTCATGGATTTTCTCGCGTTGGGGCACACCGGAGGTGGACCTCTTCGCTACGGCGGTAAACAAGAAGCTTTCTCAGTATGCCTCCAGAGGGGGGCTGGGAGCCTCCTCTCCGGGGGATGCTCTCGAGATTCCATGGCTCAACTTGAGAGCTTACGCCTTCCCGCCTCTGCCTCTAGTTCATCGAGCAATTTGGACGTTGAAGAACTCTGTGAACTGTTCCCTTCTACTGATAGCCCCGTGGTGGCCGGCCAGGTTTTGGTTCTCAGAACTTCAACACCTGGTGGTGTATCCGCCGATCAGGTTACCAGTAACTCCCGATCTTCTTCACCAAGGGGAACAACAGATGTGGCACCCCTCCCCACAATCGCTCAGCTTGGCGGCATGGTGCCTGAGTTCAAGTCTTTAGAGCATCTGAGTTTGTCTGCGGATAACATGCGCATTATCCAGGCAGCCAGGAAACCCTCGACCAGATCTCAATACAGGAGTAAATGGCTCAGGTTCTGTCATTGGTGTTTGGAGAAGAAGTTGGATCCGAGGGTGGTCACGATTGACACAGTGCTGTCCTTCATGTCCTCCCTAGCAGAGTCAGGGGTTCATGTTCTGTCATGCAGGACTTATCTCTCAGCGGTTTCCGCTTACATTTCTACAGACCTGTGTTCTTATTCTCTAACTAACCCAGTGGTGAAGAGGCATTTTGCTGGCTTGACACGCCTCTACCCTCCGGTTCATAATCTGCACCCGCACCCCCCATGGGACCTAAATGTAGTCCTTACGGCGATGTGCCATCAACCCTTTGAACCAATGGCTACGGTAGACCTCAAGTACTTGTCTTGGAAAGTGTCCTTTCTGGTCGCCGTTATGTCAGCGAGGAGAGTGAGTGAGCTCCAGGCATTGTCGGTGGAGCATCCTTTCTTGGCCTTTCACAAGGACAAGGTAGTCCTTCGGACAAACCCGGCTTTCCTACCGAAGGTAGTGACCGAATTCCATCTAAATCAGTCGATCTCCCTTCTGGTCTTTTTTCCGAACCCTGCCTCAGAGGCTGAAAGAGTTCTACACTGTCTTAATGTCGGAAGAGCTCCTAAGTTCTACCTGGACAGGACTTCCGAGTTTAGGACTTCTTCTCAACTTTTTGTGACCTTCGGTAACCCTCAGGGCAAGCCGGCGTCTAAGGCATCTATTTCCAGGTGGATTGCCGCCTGCATCACAGAGTCTTTCACCGTCCAAAGGCTGAAACCTCCTAATGGTATCCATGCACACCTGGTGCGGGGCAAGGCAGCCGCGGTTGCTTTTCAGAAATATGTTCCCTGGGAGTCCATCGCTAGGGCAACTACTTGGGCCTCCCCATCTGCTTTCTGTAAGCATTACTGTCTCGACATGAGCTCTAGAGCTGACGCTCAGTTTGCTCAGGCTGTGCTGAAGAACCTGTTTCAGTAAGGGGTATTTCCATCCACCCGTAGTTCCTGTAAGGAGTGCTTGGGAATCTCCCACAAGTATAGAGGAAAGGGGACGGGAAGTAGGCGTATTATCAGGTTACTCACTGTAGTGACCACCTTACTCCTAGTCCATAGTCCCCTTTCCTCCATACGCCCGCCCGTCGTCCCCTCTAATAAGGTTCCTCTGTTATTGCTAATGGATCTTTGACCCGGCGATAGAAAAGGACTGATGGGCGATGCGCGGGGCGGAGCCAAGGTGGGCGGGGTTACGGCTGCGTGCCGGGCCCCGCGCAGGAAAGAGAGGATGGAAAACATTTTGAAAAAAATGTGGATGCTTTTTAGAAAGTGCTGCGGTCCCGTCCCACAGGACGGAGAGATGTCCCACAAGTATGGAGGAAAGGGGACTATGGACTAGGAGTAAGGTGGTCACTACGGTGAGTAACCTGGTAATAATTGCCTACTTCATGCCTATTGTCTAATTCATTTGCGTTTGGTGGTAAAGGTGAGTATTACCATGCTCACCTTTACACCAAACTCAACTGTACTGTTCTCATGCTCAACTGTACTACCATACTCAACTGTATTCCTGACATTTGTACGGCCACCTATGTAACGGCAAACTGTCTACTGCCTATGTTCTGTAACACTACTACTGTGACCTAACTGCGCCCAGATACCTCAAGGTCAGGTGCGCTATAAAAATTAAATAAACAAACAAACAAACTTGGTCGGTTATTCAGACCTCTTGCCCTATATGTCCATCAATCATTCAAGTATTCAACCCATTGGCCTGGTAGTGCCATCATTTGTCCATGTACTCAAACCTTTTGCAAATATTGAACTTTTTTGCCCAAGTGTGCATGCCATTTGCTCCTCTGCCTCATCCGTACTGCTGTCATACATACTCTGTGTGTGGCAAAAATGGCTTTCACAGGACAGATGGGGCTTTATGGATGAAGGTTGGAGTGTGCATGCCTGGGCATGTCAGGTGGATGAGATTAAGCAGGAGCACTCTGTCACAATTTGCCAGTGATTAGGCCAGAAGGAGATATTTTGTAAAAGTGGTTTTAGTAAACCTCAGCTGTTTCCATTTTTTTTATTTTTTATTTAAGGTCCACTGTTATCTTTTTTTTTTGGTAGGGTCTTGTTTGTTTTCGTGCCAATTTACATGTATAGTTTTGTCTTTTCAAAGGGTTTTATTTGATTTCACTTGGCTCTTCTACTATTTTGTAATTTACCATTTCTTTGGGGGTTTTACCATTTTTATTCTCTTGTTGAGTGTTCGTTAGGTTTATTTTTGAAAGTTTTTTTGTATTTGTATGAGGTCCAGTTCATTTTATTTTTCTTCTCACTGCTAGGATAGATGGTGACAGCGCCATAAAGCTTCGTAATTCCACAGCTGGATGGCGTGCGATGTGGAACAAGTCCATCTACAGTGACAGGTGGGGAAAAGTGTGGCATCAGAGCATGAAACCTAGCAGAATACAAAAGTCACGCGTACAGGTTAGTCGGAGGCATTAGGAACACCTACCGAAAAGTCACACTGAAGCAGTTTGAAGTAGTAGGCAGGGCCCAGAGGACACAGAGGCGACACAATGGACTGCTCTGGTTGGTAGGCAAGGCCATTCTGTGGTGTGGCAGCTATTCTCGATGTGTTTTGGTACTGTTGCTGTGTTTTGATAAAGACACAACGTTGTGTTCTTTTTTTTTTTATTGTATTTTAAAGTTTTATTTACAAACCGTAAAAATTACATACAACTGAGTACATTGAACCCCAAAATACTTAAAACGGTATCCAAAACAACTATATACATTACAAGTTAAACCCCCAACCAAATCATCAACAATTCTTTTGGTTGGTGCAGACGTATCATTCTTGAACTAATGCCATGAATACTGAAGCAGGACCAAGATTTCTACTTTGCTTATTAAAATTGTTAAATTGCCTAATGCTCAGCTTTGCAACAGATGTAATCACTTGATTGCCAGAGGTACAACCCCAATTAATTTCTTGCGGGTCTGCTGGTCTCAGATTAAAATGTTAGTGGATGTTAATGGTGGCTCGCGAAGCCAGAAACCGCACATAGCAGGGCAGACCTAATTGAATATATTCAAACTCCCAAAGGAGTATTAATCTTCATCTCATCTTCTACTGCTCATAATTTGTACTTGATGTCTATGTTTTCCTCCTGGTACCTTTTCTGTTCCCCCGTTTGTAGTGCAAATAGAAAATGTCCATCCTCATCAGTGATGAGGATACAGCATGACACAAGAGCAACCGGCATTTCAGCACATGCCAACGCTCGTGTAATCAAAATGTACCCACAAGATTATCCCTAATTTTGAGTTCTTAAATGTTCCATGCAGTTTGACAGAGAAACCAATTCTTATGACTGCTTCTGTTTACAGGATAATTGAACAGTGGCCCATGTTGACTATCTTAACATAGAGCACATAATACAGACCGTGTTTGCTTTTAATATAATGTTTCTGCAAACTCAAATCTTAACACCCCAACATGCTTTGAAAATTGCTTCATGCAACATAATTCAAACCATGTTTCAGAATCAAAACCTTAAACTAAAAATAATCCTTCATGTAAGAGCCCTATTGACCAGGTAGAAAACTACAATATTACATTTGTTTCTTTAAAACTAAAAGCAACACTTTCAGATATCAAATGAAAGAAATCCTGCTAAAAACGTATTTTTTCGATGTCGGGATAAATTAACTGCTTCATTGTTCTTTCAATGAAACATTGGTTTTCCTTCGTTCCTAATTTTACATTCGCAAGCTCTAACGTGAGAGTTAATCAAGAATTGTGAAAATTCTGATGTGGTCCCCGAGGGGCCCTAAGAGCCTAGCGGTCAGTGTTCTACTCTCTACCTTGATCCCTGAGCCTTGCAGGCAGTGTTCTACCTTCTACCTTGATCCCCTATGTAAGTTACTCAGCACAGTTGGTTGAAAGTGCTCCACTGGTTGCTGGCAGCAATTCATTAATTTCACGAGCTCTGCCCACCTATTTCCAAAATGGAGCCTATCGGCTAGCACTGCGTACAATCAAACATGTGATCCTGGGCCAGGGTTTATTTTACTGAAAGAATGTGTGTGACATGGGTGTAACCATATATGGTCATGGATCAGGCAACCTCGGTGATTCCTGAGTGTAGGGCAAGCATGATAAGTGTCAATGGATGTTGGGATTTATGGTTGAATCTAATTTGTAGTTTCTTTCATGGAAAGAAGCCCTCAAAGTGTAGCAGCTATCCTCTGATTGATGGGGAGCGAAGGCAAACTGTTGGCTATTATTCTACCAGTTGATTGAGGCTTTGGGTACTTTTCCTTGTCACAATTCCCCCAAAATGTGATGGGGTCTGCTAACATTAACTTGTCGAAAAACCGGAATCAGAAAAAAAAGTGGATGGGAGGAACCACGTTGAAACCTGCCAAGACCCTTTTAATGGTGATACTCTGCTCCAAACCTGAAAGAACCTGACACGCAACTACTATAGTGAAACCAGACTGATGCTCACTCCCCCTGTTTTAAGTGAAAGAGGGCAACCCAGATAAATAGCATTACAGTAGTCTAGAGCACTAGAAATTACTGAATTACTCAACTGGACCTTGTGGGGGAAATTATTATGTAAAGGCTGAAGAGAAAAAAAACTAACTTTGGAATCCTGGCCAATGTGTGGCATAAAGGACAAGGACAAATTAAAGAGAATACCGAGAATGCACACCTGCATTGTAGAAAAAGGGCATTGGGCTAACGAAGCAGGCCAAAAGTTGGCAATCCAGGAGTCTCTAATGAACTAATGGGAAATTTGTTATATGATATCAAGAGAGAAAAACCTGTTTTGGAGGGATTCGTTAAGGTTATTGTTGTTTATCCAAAGATCTCCGTCCACCATGCTGCTCCTGATCCCATGTTTTCCCCCGGCCGGAGACCAACCTGAATATCATCTAAAACATCAAGTAGCAGGCACAAATGAAATCAGCTAAAGGCCTTGTGTATAGATTTCTTTTCCAAGTTTCCATATTCGTTATTCTTTTTTGGGAGACTAGATGTTTCAGAATGTTAGATGTTTCATCAAGATTTCGAAAGTCTTTGTCAACATTAAACTCCCTCTTCGCTTCTCCCATCCGAGTGTACTTTTTTCTCCTTATGGATAACATCTCAACTTCATATTCATGCAGCGGTACCACAGCTAAACCAGAATTATTTATGCGTGTGTTGGTAACTTTGAGTACTTAGCTTCTTAAGCGCCTTAGCTTCTTTCAATGCATATTTAGACTGCCCACTCCAGTCTCAGGTCTCCTCATATCATTATGTGACAGTTCTTTGAACCCTGCCACCTATTCCATATTTCGCAAAAAACGGGTACCATTCCATCGCTACGTTTTGCCTTGGTTCGTTTAACCAACCTGTCAATTTTTCCATGCAATATAGATCCTCTGCTTTCAGCAGACATTCCTGCTTGGTTGGAGAGGAACAACTCATCCAAAAGTTGTGCCGAGCAGGTTCAATAGGTACATGTGCAGCAACCAATTATATTAATCCTCCTCAACCTATACGCTAAATAAGTGCAGTAACGTATGACAATCGCTATCCATCCCATCTAACTCCGACCTCTGAATTATTCTACACTTCTACCACACATGGAAATATGTGCATCTGTCACCACAGCCCCTTCAGCAAGTGTCACCAACACCTGGATACATTTTTGCTGTTTATGCAGGGACAAGCTGCCATCTATGTAGAAGCTTGATTCCATGGAGCTCGAATTGGTTCGATGTAGAGGTCTTTCATGTTTGTTCACACATCTGAGACGACCAAACACCAGATATCTCAATTTCTTTGTCTGACATTGGGTTTGGGTACTTGACAATGCATTAGCTTTAACCCCTAGAGTAACCTCATACAGGGCCGAGATCAATACCTTGTTTCCTGGAAAACAATCCAAATCCTACTCAAATAGGGTCAGAGGCCTAGAAATGGCATGCCTCCATTCTAACCTATATCCGCTTTCAGTCCAAGCTCAGTTCTGGGTTTCTACCCTGTGGGTTGCTTCTTTCTGTGCGGCTTCCAGGTCTTTGCATGTCAAGAGCATCACAGCCCCTACAAAAAAGCCTGCAGGCTGTTCCTGTGGGAGCCTTTCAACTACGTGCCCTAGCTTCTCGAGCTAAGTCGCTTTTACAGGAATAAAACAGAATAGTGGAGACTTCAAGCGGAGCGTCCCTAGCAGGCAGCCATTTTGGCTTCTTCTCATAGTGGTCTCTTGGCCAATGTATATATAATAAAACTGGAGTCGACTGTAACTGGAGCTGATTCAAAAGGCGGAAGAGCTACCATTTGAGAGAACCCTGTCAAAAAAGATTGCACACAAGCAAGGGTTTTATCTGTAATACCGAGGCTATAGTCGGTGCGGAACAGTGGGATGGTAGACTGTGTCGAAGGCTGACCGTCTAAGAAAATCAGCCCTGCAAGCCCGGTCAATGTCAAATTGGGCATATAGTGGATTATGTATATATCACAGCAACATCCTTTGGAGGCCAGCTTCTTTATGTTGACCTATGTCTAGCATCCAATAACAAGGCTGCCAGGACTATGCCACCAGGTATGGTATATCAAATGATATACTAGTGCATTTTTACTATTGGTTTCAATTTTAGGATGTACCCCTTTCTGCTTAGCAACGTTTTAGGCTTAGCAGTCATTTCAATTAAAAATCTAACTTTTCCAAGTTAATTTTAGTGCAATTTACGTTAAGAGTACAAGTTGACAACTGTAAATTATCGAGTCACTTTTCCTAATGCCAGTAGGTGGTTTATGCTGATAATAGTAGCTCATGTACCCATCTGCTTTGCTTTATGGAACTTCTCTGCTAAGTAGCCATTTTGCCCAACAGTTTCTGGAATGTAAAATGAATAGTGCACATCAGATGTATACATAGGTGTCTATATACGACTGCCACTGTTTCAGTCACACACACTGTGGCCTGCAGGCCCACCTCGGTAGACATCTTTCACACCACATTTAAGGCCTATTACACTTCATGAAAGTGAGGCTTATTTACAGATATGACTTTCATAAGGAACCCATTCACTTGAGCTCCTGAGATTTTAAAAAAAACCTAGCAGGTTTTCACCAGCGATGGAAGAGACCTTCAGCCGACTTGTCAAAGCCTAGTAGTACTTCCCTCAGGTGTTGTCCATACTCTGAGGAGTGTCCTCTTGTCCTTTCCACTCTCACCAGAACTTTCCGGCACTACTCAAGAAATGGAGCAGAATCATCTCCTGACTAGTCTGGAATGTATTTACTCCGGTCCCAGTGGACCATATATGTGGTCTCCAACAATCGGTAAAACATCAGCAGTAAAACATGTGAATACATGTGGGATAAAACTCCATAGAACTGGTCTCCATCTGCTACTTAACCACCATCTGGTCGTGATGCTAGACACTCTAGGACTCAGAAATGAAGACACTTGCAATCGCTAACGTAATCAGTGCCCAGCCTCCCTGGTTGGAAATAGCAAAAGGATTCCTACTAGAAGATGGCAAAGGGCATGACAGCTTCTCTGAAGGAATCAGAAGCAATCATCGCTATCCTCTGCTTCCACCTGGCTGCGGGGCTTCACATCCCCACAATGGGACTCTGAGAGATCAAATGGTGAAGACACAGCTTCTCCAAAGCCGCAAACCAAAACCTGTACCATTATAGGTGCTGACCACCTCACAACCAGGATGTCACATACAGCCTACGTTTTTATCCTGCACCCTCTGTAGTCGTGCATCACAGTAGAGCTGAGACTGATCCAGAATCTCTCCATGTTACCCACCTCTTGGGTCCCAACTGTGCTGGGCCCCAGGAGGAGCACCCAGGATATGGAGTTTCCCTTATCCTAACGATTAAATGTTAATTAACACTCCCACCTGAAGATCCAGGCCTTTATGTAATGCTATTGTCCACAATTAATGTCCTTTCCTTGATTCCGTGTATTCTAACTGGTTAATGCACTGCCCTGAGTCTTATCTGTATCGCTCTCCTCCTCAGAGCTAATCCTTGATTGCTTGACCACCACCATTACTGTAGGGGAACCAAGGGAGGCCAAGGGCCCCTGCCCCTCTTATATCAGGGATCTCCTGACAGTCTATTTGTGTTTTGCATTTGTACTCTTCTATTCTTTCATTATACATATTTTAGAATAACAGGGAACATGCTCCCAACATCAGATTTAAAAAGAACAGAAAACTAGCAAAATTAAATACAAATCCGAACATATCGAAATAATAAGCTGGAGAGGGGAAGTTAGCACAACTGTCCCTTTATAAACAGGGGGCAAATGTGATGCTTTGCACAAAAGCACAGGATCTAGTTGAGTATGGTTAGCCAGAGGGGACACACTTTATCACAGAAGCCATGCCTGAAGGTTCTTTCTTCTGGATAGGGGGTCTGAAGGGTGGGAACAAAACGCTGACTTTACAGAAGTCAGGCCAAGAATGTCGCAATCGCGACGTCAGCCTTCATAGCCCTCTCCCAGTCCCTTTTTGGGGGGCGTCCCCCTTCTTGGACACTGCGCCCCTGGAAGCAAAACGCAAAGCATGCCACGCTGTTGTGTGCAACCTTTTGTGCCTCGGGCTTCCGGGGTTGTGCTGTTTATACCGCCAACACTTGACATTTCAGGTGCACTTAAAAGAGACTTTGAGTGCACCTGAGCTGTCACTTTGTAGCTATCACAAGTTTTATCTCCGGAATCCCATATCAACCCACTGTAATTAGCACATGTAACACTTTGCACAATTGTGCTAACAGGGGTTTGATGTAACACATGGCGGTTATGTGCCGTGGTTTGCTCTACTACACCTGATGTGTCCTGCATTCCTAATAAATAAGTGGGAACGAGTGTCTGTATGGGACAGGAGATCCTCAATGATGCATTTCCTTAATTGTGGGCTACCCTCATACCTTTTGCCTGGGTCACAGTTGAAGGAAAAATGTCCCCTTGAGAGGCAGCATCAGGGTAGTCAACAGATCTGCAGGGCCACTGTCTACTCTGTCATGTGCGACCTCCACTCTGTGAATGCTCTGTGTCCGCTCCATCCAGGAGGAAGCCATTCAGTGTTTTCCAGTAGCACACCCAATGAAAAAGCATTGGTGATTTAGGTATCGCTGTAGAGATGTTTTGCCACACTAGGGAAAGTGACATTATGACACGTGCCAACCTTGAATTAATACCACCCCACAATTAATTTTAGCTAGGCCACCTACCAGTGGCGTGTCCAGACTCTTTTGACTGGGTGGCCCAAGTGGGGCACTGATTTATTCAGGGGTGGCATGAAGTACGAGCTCACACACAGATAGTGATCATAGTTTAGGATAATGGGGTCGCCCCCAGGGCGACCAATCAGATTCCATGGGTAGCATGTGCCACCCCAGGCCACTCCTCTGCCACCCACCGCTTCAGGAGATCAAGGGAAGGGTTATAATTTGGTTTATGTCATGACAGTCTGCAATTGCAGACTGTGGTGTGGTGACGCATGCTTTGCTCTGGAAGGATCTGGTGTCGGTGAGAAGGCTTTAGTCTGGTACAATTCTTTTTTGTGAGGGGATATGCTCTGTCAGAATCTGCTTTGATCAGCTCTGGCAGAAGGCTGTCCGTGAATAGCTTTTACTTAAGCAGAGTCTGTTTTCGGTAAATAGGCTGTTCTCTGTGCGCATCAGTATATTATTGTGTTGGCCCTCCTTTGTTTTTATTAAGTAAGCCTTGTGGGGGTGGGAGGGCCACTGTGGTGGCTGGTGAACTATAAAACGGGTGCAACATAAATACTGTCCCCAAAGTACACCAAGCTAGAAAGCCAGACTCTTTCCATATGGATTTACGGGGGTTCACCAGCCAGCAGCAATTAAACATATTGTAGAAAGTCATGTTTGTACATTTCTGCTGGCTGCAGCAGTGTCTGTCATGTTTTAGTTCACATCAAGTTATTCCATGACTGTGCTAATTTTTAATGTATTTTAAGCGCAACCCACTCACTGACATAAGCACGCTGCAACCCCCGATTGGGGTGCACCAGAAGGGAGCTTGCTCCTGTTCAAGTATGCTGAACATGCCAGGGTTTTAGGGCACTACAGTTATGATTGTAACATGCTCTGTTGCTTCCTGGAGCTAGGTGCATGCTCAATAAATAGCCTAATAATCATTTAAAAAGTAGTTGAATGGGTTGTGATGAATCTAGCAAGGTCGTCACTGCTTCTCCGGGGGAGATCTCCCATGTGGCCAGGGAAAGGCACAAGCTACTTGATTCTGACCCTGGGGGTGGCTATCTGTGGGAGGACCACATGGGCAGGACAACCTTTAGGGAGGTGAAGTGAACCCTCTGGATCAGAACAGGCCTTTACCGGTACCCCTTAGTAACACGTATTTACCTTTCCCCCATTCTAGTATGGCATATTGTGGTGTGGATAAAGAATCTCCCTGTTTAGTGATCACCAACCTTATGTACACTCCCCACCCCTTTAATAACAATGAGACTAGGGAGAGGGATGGCGTGAGTTTGGCGACAGAGTTCAGTCGTGCTCACTGTGTTGGGAAACTCAGACTTGCTGTCGAATTGCTCCTTTTTGCTTGCCTGTTGCAGTGTTGCTACACCTTTAAGGATTTGGACTTTCCTTTATAATTGGAGCCACGCGCGTAGCGTCTGCGTGTGAGTTCCGTGACAGAGTTCAGTCATGCTTCAGTCATGCACAGATGAGGCTGCATGCTACGCTACTACTTCTCAGGAGACTGCTGGCGGGTGCCTCGTCTTTACCGCCTTCAACTAATTATGACGCATATGGAAGCAGGGGGGCCATGCACCCGACGACAGCTGACACTACACAGCTCCTGTGTGCCATCATTGGAATCTGCGGTGAGTGTGACCCCCACAGCTATGTAAAGATAACTTTCCATTCCAGGAGCCACAAATCCCACGGTCGCCGTCTCGCTGTTCCTTGCTATCTAAAGACTTGCATTTAACAGATGCAGAACATCTAGAAGCTGACACTGTTTTCGTTGATCGTGCTGAGTTAGCAATGGGTGAGAATAATTCAATGACAACAGCTCTTGTAGTTTGTATGAAGGGGAGTGTACTGTGGCTACTACCCCTCCGAGGACTATGAGGACCCCTTCAGATGTTTACTTGGAGGAGCCCCGTGTTCAACCTGGACAAAATGCTGACATTCTAGTGGAGAGTTTGTCAAAAGACTATGGTCTGGACAAGGAGGGATTGACCTCACTATTGGCCGCAAGACTATTTGGTGATTTTGCAGAGATTAAGACTCAAATGGAACAAAATACTTTGGGGGTCTCATGTGGCTCACTGTCATTACCCCAAACTCAGATCTGAGTTTCTCTATCGCCCCAGAACTGGTACATGTTTTGCTACCATTGCAAGCATCTTTGGGGACAAACAACCTGTTAAACCCAAAGCAAAGCTTATGCTGCAAACAAACAATTGCTGATTCAGTGATTGAGTCTCAGAACTCTTCCACCTCCTCGGACCCAACAACTCAGAATGGATCTCCGTTTTCCCCTATCTTGAACACACGCTACTCATCTCTCTGCGGCAGCAGCCTTCCAATTCCAATACAATATAATGTCGACGCTAACTCTCATTGGCGCCATTTAAAAAAATTTATGAGACCTTGAACGCTAATTTTAAAGATCAGGCAACTCTACTTGCTATGGTCCATGCTAAATTGATTTTTCTAGAATCTTTCACCAGAGCTGTGCAAAGGACACTAGATCATGAAGCGGAAACAAATGCACAGTGGCAGGGGAGAGTATGCGATCTAACTAGAGGTGAACTTTCAGATAAATCTCTTATGATGGGACTGATCCTCGACTGCTTTAAATGGCTACGGACTATGAATAAAATGGAGCCTATCGGTGTGAACATGAAATCTAAGATCGACATTCAGTGTCAAGGCGATTAAATTATAGATCAGCACCACAAAGCTCTCAATATGGAATGTGAAATCATCAGACTGAATCATCTTCCAAAGCTTTGACAACCAATATTACATCCCTGATTGTTAGTAATGCCACCAGTGAAAGAAGTAGTTGTAATACTGGAACTTTTTCTAACAAAAGATATCCTGGAAAGGAAGACCAAACATCTAATCCTGCAAAAAATTGAACGAGCTTGGCGGATGAATCCCTTGTCCTTGTGCTTCCATTTAACATTGCAAAAGAACAACAAGTGCTTAAAAAAGTTTTCGCCATTATTGGTGACAAAAAAAAGCAAAGCAAACCTTCCACTATGAATAAGGACCAGGGGAAAAATAAAAAATCTAACAACATGCAGAAGAGGAAAAAGTTAAAATCTAATGTCGCTAGTACCTTTTTGCGCAATTTGAGAACTACTGCAGCTCTAGAAATAGTTACTCCTATGCAGTCACAAGGTGATGGGTCAGTATTACCTTGTTTATTACATTTAAAAAAAGAGAACACGAGACACACCTGTCTTCTATACTTCATTCACTGGATGGGAACGGTACAGACATTCAAGTAAATGTCCCGGGAATAGGTATTCTGCTGAATGTATCAACCTATCCATATGAGGAGGAGGAGGAGGATAGTGATGAATTACAAGCACTAGATAAAAACTCAGAGATAAAAATGTTTTCACCCCCAATGAAATTGTATGACAACAATGAAGGGAGAGTGTCCGACATATATCTTCAAACTCTACTATTCCTCATTTTGAGGCAAAATGTAACTCTTTTCAAAAACTTGCACGGAAACGATGTGCGGCAGATGTAAAATATAAAGCTAAAGATCTAGAGTTTACTTCTGAAAACAAATATGAAGCTTTGGCTGTCCCGAAAAATCCAGAATTAACAAATGGAATAACATTATCTCTACAAAGACTACTGCTTGCTGATGATGATCTAATACTAAATTGGAGGAACGGTCTACATATTTTGCACCATATTCCAGAGCTACGTTTTATTGTCTCAGAGGACATACAGGTAGTAGGGTTTGTAAAAGAAACAAATACATATAGGGTCATGCTTCACTTAAAATCAACTTTAGTGAAATCCACTCCCTTGGACGTTTCTGCCGTGCTGCTTCCATTGGAGTTTGAGTTAAGGGAATGTGCAGTACAATCTCACGTCTCTTTTAGACCTGATAAAGGAATTGATTCAGAGTCTCAGTTATTAAAAGGTTCCGGTTTAGAACTGCAGAGAGGACTGAGGAAGTCCCACAATCGGAAAGGTAAAACACACACCATTGACTATGGAAAGAAGATTGGTAACCCGCAAGGTGAAAGGAACGATCCATTAAGAGTGACATTTTCCTGTGGTAAGGACCACACCAGGATAGTTATTGAAGATTCAGATCGATATTCCCCAACTACATAGCAAGAAGACTGGTCCTGGATAGAGGGGACGTTAGCGGCCCCTAATGACAAATAGAACAAGGTTTAGGAAGATGTATGGGATGTGGTAGTGGCCTGTTGGAATACTCAGGGGTTCCAACATGTGTTAATGATAGCCTACTGGATCTGGCTTCTTTCGATTTTTTTTTTTTATGCTTACAGGAAACCTGGCTACGCTCTATCCCAGTGTGTGATGGTTTTTCTGTATTTTTAAACCCAGCGATGAAGGGTACAAGGGAAAGGCCCTACTCAGGATTGCTAACTTTGATAAGAAATGGTCAGGGGCTGTCTGTGGTAGAGACAAAAATCCAAACCCCTTCATTCAAATGTTGATATCTCAAGAAGACAAGATGTTGGTTCTATTCAATTTACACTGGAACCCGGCAATGATTGATTCAAACACCTTTGTTGACTGTGTTGGATATTTCATGGATGAATCCTATATTCAACTGTGTGGCCCGCAATTTATCATCTGTGGCGATCTAAACATTGGATGTTTGGATTAGACGGGCAAGCCATTGCCTCTTCTTAAAACCACTGCCTCCCCTACTCATGTGTGCGACATTATGGGTGAGAGAATTGAATAACAGGGAAGTATATATGTTGAATGGTCAGACCAAGGGCGATATACCGGGAAGAGCGACCTGGCTTTGGGGTCCGATAAAGGCCACTTTTGATTACTTTTTCATTTCAGGTAATCTCCTTCATCGAATAGAATCCCTCTCAGTTCTCCCAATGGCAAACAGCGATCGATCACAGCCTTTTGCGGATGACATGGAAGAACTGGAAGAGAATATCCAGAGTGGCTAACTTGGGAACCCTTCATATTACACAAGGGAGACATAGGTTAATTGGCAAACCAGATGATGTAGTCTTAATCTTGTCTAAATATAAGGAGAACTTGACCAGTGGCAGATCTGGTTTGGATTACGCACCAATTCTTTCCTTTTTTGAAAAGGTTAATAGGAGAAAGAGGCAACCTGATTTCCGCCCCAAGCATGTTTATAACAAGACCTTGGTTGAACAAAGGAACATGATGCGTATTAATATTAGAAATCTAAGGCGACAATTGGAGGGGTCAACAAGTCTCCAAATAAGAGAAAGAAAACAGCAGTATAGAAATTGGTTAATCTCGTTCAAAATGACACGATGCCAACAGGAGGCTGAATTGATGCTTAGTGCAATTTGTTAAAAAACCGCACAACATACCTGGGAATGAATTAATCATAACAAATCTTCCCAAACTTCCCTATTGATTAATGGGGTGTCGGAAGCCTGTTGGGTTAATCATTTTAGAACCCTTTTCTTTCCTATCGACTCCTATAATGAGCGAAAGGATAGGGGACCTATTGGTGAATGGTCCCTTTCGTTTGAAAGAGACATTGACACACTCATTATAAAACTAAGCTCTTCGCATGCACCAGGAACCGGTGGGCTTACTAACAGTGTGCTTAAAGAAGCACCCGGGATGTGGGCACATTTTACTTCTTTACTATTCCATCAGGTTATGAGGGCAAAGACGATTCCCCCTTCTTGGAAGTCTGCAATAATAATTTCGATTTTCAAGAAGGGAGATAGAGCAAACCCAAAAGATTATCACCCAACAGCACTACTGGACAGTTTGGGTAAGCTCTATGTCTCATTATTATTATTATTACAACACCTGCCTACTTGGGTAAGGGAGGCTAGCCCCCTTGATTTACGTCAAGCAGGCTTTGTCAAGGGAGTTGGGACTAACCTGAATCTCTACTTTCTGAATGCCATCAAGGTCGCTACAAAATAGTTTCTAGCCATTATGGACTTGGAATAAGCCTTTGATAGTGTGAACAGAGACAGATTATGGAGGAAACTAGCATCCTAGAACTGTCCTAGAGACTTGCTACATGCAATTAAAGCACTGTATTCAAACACCATGATGCAAGTCAATTTAAATTCACTGGGATTGCTCTCTAAAAAAATCAAAACTTCTAGAGGATTGAAACAAGGATGCCCTCTGCCACCTGCTTTATTTAATTTATACTTATCGGGCATGAACATCATACTAGATAAAACAAATGCTTTCCCACCTAAAATTAATGGTAAAATAGTCCCTTGGATGCCTTATGAGGATGATTTGGTCCTTATAGACCTAATGTCCATAGGTCTACAATGTAGAATAGCACAATTACAAGAATATATGTTAGCTAATGATCTAAGGATAAATGTAAAGAAATCAAAAATATTGATCTTTAGCACATTGAGGGGAAAGCAGAACATGAATTTCAAATGGTATATGGGTTTTGAATATTTGGAACATGTTAACACAATGCTTTATCTGGGAATTCGTATAAACAGAAGTTTGAATGAAATCCCTTTGGGTTTAGAACTAAAATCAAAGGTTAAGTCTTTGGCTGCCCAAGGGACTGTTCTGCACATGAGGTATGTTAAATTCACCATGTTGCCATTTTGACTTTCTATAAACAGAAGGTCGTCATGATTTTAATTTATAGGGTGGAGGCAGTTTTAAATTTACATGGCAAACCTGGGAAGCTCTGGAAGGAGCTTTCTGGAGGAGGGTGCTTTGTCTCTCTAAGAGAGTCCCGATCACATCAATTAGATACAAATTGGGCCTCCGGTCCCTTTACTCTCTGATGCTTTGGAAGTCCTTATCCTTTTTCTCGGAAAGGTGCCATGACAGATCTTCTTCCGCTGTATCACATTTTAAGAACCTCAGATAACAAAGAGGCTGCCTGGCCTCTTCGGCCTTAAAAAATTGAAATGTATTAACTATTTGAAGGCCTTGGAAACTTCAATGGAGAAGTTGATAATAAACTCTGGAGCGGTTAAACAAAAACGTTGTCTTCAAGATTGCATCGACACTCAAGATAAGAGAGAAAGTAATAAAATGTCTCTGGGCCTTGCAACTGAGAGCTGAGCTATGAATGGTGTACCCAAATACTTGGTTACATTTCCTAGTTCTTACCATCGGAACCAGTTTCTGCACTTATGCCTGAACTTATACCCAACTAAGGAACTACTTATACCCAACTAAGGAACTATTGTTCAGGCATAGACAAGGTTACTGAAAAGACACTGGATGTAGTTTCTGTCTAGGAGCAGGATTAACTGAGACATTGAAGAGAACATGTTATCTGGGAAGATTTGTTGATCATGTTAACTCATTGACGGTAGATGAATGGTGGATTATGTTTTTAGCGGGTGAAAATCCACCTTTAGTTTTTTCTGGGATAACATTTTTAGATGAAGTTTTTAAACTTTAATAAGCATATTTATGGACCCACGTGATGAAATGATAAGGTTCTTAAATGATTCATTAATTTCCTTTCCTCTTTTGTTTTTTGTTTTTAAGGAATAGATTAAATGTTTTTAAATATGTTTTTATGTGAAAGGTTTGTAATAAACAAACAAGACAAAAAATCACTAGAAGCGGCAAGCCAACGCCACATTTTAGTCATTGGAGGATGTTAACAGCTGCTGGGACATTCTAATATGGCACACATGACTAGACTGAGAGACTCAGTCCTCCCGACACTGGTTGGGATACGGGAGGAAAGCAGGCTTCAGACCAGAGCGAGGAAACTGCCCAGAGCGACGTCCAGGGAGGTTGGGCAGAAGAATGTTGGCCATGCTGTCATCATGAACAGCAGGAGCTGCCAAGCGAAGGAGAAGACAAAGCAGGAACTGAGAAGCCGACGAGACGTGCTTTCAGTCAGCAACAGAGGAAGTGGTGAGACACAAGGGATGCTGAAGCTGCCAAAGAAGACGGGTAAGCCCAGAGAAAAAGATTGGGATACCGGGGCGCTCCCGGGAGGACGCTGCGTACCGTTAGTAAAGAGTATAAGCTAAAATAAAAGTGCTCAGAAATTTGACACAGTTGAAAAAGGGTCGGTGACCCGATATATGAAGAATATAATTACCTGGATATAGAAGAGAGAGAATGCTGATGAAGAGTGTAATCTAGGATTTGCACTCAAATACTGAGACAACTTAAACAGCCCTGGCAGAAGAGTAAACCAGGTGCTCAGCGAGTTTTGGACTCGCACTCAAAAGTGATGAGATGAAAAGCTTTGGTGGAAGAGTAAACCAGGCACACAGTGAGTCTCGAACCTGCGCCCAAGTAGTAAGATTTTAGAAACCCTGATAGGAGAGTAAACCAAAGATTGGAGAAAAGGGGCAGAGACCCCAGATGTGGAATACATTGTGGAGAATCTGGGAAGGCTCCAGGGAAGAGATCCCCCCTCCCTGAATTGTTATTTATGAAGTGTTTATAAGTATTCAACTTTTTACACTTTTTCACATCTAAACAAGCATTAATACAATAGAGTCACAATTTACAATACAAGATTTAAAAATGCATAAAATGTCCACATTCACAATTATCAAATTCACTGAATAAATAGGCATTACACACATTTATTTTGTATTACAGTAAAACCTTAGATAAAAATGTCATTATAGCAATGCTTAAGATAGTTTCTTGACTAGTTAAAATTCTAGACCAAAAAAGATCAGTTTTTAGGAAAGGTTCATAGTATACAAAATCTCCAAACATTTCAGAACATAGCGTCTGTTATTCATTGCATTTAATAATCAAGTGTCTGATTGTTTCCACTACAGACCCGCAATGACTGCATAGTCTCTGGTTGCTATGCATATTTTCCCAAGCACACATCACCTCTATAGTGGAGAAATAATTCAACTTAAATCTCACCGTTTCATTGCTATTTGACTTACATGGGTGTTTTTTTAAGTATACTGGTAAAACATTAAAAGATCAAATTTTTCATTTAAGATGATAATAGTGAATAATTCATAGCCCCCGCCTGGTTCTCAACCCAATCAGACTCGAACAATTTCTTTTTGACTCTATCAATATTTACTATCAAAACTGTTGTAGTCAAATTAATAGTAGTTAAAATCGAGGTAGCCTGTTGTTTCCAGATGGATAAAACTTTACAAACACTTTCATTAGCTGCCACGTTTGAGTTAATAGAGTGTTTTCAGGTGGAGTGAAACATTTTCTTAGCATTTGCAAAACTTTCCAGTTTACTTGAGCACGAAGCGAGATTAAACCCAGTTTGTTTTTCAGGATTGTAATCGGGACCCCCCATGGTAGAAATAGCATTTTTCTCCACAGTAATGCCTCCAATTTGTCCCACTTAAATGCCATAAACCCTGTTTCTGCACTATACAAGATACGCAGGACTGCTTTATTGATGGTAGTAGTTCAATATGGGTATTGCAGAGAAACTACCACATTTTCTGTCTACTGAGCATCAACTGTGGACGTTCTTATTGTATTATTTTGATTAAATGATTTTGTCATTTTTGTATAAATATTCATGCCAATATATTTCAAACTTGGAACTATTTCCAGGTGAGCATGGTCGAGAGACCAATACAAATTTAATTTCCTTTGCTTGGAGTAATTTAGGGCCAGGATATTTTATTTCTTTACATTTACTTTCAGATCTAGTTCCAGAAAAAAAGGGGCTGCTGAAGCCCTATCGGAGTCAGATCACAGAGGATGATATTATCAGCATATGACAAATATTTTATTTGTGCTTTCCCTAATTTGGGAGGACTAGTAATTGCTCTTTCAAAATTATTGCCATAGTTGCATATATGGATGTAAAATAAGAAAGGAGCTTATACACAGCCTTGGCGTAGTCCCGGTTCCATCGGTATCCATTTGGTAGTGTTAACGGCTTGATCTAATCTAACCTTTATTTAGATCTTAAGGAGATCTGACGGACAGCACAATTTAGCCAATTCTGCCCATAAAATTGCTCTATTTACGCAATCAAAGCCTCGAGTAACATCTATATTGAATTGTGGACTAAAAGGGAAAAACCATCCCCCTTTTTGCAAAATGACTGTATATCTTAATGTGGTGGGTAAACGGAGAAAGCGCAAGGGAAGATCCATCCCCGTTAGGATTGTGGAATATACAATAATGATATTTGAAGAACCAGAAGAACTCTATGGGAAGGGAAGACCCCTTTTCTGGTGGAACTTTGTTGATTTTCTTTTCTTCACTTTAGAACTTTGTGTTTAGAACTTTGGAAGGAAGCTGCAGGTGTTTAGCTAAAAGACATCCCAATTTCAAGTTATATTGAGTTGAGTGTGTCAAGGTCAGTTTAGGATTTTGGACACAGGACAGAGAACTCTTTTTGATTTAGACATCTTGACACAGACATTCCTTAGTTTTGTTGAGGCTGGGAAACCCCTCTTAGAGTTAGGGCTAGGTAGCATTTCCCCAACCCCTCATTTTGTTTTGCTAATAAAAGTCTTTGATCAATACCCCAAAAATGCCACTATGTCTGAGTCTTACTCTTGATCCCTTACAGTGTTCACAATCCTGGAATTTCAGGGGTGTTTAAGATAAAGCCATATGACCTCCTAAGTGCTCTGTTGCAGTGTTAGTGAAGGGCATACTCATCTCTTGTACATTCATTCCTGTCACAGAGGTGTACTGGCCTACACAAATGTAGGAGGTTTCCAAGAAGGTTTTCAAAATAGAAAGCAAAGCAAAGATGGTAGCGGACAGTTTTTATCATTATGGCCACTAACTGAGTAGTCTAAGGTGCCGATCCTGTAGTTCAGAATAGTGCTGGCGAATCACGTAAGTCCTTGGTAGCACAAACACAGCATACCATACTTATCCACTTGACCAACACAGACCCAGACCCCTACAGGGATAAAAAGATATCAGGCAACAGTGCTGTGAGAATCCAAGCCAAGAAGCCAGAAGAGGGAGAATGGGGAGCCAATGCGGCAGAGAGTTGATTGAAGCTGGAGAAAAGACTGGAGGAGACAGAGAAATGTATACAGGGTGTGGTGGTGGAAAAAAGAGCAATAGAAGGAGAAAGAAGAGTGAAAGTCTGGGATCATAGCACAGAGGTGGAACAGTTAAGATAGGAGGTGGAGAAGAAAAGTGCTGCAGTGAAGGTGGGAGAAATTAGAGCGTAGGAGGGGGAGAGGAAGAGCAAGAAAGAGGCAGAGAGAGGGAGAGACAGGAGGACATAACAGAGAGAGGCCTAGGGGGTAAGAAGGAGAGAGAAATAAAGCAGAGAAGGATCAAAAGAGAATGGTGGTGTGTAGAAGGAGACGGAGAGAGAAGAACAGAGTAGGGAAAAATCTTTAAGTGGAGACAGGAGGTGAACTACAGGAAGAAAAAGAGGAGTCTTGTGGTTAAAGACCAAGTTACATGGTGTAATTGTGAGGGCTCTAGAGGAGGAGAAGGAGATGATGAGCAGAGAAAGCAGGCAGCATAGGAGTACGAGACAGAAATGATCAAAGAGGAAAGGAGAATGAAAGGGGTGAAGGGAAGAAAAGAGGGGAAGAGCGATAGTCATATTGGTCTCCGCCATAACCCTAATGGTCGAGAAGGACCTGGTAGCAGTGTAAATTCTGGACAATAAACCAGCTGAGCCAGCCAGGTCAGCACTGCCTATCATGGGGAGAAAAACCTGTTAATTCAGGGTCCCAAATCAGCAAAACTGTTTGACTCACAAGATGACCCAAAGCACCAGGGATTGTAGGACGAATGTTGCAGGAGTCCAGTAGAACCAATTTGAAAACCGGACTAAACCAGGCCAGCAAAGAAAGACTCTACAAAGTGTGAAAAAAAGGTTTGAGGCCTCTCAAATCTCCATTGACTGTGCATGACTGTTTGCCACAGGAAAAAGGTAGAAATATGCAGGAGATAGAGGGAAGGACTGTGGGCCATAAAAATAGGCTACTCCATTTCTACTTTCTTCCAAACCCCACACAGTGGACACAGTCATATCCGATCGTCTGACCTTCCTGGTGTATCCAATGAAGAAACTGAACCCAGACCTTGCCTTTGAGTTGTCCTTCGAAATCTTGGCCTCAACATTTTCCTAGTGCTAATATTGGCCTAAATGGTTGATCCCTAGTCCAGAGGTAGTACATTTGTGTGGAGAGTGGCTAGAAGGTAAAAGGACTTGAATGTAAAGGCAACCCAGGGAGTGCAAGGTTGGCCGGGCAGTGGCCGGACAGTGTTGGGTTTGTGATCGTAGGGATGTCTGGAGGTCAAGAGAAAGATGGTTTAAGCTGGGCAGAGGGGGGAAGAGATTAATGGATGTGCAAACATTAATGAGACTTATATACAGGGCCTACTTGCGCACCCTGAGGTACCCTCTTTAGTGTCTGATAGATGTGATAGTGGTTTATCTAAGAAGGTTCAGCTGAATTAGGGTGCCAAAGTTGAGGACTTCCTCCATGGATAAAAAGCATGGATGAGGAAGACTTAGCAGTCTGCTATTACGATAAACTAGTTTGTTGAAAAAAGAAATATAAATCAGGGGTTTGGCCTATAGTGAACTGATGTGAACTGAGGATGGCTCTAGTTTTGCTTGACAGACTCCATACCAGCTACTGCTCGCTGTGCCCCTCAATGGTATGTGCAGTACTTTAAAGCCTGTGTTACTCAAATGCATGACACCCTAACTGGAGCAAGAGATATTCCATAACATTGTGACAACAGACTGGTTACCCCTCTTCTCAAAAGCCCTCCAGGGCACCCTCAATCTAAACAACTATTACCCCATCACTGACCTCCCATTCTGGCATAGACTATTACAAGAAATCGATCACGGTCTATACATCCTGGATAAAAGGGACCACTGCTTACTTCTCTGCTGCCTCCAATAGCATGGATTATTATGCCCTCCTCAACATCCTTGCTATGCGCATGAGCTCGGTTACCTCATATCTCTCAAACAGAATGGATGAACTCTTCCAAATAGGCCCAAACAGATCCCAGTGCCTGCCAGTACCCTGCAGAGTCCACAATGCCCCTTCCTGTCTCCTGTCATTTACAACCAGTGCATGGAACTTCTGGGGGAGCTCCAAGCCAACACAGACATCAAGATACACCCATATGTAGATGAAACACAGCTTTACCTAAAGACCAATTGCATCGTCGACATCCATCGACTCAAGCACTCTCTGTCTCTCAGCCAAACCTGGATGTTAAGTGCCTTCCTAAATCTCAGCACTACAAAGACCAAATTCATTCTCCTAGAAAACCCCACCAAGCATGCCAAATTGCAGAATTGGCTGACTGAGATGAAGCTTGATGGACTCACTTCTTAACGCTCATGCAGTGCACAATCTCTCACTATCGACACTAACCTTTCAATAAAAACAAACATTGCTAAGAAGATACAAACAGCATGGCACCATCATGCTCTCCTCTGCAAAGTCAAGCTGTACATTCATGCCCCAAATTTCAGAACAGTTGTCCAAGCCCTGGTCATCTCCCACCTTGATGGTGCAATGCCCTACTTGCACGAGTCCCAGTTGGCACCTTGGCCCATCTGAAAGCTGTTAATTACGCTGCTGTACACCTCATCACAGTATTAACAATATTCGCTCACATCAACCACCTCCCCAAGGAGTTGCACTGGTGACACTTAAGGCACACATCATGTTAAAGATTTCCTGCATCACCTGCTGAGGAGTCACAACCAAAACACCAGTCACTCTACCTGGCTGAGGAACTAACCATCTCTGGAGAACAGCACACTCCGAAAAGCCACAACATCGCCAGGCTGGAAACAAAGAACTGCAATAGGCAAACAACTAGGAAAGAGGGTGTTTTCTGCTATGCATCCTGTCTCTGGAAAAAGTTACCAAAGCAGATAAGATTTTACCCTGCATCCTACACTTCTGGAAGGACCTGAAGACACTACTCTTCAAAGAACATCTTGCCAACCACTGATCATTCCACTCAACCCTATTCTTCCCTCTGGAGTCCCATTCCCCAAACTCTTCATACCCATCTCAGCTCTACTGGTACCACTGCACCCAATGGTGTAGCGCGGGCCCGCCACCCCAGGTCCAGTAGGGGAGAGGGGGGTGGGCTCGGACTCACTCTTATTGGCGTTACTGTTTTCCATAACGGATATAATTTCTTTCTGAGTGACTTAAAAAAGAAATTATTTTATTTTGAAGTTAGCGAGGCACCCAGGACATGAATTGAGGCCTCTGTCTCCTGGTGTGTGAATGTGGGCATGCTTGCGTTTAATGCTGAACTGAGGATCTGATTTTAGATGTTGGGGGTGGGAGGGAGAGGGAGAGGGGACGTGTGGGGGCATGTGTATATTATGCAATGTGTGTGAATAAGTGAGTGTGTGATGTACGAGTGGCTGGGTGTACGTGTGTGTGAGCATATGGTGAATGGGTGCATGTGTGAATGAGTGAGTGACTGGTGTGTGCTTGTGTTTAAGGCTGGGCTGAGGAGATGATGTTGAGCGTTGGGGCAGGGGGTGGCAGGGAGAGGGGATATGGAGGGGCACATGGTGCACTGAAATGTAATGTAATTTTAATGGGCATCCATGATAAAGTAGACATGATATGTGTTATTAGTGGCTAGACATGTATTTGGATGTGGGGCATGACATTCTTAGCTGGGCTTCTATAATAAAGTAAGCACCAGCACTCCTGTCTGGCCCCCAGAAGAGCTGCAGGCACAACCATCATGCCATCCTCACTGCAAGGACCATCAGGCCACTCATGTTGGCCCATCAGAGGTAAGCCTTGCTGAGCTTTACTGTGTTAAAGCGGAGCATCGGCTGCTTGTCAAAATGGTTGCTGCTGTGGCAGAAACAATCCAAGGGCCTTGCCTGGCCATCTTCCCACCTGTACAATGCTCAGATTGGACACGCCGGCCCATTACCCACAAAGATCCAGGGAGCCGGCTGGCAAAGCGGGCCCCCCTTGATGGACCCCGTTAAGGACCAGCACTCCTGTCTGGCCCTGTCAAGTTATGGAGGGCTGCCCCATACCTGTGCCGAAAAGGTATGTGATTATCCACCCTAGCAGTGCTAAAGCTACTCTGACAATGGCTACTATACTCCCGTTACACTCCTCTGTCCCACCTACCACCACACTCATCCCGTGTACACTCACCTTTGGTCACAGTACCTCCCCTGCACACAATCTACATGCAATCTGCTTCTCAATACAACCTCCAACACTCCGGTCCCGCTAAATGCCACTGTGCCATGCTTAGGTTTGTCTAGAAAAGTACGCCTATCTGTACGCTCTGATCACAGCCCTGCTGGACACGTGATCTCTATGGTCTATCCAGCTCGCAGTGCGTGTTTACACTCTCGCACTATTGCAGCTACACCTTGCCATAACTTTGCCAACCGGGCACTCTGTGCGTATCCTGAACCTGACGCCACTGCCTGTTCTATCAGTCTCACCCAAGCAGGCTCCCAGACTCATCCACATCACATAAGGAGTGCCACACTGCATCCTTTCTGTGTTTCCACAAGCCAATTTACAAAGTTTTGGTTACCTGCAGTGCTAAGTCTCCTCCTATTGCCACCAACCAGGTGCATAGCCCAATGATCTCCAGTCTTAAAAAGCCCAACCAAAGCCACCATCCGTTAGTGACTTATTCACCTAAAAGCACTACGACCAATACTATTACCATCAGCAGCACCACCTTGACCCTGAACTCTCACAAGAGCCACATCAACTCTGTGAACACCTCACTTCACTCCCCAGGCAACCTGAGTTTAACTTCTATCCCCGAACATCAAACCCTCTAATCAGACCCCATTTCTTGTTGACTTTAACTTAGGTTTCATAGACATAGCCGATAAAAATACTCCTCATTAGCAAGCTCCCTCACAGCTCTAGGCTTCATGCAATGATTCTTCAGCCCTGCACACTCTAAAGGCTGCATCCTCGACTGGCTAGCTACCCTTAATTGCAACATCACTGTTACCTCCAACCTGCCGTGTCCCTAGACTGACCACAACCTCATCCTATTCTCCATACCATGACTAATCTCACTCCAGCAGCGGTCCCACCTCTCCCACCTACATTCATCCGAAGCTCCCACAAAATAACTAAAGAGAACATCCTACACATGCTGGAGGAACATTACCCACCCATACACCTGTGTAGTGACCCGGCTCAGCTGGTCAACACCTACAACCAAGCGCTCACATTGGTGATCAACACTGTTGCACCTATCATACCCTGCAAATCTAAACCCTCCTCTCATCTCAACACCTTGTTTACGGCAGACATCAAAGCCCTCTGCTTGAAGAAAACAGGAGGCTAAAACGAAATGGAGAAACCTGCCCTCTGAGCCCAAAAAGCTACACTTAAGCGCCCTAGCCAAAGAATAAAAACGGGCCATACTGTTAACTAAGAGCACCACCATTTAACACCAGAATTGCAGACGCTAACTCTAGGGTTGTCCATGATTAAGTTCAATACCACATGGTTGAGGCCGAAACAACTGAAGGTTATTTTACCAAAAATAACTTTTGGTTTTATCTCCCATGGACATTTCTTGCAACCGGCTCTGGCCATCCCCCTTACTTACCTTCCGGCGGCACACAGCGAAGTGTGCTGCTACCTCGACCAAACCTCTGCAATGCTGGTTCTCTTTACGCACTTGGATGGGAATCGGCGCCGCAGGGTCCTTGTCTTTTTTCTTTTTCTTCTTTTTCTTTTAACTTTGCTTGTCCACCGCTTGACTTTTTATGGAAGTGGGGAACACCCCTGAAGTCCCGGAATGTCGATCACGGTGTGCGGGGGACACCCCGCAAACCCCTGCTCCCCTGGATCAACATTTTTGGGATTTGTTTTTTCTTTCAATGCCGGATTCAGCATTTTCTTCCTTTTGTTTGTTTTTCTCAATGTTTTATACAGATATCAACTCTAGCACATGGGAGCTATTCTTAATAGTGCAAGAGCTTGATACTCCAGCGCCCCCATCATCTAGTTGCACCAAAGATAACAACTGCTGCTTAAACATCCAAAATGCCCTCCTGAACAAAATCGACTCTTTCCAGCTTCAGATGTTAGCCAAAAAAAGGCCTTTCCAATGTCTCCATAGGATCTCCCAACACACCTGCTACAACCCCGGAGCACAACCTACCCATACCTACCTTCAGACCTGTTTCAGAAACTTAAGTCACCATGATCATGAAAGGTCTCAACCCCTCCTGATCTCATGGGGATATTTGCCCAGCTTCAGTCATTAAGGACTGCATGGAAGCCCTCTCTCCTTTCTTCGCCACTATCATCAACACCTTCTTCGCTAGCTGCTCTGTCCGTGCCAGCCTGAAAGACGCTTGACTCCTTTCGCTTCTGAAAAAAAAGACCCTAGACCCAGCCATTCGAACAATTACCGTCCCATAACCACTGTCTCCTTCCTCCTTAAATTCCTTGCTTTGTCGGCTTACCTTCAGATTCAGGCTCACCTCGAACACAATAACCTTCTAGGATTACAACAATCAGGCTTCCGACCTGGCCATGGCCCAGAAACGGCACTACTGGACCTAACAAATCAACTTAATGAAACCAAAGATGCTGGCAGCATGGTCCTTCACCTACTACTTGACCTGTCTGCAGCCTTTGATCTCGTTGACCATCAAATTCTCTGCCAACACCTGGCATTGACCGCCTATTTCTCTACTAAAGCCATTGCTTGGATCTTCTCCTTTCTGTCAGATGGCACTATGAGAGTCTTCAGCCCCCCTCCCCCCCGGTCCTGTCACTTGTGGCGTGCCCCAAGGCTTGTGTGTCTCCACTACCTTATATAACATATTCACGAAACCCTTATTCGACCTACTTGATGACCTATGTACATCCTACATGAACTACGCCAATGTCAAACAGATCCTCCTCCCACTGACTCCAGCACCTAGCAGTTGCTCTACCAATCTATCCAAACATGGATGGCGTCCCACCTCCACTGTCTTAACGACATTACAAGTCCCGGTGGAGCGGGAAGTCAAGCGCCGGATTTTGTAAGTCCCCATTCCCCTGGAGTCTGATGACTTAAATGGAGTTGTAAACCCGCTACTGGTGTACTAGGAATGCCATAGCCAGGTCTGCCTTCAGCCACTCGATTTATAAGCATCATGTGTGTCCTGTTAAAAACAAGCATTGGCAAACAGTTTTGGTTTGTGTATAATATTAGGCATTTGCCTGGCACTGCTATTAGATGCCCAGGTACTCGCACCATTTTGCACTTGCAACCACCAATGGGCAGTTAATACCACTACGGATGTGCCTGGCAAGTGCCTTTCCCATGCCTACAGAAAAGCCAAAACTGTTGGCATTACCAATGCTTGTTTACTTTCTTTTCCATTTGAAATTAATGATAGTGAAGGAGGTGTCATAAAGAGATACATAGACTTTGGTAGACAAATATTCAGATATCAACCCTATTGTTTTTAAACATATTTGTGGTTCATCATATTTTGGTACAATATATTATGGCCCTCAGTATATTTTTGCATAATTATGGCCTTATCATAGGTATAGTGGTAATGTTAAAACAGGAATTATTTGACACATGCTGCCTGTTCTATCGCCCACCACATAACATCCGAATTGGTAACTACTGTAGGGGGTTCTACGAGGTAATACCACAGGCAGAAAATGCTGCAGTATTGCAAGGTGCAAAATCCCTGGAATAACCACACATGTTTACCTCCACTCCAGGGGTATTGATAAAACGTGAAATATGTTCCCAGAACTTTGTTATTTTCCTTTACTAAAGGGAAGTGAAAGGGTTCCCTTCAATACTAAACGCATGTTTCTCTGTAGGGACTTTGGAATGGAGTGAAAAGTGGACATGCCACAGAAAAATTGCCAGTCTTCCTGCCCCCTTGCGCTATAAACCCCCACCCCAAAACACCCTTCTATTTTGATTTTGCCCCAAGATGACAGAAAAACATTTACGGAAACGTCCATGTTCCAATGTCCCTTGCCTGGGCCCCAACCTTGCACGCACACATTCATACCCATTCACCCACCAGCCGCTGGTGATTCTTTAATTGAAGGGGCATACACATTTCTCACAAATATGCCTAAGCGACTGTGTGTAGTGAAGGAGCCCAAACAATTCAAAGCGGATTCAGAGTGTGTCCCCCCAAGATAAATGTTTGAATAGGGGTTTAAACGCTGCATTATACAGCACACTTTCTGTGAATAATTTGGTAAAAAGGCAATTCAACAGATGCAAGTCATCAACAGTGCACAGGAGCATTAATGCTTTAATTAAATGAGTACTTTGCCATTAAAAATACAATGTCACAATAAGAAAACATGTCCAAAATGGCTACACAATGTTAGTCAGTCTAGACACATAATAACACGTACATTTCCTTTAACCTTGATTATGACCCAAAAAAATGTCATGCCACAGTAAGACATACGTAGACTGGCTGAACTAAATGCCAGTCTAACCAATTAATAATACTTATCATGCTTACTTTATTATATATACCCAGAATAATATGCAATACCACAGTAAGAAAAGGCTAGTCTGGCTGCACCCAAAAGGCAGTCAAGCCAGGTAATAACGCTTATTATGTCTGCTTTATCAGAGATGCCGAGTACAAAATGTCAAGCCACAGTAAGAAATGGCTAGACGGACTGCACCAAAATGCTTGTCTAGCCATGTAATACCACTTATGTCGCTTACTCGATTATAAATGCCCAGAAACATATGCCATGCCACAGTAAGGCATGGCTAGCTTGGCTGCACCCAAATGCCAGTCTAGTAAGGTAATAACACTAGCCATTCGATTTTACATTTTTATTTATTTTCATTTGTAGAGCTCACTAAACCCTGGGGCATCAAGGCGCTGGTTACAGAAGTAGACAAGGTCAAAAGTGCACAACGTCAGAAAGTTCATCAACACTGTCTTGATCCTCGAGGAAATAACACAGTCTTAAGTTGTTTTTGGGAGGCCCAATAAGATTGTTCTGTTCTTAGGGCAGAGGGTAGTGAGTTCCAGCTCTTAGAGGCAATGACCAGGAAGCTTAGCCCTCCAGTTCTCTCAAGCCGGAATCTAGGAGTGATAGACGGTGGGCATGAGCGGAGCGGGTATGTTTGCAGAATGTGCTTTCTTGAACTTGTTGGAGAGGTAGGCAGGGGCAGAGTTTGAAAAAGCATTTGTGAGAGATGGCTAGAGTTTTAAAGAGTATACTCTCTCAGATAGGTAGCCAATGGGTGTTTCTTCTTGCCTCCAAAATGTGCTCCTTCTCGGGAATGTTCAGAGCAGCCCTTAGTGGATTGTTTCGGATGATCTGGAGTTTATTGATATTTCTAGTGGATGTGCCAGCAAAAAGAGCATTACAGTAATCCAGTTTGGAGCCAATGAGTGTGCAGGCAATGGTGAGGCAGCTTTGGGATGACAGGAAGGGTTTGCTGGAATTGATTAGCTTGGAGGCGTATACCACCGCCAAGGCAATGGTGTTAAACTGGCGGGTATGCGATAAGGTGGTGCCCTGGTGAACCCCTAGAGTCTTGACAACGCTGGAGACTGGAATGGTGATGCCACCTATGGTGAAAGTTTTGTGTTCAGGACCCATCTTGCCAAGTACCGAATGTGACCCAACCAATGGATTTTAGAATTTCACTGGGAAGTCAGATGCCGGATTCAGTGTTACGGGGTTAGCGGCAACTCGCTGGTAGCACCAAAAGGTTACCGCCAACCTCGTAATGAGGCCCACAATCTCAAATCCATATGGCTTAAGTTCTGGCCTGTGCCTGACCAGGGACGTAAGTTTATCCACCAACAGGGAACCATTGTACTGGGAGGAGAATATTAGCAAAGAATTCTAAGAAGCCCTGTGCTAGTACTTAATTTGAATATGATTTTAAAAGAGGTTTCTTATTGGAGAAGTGTCATTGCAATTATATGGCATTTCAGAAATTGCCAGATTTTAGGAGGTAATAAATTGCCCAATCCCTTGCTTATTTTAAACCCACTATTTTGATTCTATTTTCCTCATGTATGTTGCCTTCAGTGATAGTTTGGGCTATTAGGTATTGCTTGCGACACCTATAAACTGGAAACTATTGCATTAGTACAGATAGGGGAAAAATGGCATATGTGGAGGGATACCAGTTTTTACCCCTCCCTGCCCAAATTTCATCCTCATGGGAACTCTTTGAGCTCACTTTATTCAAGCCTTACCATCACACTTTGCACTAGAAGTGCATGCCAGTGTTTTTTCAAAGCAGTCTTCTGAGAGTTAATGTAGGACTCCACGTGAATGGGGACACAGAAGCACTGGAACTGTCGCTAACAGTGCCGGTGCTTCCATGACAACTCTGCCTAGCGGTTGGTTAACAAGGGGGGGGTCTGTTCTGACGTGTAACTTTTTAATGGCGGGACTACTTCCTGATTCTAGTAGGCCCAAGTAATTTCTATTGTGTCCAAGGAAATACAAAAACACTGTAAATGTGAAGATGTACATGAAGTAGTTCAGACAAAAATAGGTATCATATATACAGCTTATAAGTTTATTTTGCTGTTGGGTGCATTTAGTTAATCATGCATCAGTATTATTAATAAAAGACTGTTTGTACCGAGAGCAAACAGAAATGCAAAACAAATTTTTCATTCAGAGATACTTGGTGTGCAGGAGGTTAGAACACAGTCTTAGCCCCATCCTCACACCATTATAATGGCCAAATTAATAGACAAAATGCAATAAAACAAAAAGCAGGGTAACCACCACCATTAGTGACAAGTGATTATCGTGTGTTCAGCTGCAAGACAACCCAAAACAAAAACATTAAATGGGAAAATTCTTGGTTGTCTGTAGCCTGGCTGGAGGGTGACCTAACACGTGGTCGACGTCTAGATTTAGATCAAAAGGATTTTAGGACCAGGAGAGATATGTAGATATTGGTCCTTAAGACATTTCGGCTGGTAGCCTTCATCTTGGGCCTGGAATAGGTCTCCCTAGGATAGAGATATGGGGACACTATTAATGTCTGAATCAGGGGTTAAAAACTATTGTTTTTTTTTAATAAAAACACAATCTGTTCCAAGAATATGGTACACCACAATAAAATCAAGGGCAAGGGAGATACAGAACTGACCTTGGGGGCTGCGATGCTGCTAGATTTTGTGGATTGTTTGTGGCACCCAAGACAAATAGGGTGCAGGGTTGAGTGAGCTTCTGGGCGTTAGTGGCAGGCTGAAAAAGGCTACAGGAGTCAGAAAAATATGCAGGAGTCAAAAACATATAGTACAGGGTAATACGGGCTGATATATAATGACTATGAAGCGTGAGAATGGCGGGCGCTCACCTTACTGGGTATATTCTGTGTCCAAAAATACTGGAGAATCATGGGAAGCCGGTATGTAGGCCAAGGTCAGCAGAAGTCTGACTTCAACGTGAAGATTGCTGGTTTGAGCCAGGTTCGTTGTCTGGTCTGCATTAGTAAGAGTGAAATAAGAAAGGGAGTGAAAGATCCCGATTTGTTGTATAGGTAAAGTATTACAGAAGAAAAGGGGTTCTTATTACCTTGAGTTAAGTTCAAAGTGTGCTGCAGTCTGGCGAGTGAATTTGCGTGGGCAGCTTGCGAACGGAGCGCCACGTTCACTTGGGGAAGCTCTTAGCAGTAAGTGAAAAAGAGAAAGAAAAAGCCGAGCTGTGCACAGCGGTGCTGGGTGCGCATGCGCGCCGCGAGTAGTATTCGGCGGTTGCGCATGCCCGTGCCTGAACTCCTGTAGCGTTGCCGAGCGAGCCTATCAAAAGATGGAAATGCTAGTCGCTAACGCATGCGTGTTTGGGAAACGCGGTTCACATTGCTTTATGTACACGAAGGGGACTGTGTCCTTGTGGTTTGTGTGAGTAGCAATGAAGTATGGGGACCAATTCTTTACAGCATCCAATTAAATGAGAATATGGTGAGTTGCAACCATGACAACTCTGCCTAGCGGGGCTGATGCGCCCGGCAGGTAAGACCTGCCGGGCGCACCGGCCCTGGCAGTCAGAGTTGTAGTTTGCCGGTCAGGAAAGGGTGCCAGTCAGTTGCTACCGGCACCCTTATTTCTGGACCGGCAAACTCAGAATGAGGCCCTGTGTCTCATGTTTTTGTTTCCAATTACGGAAGTATTCTTTGTGAATTCTTTGTCCTAGGAGAACCCTTAAGTTAGGGAAACATCACAATACCGTACATTTCTGAAGAGTAGACACCATATGGGGTTTATGGTGATTTGTGGGCAGAGATCTTGCTTCAGTGTTGGCTCAAGGGAGGCATAAGTCTTGTGGGCACCATAGCCTGCCACAAGCAGTGAGGCACAGGATTGCACCTACAAGAAGAACATGTCCCCCCCCTCACCCTCAGCAGGGTATTGCAGAAAAGGGCCATTAATATGTTACTTCAGATAGGGTAGAAAAGCCCATGCGCTAGCACTCCCTTACACATGGAAAGATGCCCTGTTTCTTTCATGGATTGCCTTGATCCACTCGAAGAAAATGGATGAAAGATGCACTTTGGGAAGGATATCTTCTGTATGCAATGGGTAGTGGGCAGGAGGAACACAGTGGGCCTCATTACATGGTAAGCGGTAGCCATGGCGCTATTAGCGCCATGGCTACCCCCGTAACGCATTCCGAGTCCGTGTTCCTGGAATAGGGACTTACCGGGTCATTCCGACCTTGGAGGACCCAGTAAGCCCCCATTCCGGTAACCATTCCCCATTCCCATTTGAGCCCCCATAGGGCTCAATGGGAATGGGGAAGGAGCTAATAACAGTACCGCAATTTGCAGTACCGTTATTAGCTCTGAAGTCCCTTAGCGGGTCCCTTCCATAACGCCTGGTAAAACCAGGCGTTATGGGAGGGACCCGCTAATGGACCTCGTAGTAGGGCGGTAAGGGTTTCCCGGCACCGGTGCCCTTACTGGTGCCGGTAATCCCTTACCGCCTACCGTGTAATGAGGCCCAGTGTCTGCTTTAACCTGCAGCAGTAAACCTTTGCTGGAGGAACCAGTATCAGGTAATAAAATCACGGCAAAAATGTCGCTGGTAAAAAACATTGCGGCACAAATGCTGTAGTTTAATCCAGTAATGGTGTACCCCATAATACCATTTAAGGGGAGCGGGGATTGCGGGGGTGCCATGTATTAAAATTGCGGCAAAAATTGCTAGAAACCGTAGACGGGCAACTGGGGTTTCTGGAATAACCAAGTTCTCAATAGGAAGTTACCATGACTCCCATGTAGTATAGTGATGCCAGTGGCAGCAGCGAAGATGTTAAGTGGATCAGTTACTCTCCTACTGAACTGCTTAAGAGCATAAGGAGTTAGAGTGAGGATCACGAAAAAAGTTAGGCCTCATCCAACATTAGTTGGCACAATGCTAACCAGATGACCACAACTTTGCCGGTATTGCTTCTTGTCATTTCACATCATGAACCCTCAGGTCATGTGGGATGTATGCTACTAAGCAACGGGTTGATGCGATGAGGAGTGGCGGGGCGTTACGCGCACCTGCAATCACTGTCACAGCGCAGAGGATAGTATTCTTTCAATGCAGTACATTGATTTGTGAGTAGCAACAGCAAACTTGTGGCACATGGCAATATCGCACCCATCATATTGCCCTGCAGTGTCTTATAATCCCATAGCGCAATGGGGGCTCTTCAGCGTCTTGCAGAACAGGGGCATCATTGTTCCCAACTGCTGCAATGATGCCATGCACCAAGCAACTTTTTGGGTTCATTTTTTGCATTAATAAGGTGGAGACTTTGGGAGTTGCTCTTTGCCAATTGTGTTCCTTGTTTGGTATACTGCCAAGCAAAGTTTATTTATTTTTTCCAATTAAAGGCTTATGTCAAAATTGTGAGCACTCAATAAAAGCATTTTCCAGGAAGGGTCCAAAGGGGAAGCAGAGTCGGTCACTTGCGCTGCACTTGATGGCTTTGCCAATCTGTAAGCCTATTATTAAACTGACCTTACTATTGGTTTGGAGGGCAATAACTGCAATACAGTTCCAAACCCGGGCGCCATTATAGATAGACAGGCGGATATGGCTCTTCATGGGACGGCTGGAGCCGGCTGGTCTGAGGCAGGGGGGTTGGGCTGCGGAGTCCTGCACCTCCCCTGGACTGTGCTGCAGTCATGTCCGCAATGGCCATGAGGTGTGGCCCACGTAAACGTGTCGTTCGCCTGACTCGGCCATGTGCGGATGGATTATGAAACCAGCAGAGGTAACGCCGCCCTCTGGGAAATAGGGCAATTTCTGGGATTTCCTTGAAACCAAACAAGCTCAGAGCCATGGAGTGAAGCTACATTAGGCAAAACAGAAGAGAGCTGTAGGTAAGTTCCCTGGTTGAAGTCGATACACTAACGGCCAGTTCTTTTTTGCTACTGTAGATATTTGGCTGGGTGTGGACGATGTTCTAGACCAGTCCAGTTCAGAAAGACAATATGGACATTGGAGTGGTCATTATATTAAGTGCTCATATTTATTTTTATTTATTAATTGCATTGTTGTTTTATGCACTTCCAACATTCAAAATGGCTCACTTCAAGGCGTTCGTCTTACTGATGCAGTTCACGTAAAATGCTCTCCACCAAGGGCGTTGCTATGGGGGGGGGCTAAGGAGGCTATAGCCCCTGATCTTTTGGTTGTAGTCCCGGATAGAATCTCAGGAGCTACAGCCAAAAGACTAGCTAGCCCCCAGTCCCAACAGTTCCGACATCAGCGTAGCCCCGGGTCTTTTCCAGACCTAGCAACTCCCCTGCTCTTCACCCAGATACATTGTTTTGGTTTTTTGATTTTTGTTTTTTTCTGGCTCTGTTTCACTAGTGAGTTTCTGATAGGCCCTTACACAGTAAGGGGCACTACCGCTTTTACCTTTGGGGTGTGACTCACGGCAATCGTTTTCTTGCTGACGATCATTAGCTTGTCACGTGCTCACTAAGCAATCATGAAGCCAGATCACATTCTCACATGTACTACTTTCACTGCCAAAGAATTGGGATCACTTTCTGCAGGCACATGATAGATACCACGCCAACAGAAAATGACAGTTCTCAAGGGACGTCATTTGACCAAAATGCCAGAGGTAGCGGAAGTGACATCACACGACCCTTGACCTCTAATGACATCAAAGGAAACGATGTAATTTGACCCCACACAAAGTGACATCAGGAGTAGTGATGGAACACAACCTTTCACCCCTTGAAAAAAACAGGAAGTGGCATCACATCACATTGACCCTAAGTACATTTCGAAAAATATGGTTACGATATCACTATAATTTGATATACATTTCATACAAGACTGGATCACCATATGTATCTTTAAAGGACTGGTTCGCCCAAAAATTTGTATTGCAAAAAAAGATGGGTAATAATAAAGAAAATCGATTGGCACTTTTTTTTTTAAGTCCTTATGTAAAATTTTGAGAAAATGAAGCTCAAAGGGAAGCACATTGGGGCATCCATTTTGTGAAATGGTTGCCCGCCGCTGTGCTCGCTTTGGCTTTTGCAGCACTGATGAAGGAAAAGCCAGCCAGCTGTAGTAAACAAAAGCTACCACTGGGTGGCTTTTCCTTCATTGGTGCCGGGACTCGGAGGACGTAGACCGGAGACTACAGGCAGAAAAGCAGCAGCTGCATCTCGGTAAGTGCTATTTTTTAAATAAAAATAAACACTAGCTGTGTTTTTTTTTCTAAGTTTTCGGGGCTGGAGGAGCCCGGAAAAAATAAAAAATAAAACTGCAGCTTTAAAAACGTATTTATGTTTGCGGTAGCTTTGAAGCTACCGCACACATAAATACAACGTTATTGTGTTTGAAAACGCTGCGGTTTTTATTTCCAAGTTTCTCAGGCTCCTCGGGCTCGGAGGAGCCTGAGAAACTTGGAAAGAAAAACCGCAGCGTTTTTGAAACACAACCGCATTGTGTTTCTGCTGCCGTGGCTATCACTTTGGGTCTCCGGGAGCACCGGAGACCCAAAGTGATAGCCACGGCAGCAGAAACACAACGCGGTTGTGTTTCCATGCCGCAGTGTTTCTGCCTAAAGCTGTTTTCCCATTTGGGGCTTTCGGGCTCCCGGGGAGCCCGAAAGCCCCAAATGGGAAAGCAGCTTTAGGCAGAAACACAACGCGGTTGTGTTTGAAAACGCTGCAGTTTTTCTTTCCAAGTTCTCAGGCTCCTCCGAGGCGGAGGAGCCTGAGAAACTTGGAAAGAAAAACTGCAGCATTTTCAAACACAATAACGTTGTATTTATGTGTGCGGTAGCTTCAAAAGTTTTTAAAGCTGTGGTTTTATTTCTCAGTTTTCCGGGCTCCTCCAGCCCGGAAAACTTAGGAAAAAAACCACAGCTAGTGCTTATTTTTTTAAAAAACAAATAGCACTTACCAAGATGCAGCTGCAGCTTTTCTGCCTGTAGTCCCTGGTCTGTGTCCTCCGAGTCCCGGCACCAATGAAAGAAAAGCCACCCAGTGGTAACTTTTATTTACTACAGCTGGCTGGCTTTTCCTACATTAGTGCCGCAAAAGCAAGCACAGGCGGGCATCCACTTCACAAAATGGATGCCCCCATGTGCTTCCTTTTTAAAATTTTAAGCTTCATTTTCTCAAAATTTTACATAGGGACTTAAAAAAAAAGTGGCAATCGATTTTTATTATTATTGCCCATCTTTTTTTGCAATAACGTTTTCTGGGTGAACCATTCCTTTAATATCAGTTTGTGTAGGCCTGTATTACTTTAATATCAGTGTGTGTAGGCCTGTATTACCAAATTACTGTGAATACAAGCAGACGTCCAAGGCCAAATTATAATGATGTGTTATTATATAGCACTCACGCTTAAGCACTTTATATAGAGCAAATTTACATACAATATCATCCAACCTGTGTTGGTACTCATTTATCGACCTCAGAAGGATGAAAGGCTGAGTTGAGGTATATAATAACAGACTAAATCAGTGGTCTGAAAATATTGAAGTTATCTCCTTCCTGACTTTAGGTGGAACGAGGTCCAAAGGAGAACCAGATCCTTTTGCTGTGTTCGGCAGATGAGTGATTTCCAAGGGACCAAGCTTGACAAAAGTATCCATGATGGCCCTCAGACACGGTTTGCTCCGATTAGCATCCGATTTAATACATTATTGGCAAGGTTGGCATGAGATAAAGCTGTTCTTATTTTATCAAACTTTTCGGTAAAGTATAAGGCCAATTTCTCTGCCACGGTTTGCGACAGAGCAATGGCTGCGGCATTCGATGCGTTACAGAGCTCGCTCACCGGTTTGAATATATGTATGAAAGTGGTAGGAGCAGTTTCGATTTTGTGCCTATAAAAAGCCTTTTTTACTATAATTGTGTCCTTTTTTATAGGCTAGTTGATGTTGTTTAAGAGCTCTAAGACTGCTTTAATTCTTGGAGCTAGCCTATTTCCTTTCTAAATTTCTCACTTTCTGACGATGATAATTAAGGTTGGTAAACTATTTTTGTTTATTCGTCTGAACCTACCATGACCTCCGTGGGATAACGGAAGCCAACATGTCAATTGTATCGAGATTCCCAATAGAGTATTTGGGTCCATTTGCACCGCTAGATTTATCAGATGTACAGTAGGGTCCAGCATATCTAAGACAGATTTCTAGAGACCCTGGTCCAACACCAACCGAATGTTTGAGAGTTATGTGCGGCAAGTTTACTTTGTGTCCACGTCAGAAGAACTTGGAATACAATGCCACAATGATCTGTCTAAGAGAGTGCTAAATATAAAGGGGCCTATATATCAGAAGGATGCACAAATATGTGCTCTAATGTATGACCTATATAATGTGTCAAGAATTTGACAATGGGGTAAGGTCAAAATCCTGTAATGCATCAACTAGGGGAGTTACATCTCTATCCGAGCTTGATTCTATCCAAAAAGTAAAATATCCTAAAAAAGAGTTCTGACATCTTGGATAAAGAGGTCTGCTGATGACTGCTGTGTCAGTGACTATGTGACAGCTGGACCGAATTTTTCGTGGACCTCTGCTGTACTCTATGGGTTGAAGCAAAAAAGGGGGAATGGGTATTTTAAATAGTCTATCAACCACTAGGGCAACTGCCTACAGTTGAGGGCTCCGCTACATTTTAAATGCAGAACACATGCACGTTGAATAACATGCAGTCACATGCAAATTAAATTCGCAATGGTCAAATATGTCAAAGGTACATTCAACGCATATCCTCTCGTCTGTACCATCTGGTTATTGCAGTACACATGTTTTATATTTTATACAAACATGATGGTAGTAATGCATAGCCATCTATAGAGAAAAATACTGCCTCATCCTCCATAACATCAGCAATCTCCAAGAATCCCGGTGCTCTAGAGAAAAACCACTGAGATATCATTCTGAAACATATTGTTCAAAAACATCTCTTACAAATCAAAGTCTAACGCATAAAGGAGGATATGTGGGTGAAGAGCTCACCAGTATAAAGCATAGCGTACCATGTAGTAACATGGTTTGTGTTGTATATGACGTGGCAGTGTTATTTTTCAGCAGTCTTCTGAAATTTTATACCTTAATTGTGCCTGTAAATGAGTTCCAGTTATAGCACCTCCTACGTTTTGATATTATAGAAACGAAAGGTGCGCATAATTTATGGCATCTGCCTCTTCCCCGCCGCCATATCGCAGATGCGAGAGGCGCTTCTCATTAAGCCAACCCTATGGAGCCTTCCCGGAGGGATCTAAGAGGAGTTGAATTTGAAGACTATGGCGGATATGAACATGCTGCAACCAAGATGACGAAAACAAATCACGTCACTGCTGGGGCTAACACACGTAGAAGCATTAGACACGAAGCAGATACACATCCACTACGAAGATGCACAAACAATAGGTGAAACTGCATTTAGAAATGAACAATATGCTTGTATCTAACAGACACTAGAAAACATATCCTCCACATATATACTGAAACGCAAGATGCATAAGAATACACATAAAGCTTGCTTAACGCAGAAAAGCAACAAGAATGTGTGGCCATTTTAAATGAGATGGACGATGCAACTACGTTCAAGTGAATGGGAAACATCAAGAAACCTCGAAGCTGCAGGGGTACTCGATTCGCTGAGTTAGCAGAAAAGTCCCTTGCCAAGGTTATCGTGAACAGAGAAGGTTTGGATCAGCACCCAAGGAAATAGACGATAACAGTTCCCAGGCGTGGGACACATTTCTCTTAGATTAAATAAAGAAACAAATAATGCAGGAAGGTCAGTTTCCCATTGACTCGGGCTTAATATTGGGAAGAAAATAGCTCAAACAAGTCTCTAGTGGTCAGAAAGGGTAAATACACCTGCATTAATAAGGGCTAGATGCTGAGCATAATAATGCAAAAATGTGGTCTCCACACACGTGCCGTGCAGTTGGAGAATGACTATTCACTAGCTTCAGGGAAAGACAGGCTGAGGCCTTTGTTCCCATCGAGTCCCCAAGACAAAGATACAAGATATGCCAAGTCATGGCTTGGGGGTCTAGAGAGTCAGAGATGGTAACCTAGTTGTGAAAAGCAGAACCTTGGTGCTGCTCCCCCTGGCTACTATTGTTGCTTGTGGGCTGATTACCTTCCAAATTGCCAAGGCTGAGAAAGTCAATGCTAACCAATCCCGATCCTTGAATAACGTTACCCCATAATTGTTGTGCGTGCCAATAAACTTGTATAGAGATGACATGTATCAGTTTAGGATTTTGTCTCAGGTGGACCAATGCGAAACCTAACTCATGTGGAAAACCTACTTGATATGATATGATATGGCATTTATAACGCGCCTATACACAAGTGTTTCAAGATGATTCCCTTAACCAATCCCTCCACCTCATAGGTTTTTGTTATCTAGAATATGATGAAATGTTAGTTGTGAGGTAATTCTTGCTTTTGAACTGGTATCAAGCCTGAAAGTAATTGAGAGCTGAGAGTTTTTCTTGATGTCCACAGCTGTCATTGTTTTGTATGGATTGTGAATAAAACAGGTCTTTGTCAAATTCTTTGGATCTTCCGTTATTGGGCATAGGATTTCCTGGCCTGTGCTGTCTGCTGTACCTGGGGGTTTCCCCCCATCTTTACATTAAAGTAAAACATATGTGTGCTCTTGTATCTGTTCCCTGCACTCACGTCCTGTTAAAAACATGTACGAACAAAGACTATAGCTTTGGCTTTTTGTATAGGTAATAGATGGCAGTGCTTGGGAAATTTCTATTCTTTGATATCTAGCTACCTCTGTCATATAGTAACTTCAATGTTTGGGTTGTATACGGCCTGTCAGTGTTATTTTTAGCAGTCTTCTTTGATAATTTTGTATGTAAATCAGTTCCTTTTAAAATTAAAGTAAGACAGATGTGTGCATTTGCTCTTGTTCCTTGCACTTAATTCCTGTTAAAATAGTAATTGTAATTGTTTATTTGTAAAGTGCTGAAACACAAGTAAAGTGCTTCAAAGTGAGAAGGGAACAAGGGAATACAGTAATCATTCTTAGACCTTGAAGATTCCGAATGATCTAACAACAATAGCTAACATACTAGGCCAGAGGCATATCTACTCGTGAGTGCTTGACAAAAAAGGAGAAAAAGGAGGGAGGGGGAGAAGCATACTGATAAAAAACTACTGTACTAGCCTGGCGATATTTAAGACTGCTTGGTAGTTGGTCATCCAATGCGCCTATGATGGGAGACGGTGGCCGGACAGACAGACTTGCAAGGCCTAGAACATTCAAGGTCAAGGTTGTGCAAGTGCGCAGAAACAGGAAGTGCGTGGGAGGGGGAGGGGGACAAGTGTGTCCAGTCCACCAGCGTCCTGTGTTAAGTGCAGAGTGGTTGCCCCTCTCATGGAGCATAATGCAGTAGTGCCAAGCAGAGTGCAGAGGCCCAGAGGCAAGTGCAGGACTGGCAGGGGAGTCTGGGACCTGTGGGGCTCTGGAGGTGCACCTGGCAACCAGTCAGCTAGCTGTGCAGGTTGGGGAAGAGAAAGGAGGAGGAAAAGAAGCGAAGAGAGAGGAGGTTAGCAGTCTGGATCGGCACCCAAGGTAATAGACAATAACAGTTCTGAGGCGTGAGACACATTTGTCTTAGATTAAACAAAGACACAAATAATGCTGGAAGGTGGAGAGTGAGAGAGAAAGAGGAAGAGAAGAAATAGGTCTTGAGGAGTTTCCGGAACTTAAGGTGGTCCGGCTCAAGGCGGAGAGAGGTAGGTAGGCTGTTTCCAGAGGGAGGCACCTGCAGAGGATAAGGATCTACCCTCAAATCTCTTTTTGGAGAAACGGCTCACCCGCAGAGAGTTAGAGGAGGCCGAGCGGAGGGCTCTAGAAGGAGAGAATTTGGGAAAAGAGCATTGTAGATAGTAAAGGCCCTGGCCCCAGAAAGCCTTGTGGACTAAGCAGAGGGGTTGAACTTGTTCCTTGCAGCCACGGGAAGCCAGTGGAGTGATTTCAGCGCCAGAGAGATGCAGTCCCTGGGCTTGAGGTCAAGGATAAGTCTTACGGTTCTGTTCTGGATAAGTTGAAGAGTAGAAGTAGGAAGATTGATAAAGAGACAGTTGCAGTAGTCAAGTCTGGAGAGAACCAGGGCTCTGGAGACAGTGAGCCTCTGGGGGAAGATGAGAAAAGGAAGAATACCTCTGAAGAGGTGCAGATGGTAGTGAGACCTTTTGGACATGCCCAAGATATGAGAAGAGAAGGCGAGAGTGAAGTGGAAGATGACCCCCAGATGTTTTGCCTTACTGGTGGGTGGGGGCACAGGACCAATGGAGGCCGGCCAGAGTGAGAGTGGGAAAATGGGAGAAGGGGTCCCAATGATGATGATCCCTGTCTTGTTGGCATTAAGGCAGAGATCGTTTGCAGCACACCAGGACTGAATTGCAGACTGTCAGGAAGTAGCAAGGAGGAGGAAGAGGCTGAGGGTATCCTGAAAGAAAGCTGTGTGTCATCCGCATAACACTGAAAGTTGGAGGTGAAGTCAGAGATCATCTGGACCAAAGTGGCCATATAGACATTGAAAAACCAGGGGGCTAGATTAGATCTATGGGGGACACCACAAGTAGAGAGAGTAGTAGCAGAGAGATAAGACCCAAGATCCACCTGGGAAGGACGGTCAGAGAGAAAGGACGCAAGCCACACCAGGACCTGATCTGTGATGCCCAGGGTATCACAGAGACCGGTGATCAGGATGTTGTGGTTTACTGTTTCAATAGCAGAGGAGTGGACAAGGAGAATGAGGACAGAGGGAGAGTTAGAGTCAAGGTTTGAGAGCAGTTCTTCACGGGTGTTCAGAAGAGCAGTTTCTGTGCCTCTGGATGCCCTAAAGCCAGACTCATGGTCATGGAGACAACCAACAGATTCAGGATGGATGGTAAACTGAGAGATAACCAACTTCTCCAGGTGTTTGCCCAGGAAAGGAGTGATGGAGATTGGGTGATAGTTAGCTGAAATAGAAGGTTCCGCAGAAGGCTTTTTGAGCAGAGGGTGCACAAGAGAATGCTTGAGAGAAGTGGGGGAAACTCCAGTGGCAAAGGAGAGATTTGAGAGGTCTGCCAAGGCTGGAACTAGAGAGTCAATGTTGCCCTTGATGGTTTTGGAGGGGCATAGGTCCACCTGTTTGGAAGAGGCTTTCTTAGACCGGACTTGTCTAGAGACCCCAGGTGTAACAGGGGAGAGGGAGGAGAGAAGAGGGGCGTGGTGGGGCGGACAAGGGGGGCCCAAGAGATGATGGTGCATGAGTGGGTGTGGAGGAGAGAGAGGACAGGATGTCCTATGTTTTGGCTGTGAAGTGTGCAGCAAGGGCCATGCAAAGGGCCAGGTGGGTGCAATAGAGGATGAGGTTGCAGTAGGGGTGGCCAGATTCTTACAGACTGTGAAAAGTTCGGCCATATTTTTGGATGCCATGGAGCTGCGGGCTTGAATATGGACTCTTTTCTTGCACCGGATGCATAGTCTATATTGCCTTTGCAGAAGACGGCAGGCCAGTTTGTCATAATGTTCATCTGAAGATCCCCATTTCCTTCCTGCTGCCCTGCACTTGCTTTTAAGGTCAGCCAGATCAGAGTCATACCAAGAGTTACACTTTTTGGGAGGCTTCAGTCGGACCCTCATGCCAGGGGCAAGGATGTCGAGAGTATTGGAGATGGAAAGGTATAAGTTAGCGAGGGCTTTGTCAGGGTGGGAGTCAGCCTCAAGAGTGGGAGGAGGGGAGTAGGCAGAGGCAAAGGCAGCCACTGACACTTTTTTCATGGGTCGGAAGAATTTGTAGGTGGGAGGCGGTGCAGGGTGTGCCAGTGCTAAGGAGGAGAGAGCTTCAAGCGAGAGGAGAGAAGAGAGGGATCAGTCCATGAGAGTGAGATAGTGAGAGGGATAGAGAGAGGGATGTCTGTGGAGATGAGAGCATCCAAGGTGTGGCCATCGTTGTGTGTCGTATCAGAGGGTAGAATGGTGAGACAGAGCGAGTTGCATAGTTTGCGTAAAACTCCTGAAGTGTCAGGAGAGTCAAGATGGGTGTTTAGATCCCACCAGTAGGAGGAATTACGAGGCAGAGGAAAGGAGAGCAGATGCCAGGTCAGCAAGTACTAACAAAGGCAAATGGTTTGGATGTTATATAGTTATTTTGTAGTCATGTAAGTGGAATTCTATAGTGCCCCTCTGCCACTATTGGTGGTCTTGCTGCGCTTGGCTCTGTAAGTAAAAAAAGGTGGGTGCGGGACCTTAGTGGGTCAGTGAGAAATACAAATGCAAAACATGTGGTGTTGGTGGGTACCAGTTTATGCGTGCCCCTCTGCTTTCTATAGGTTTGGCAGCAATACTTGGGAGAATGGTACCCCAAGGGGCTAAAGAGAAGAGCTTAGTCATGGCTCTTCTAGTATTAATGTGCTCATAGCTAGGCCTACCCTGGCCATTTAGGGAGGTCTGTGTGTGTATGTAAGGTGGTAGGAGATCTTAGAGGGCAGACGGTTAGTCAGAGGAACAGGCATGTAGGACTTACAAGGCAAAACAACCTGCAACCCTGCACTCCCACCACAGGTGCTTACATACAGGTCCCATAACAGAAGCTCACACTGCCCCTGTCGATCCCTCTCTCTCTTTTACACTCACATCAATACATTGCATCCCATATGTAACAAGACACGCATCTGTGAGCTGGCAGATGAGGGGAAGTGGCAGACTATAAACACCAGTCAAGTACCATATCCTGCAGCTGAGGGCTATGGGAGGCAAAACCTTTGGTCCAGAGAAAGGGCTACTTGTGATGTGGGTCAACAGTCACCCATTTTTCCATCCTTAGCATGCTCGTTGGCAGGCTGAGAGATGCCTCAAAGCTCACTCTGCCATGCCCAGGTGCGGTTCTCAGTGCCATGCTGGGAATTCTGCCCATCAGGGCAGGGCGTATCTTGGACAGGTCAAGAAGGCGTTTGTCAGGCGTTGGTCATGGAAGCGGCTAGAATTGCTGCTTGTTTCACCCAGAGATCTACCGTGCTATCTCCCTCCAGCCCCAAGCTCTTCTCACAAAGTCCAAAGTAAAAATCTTGCTTCCACCGCCACCAACAGGCATATACTCAGCAGATCTTGACGTGGCACCAGGCCTTCGGCATCAGAGAGAAGCTGCAACCCTGCAGGTCATTCTTCATGATGAAACGCAGAGCCAAAAAGATTAAGGGTGGGGTGTGGATTCCTCATAAAATGTGCTGTGTCTTGGCATAAAAAAGGGGATGGGTAGGTGCAGTAGCTGCAGGATGGTAAATAAAGGTGTGTTGGCAGTGACATACAGGGATTTTGGGCTGGGCCATATTTTGGACTTTCCATTAAAGGATAAGCGCACTCAAACATGTTATTGTCTTAAAAGATTGGCAATATTAAAAAAACATATATTAAACATCTTTTTAAAGAAAGTTCCTATGTATAATTTTGCACAAATAATGTTTAAACCCCTTTAATTTCAAGCACTAGGAGGCATCCATTTTGTGAAATGGGTGAGCCTCCTTTGCTTGTGTTAATCTCTGCCCTCACAGCATTAATGAAGCAAAAGCCACCTGCTGGTAGCTTTTATTACAGCAGCTTTTGCTTTATTAGTGCCAGAGGGCAAAGAATGCAGGCTGGCAGGAAGGCTGCTGCGGTAAGTGTTTATTTTCTTTTTTATGAACACCACACCAATTATAAATACAACCATGTTGTATTTATGATTACTTCGTTTTTTTTCCTAAGTTTCCCGGGCTTATTATGAGGCCCAATAACATTTTTGAGCGCACTATCCCTTTAAGACTGCAATCTCGTTTAATAAGTGATGCATGAAATAGGGCACTGTGGTGAGGATTCAATAGACGACCTTACCCTCTCCGCTCTACATGGATTTGTTACATTCCATCCATGGTTGCTGGCCTTTTAAGTGATCATAGTATCTCACAATCTGCCACTATGGTTTGTTCCTTCACTTAACGTTTTCAGACAAATTAGCAGCAGTTGTTCGTTTAGCTGGAGGCTGGCAAAATTGTGCCTGCAGCTAAGTGGTGTTGAGAACTTTAAGAACAAAGAGGGAGAGTGCAACAAATTCATCACAGACTTCTGATGCCTAACCCCTGCATAGCTATTGAGTGTTGCTGCTGAATGAGTGGAACTGGGAAATGCTGCAGTGGCAACTGTCGCATGTGTCTTGAGTCGATCCAAGATGGCTGCCATCCTAATAAAGCCTGCGGCTTGGACCAAGGACCAGCAGAGGGGACAGGTAAGCAGCAAGAAAACAAAACTGAAATACGGTGATATGGTTTCAGTCCTATGATGACAGACTGCGGGAAGGATGTTGTGACACCATTGGGGCTGATGCCATATTGCAGAATTGCTTTCTTAAAACTAGTGTTCAGCGGGAGATATAAACTTTCTGGAAACAAGTTCTGCTTCTAGCTCATTATAGCTCCATCTCTACCACCCTCAACTGCCTGCATTTTTGTAACTTCTCCTCTCCTACACCCAGACCGTTTGCCAAACATGCTAGAAGCACACATCCGTATTCTCTTGCCCCCTTCCCACCCAATGTTAAAGCAGCATCCAAACTGTTACTTTTCAGCATAAACAAATGTGAAATAGCATGTTTATGGTGATACTGTGCTGGCTCTTTTTTTTTTTAACTGTAAACATGTTAATATTTGCTATATCTGCATCAGCCCTGTTGTTACCTCTGAAAAGCACTCTGTTAATCATCCGTATTGTTGTATACCTCTGTAAAGCGCTCTGTTATGCCTCTGTATTATTTTATACCTCTGTAAAGCGATCAGTTGCTTCTCAAATCTAGATCTGAGCTCAATAAATACCATAATAATAATAATAATCACAGCACCTCAGTACAGCAGTGTATTAACAGCGGCCTGATTCATGGAACTGTTTTATAATGGCGCAATCCCATAGGAAAACGTTCCATGAATCGGACCCAAAGTGTTGTACTTCTAATCTGTTACTTGCAGCGGGTGTGAAACTCGTCCTCCGTCAGACATTGGCCATCAGTTTGAAGGTTTTCTCGGATCCTGCATGGTTGCTGCTGTTGGTTTATTGAAAGTAACCTGTTCTGTGTTGGGTCGGTTCTAAGGACCACTTCCACAACAGATCCCTTGGCTTCATGATGATTTCTCACTGCGCAAAGCCTTGCGCCCGGTGTATACACCATTATTGCACTGTAACGCGCACCTACACACATGCAAAAGATGAAGGAGGTGTTTGCTGGAGAAGTAGTTGTGACATGTGATAACTTAAAGGTAAAACGTTCTGTTCCACATCCTATTAGCACCCTGCGGGGGAGAGAGCCAGCCAGTCAGGTGGTCAGGAATACGGGCTGAAACTGGTGATCTCAGCCCATGTTCCAAGCCGCCTGATGGGCGGTTCACCTGACCAGCCACCACCTTACCCACACTCTCCCCTCCCTTGTTTTTTTTCAATTCTCCCCACTTGCCTGATTGTGGTGGCACGGGCCCATTACCGCCCGTTTCAGCCCTTGGAACGGGTGGTTTACGCAATATTGTTACCCAGCCACTGAGACAAGTAATTTGCTCACTTGAAATGTGTGTGAATTACTATAAGAATCTACACACTCTGTTTATTCAGATGCATGCTTTACATTTTGTAGGCTGAAGGGGGACATACTGTCAATTTTCTGACCACATATAATTCAGTCTGTTTAAAATCTTCAAAATGTGTCATAACTTATCCATTTACTTGATTAATTTTCTTAAAAGAAACATACCATGCTCACTGTAAAACAAATGCTTGAGGCAGAAATGTAACCATACAGTGCTACTGGCTTTGTGATACAGCTGGACCTTAACGTAGGATCTACAGGGAAAATGGGAAGACTCCTTCAGCCTCAGTATAAACATGTGATTGGCACGAGTACAATATAGGCGTCATTTTTTTAGGGTGGGGATCTCGAAGATACATGAGCAGCAAATGAACATGTGTCGGATGAAAGCATTGGTAACATACATAACTCGCTGCTGCAAGTGGAGGCTCTTTGGCTGCCACTGTATCGATATAAGAACAGGACTGGCCCGGGGCATGGGTAAGGTGATTGGAGAATCTGTGCTCTCGTTCTGGTGGCCAAAGGATTGAGTTGTCCATCTCGTATTAACTTATTAACCTGCTCTTGGAAAAGGTTTGTAATAATACATAAATACAGGGGGCAGTCTATATGATTCCTCCTATACATATATATACATGATTTGATCATGCATTATTTCAGTCTGTGGGTAATCATTGAGGAGAAGGCGCAGTAGTACAGGGTCTGCAGGGAATGCAGCTCTCTCGGGCATTGCATATTTTGGCTACTCGTATAGAAGCATCAGTGGTAAAGAAATGCCATATGGGCACCAATACACGTCATGCTTCTGGTAGGATTTCCTGCAGCTAAATATCTACCATTGGGATGAAGATGAAAATAGGCAGCCATACATGTTTTCTAAATGTAATGACCAGTAACAGGTGTGATGATATCCCCCTGGGACCCCTGCTCGGCGTGGGTGCACCGGCGACCGGGCCCTCTGTTGCGCAGCGCGGGGGGAAATGGGCGCAACAAAGAAACAACCAGACAGCTCCGGTCGATGCATAAACCCGGACTGGCGTTGTCACGCCAGTTCCGGTGATTCCTTTATTTCCTGTGTGCCACGTGACCCTCGATTGGCGGGGCACGTGACACCACAACAGGGGCCTTGCAGCAAAAACACTCCCGCTTCTTTACCCGAGTGTTTGGTGGCCGTATGCCACTCGCACTTCAAGCCGTGAGAGCGAGCCCCACTTTGATGCCTCTTAGACCAGCTCAGAGAGGATCTTATTTTGAGTGGGGTGTATCACCACTTTCCGGTGGTATTTTCATCTGCAATAACTTGTTGGAAAGCATTTGTGGAGAGCGTTGTGTATGTTAATGCAAGCAGTAGTTATAACCCTATGTCTTTAGCGATGTGTGTGGGTGTTCCCTCGTTAGAACTGGGGTCGGACTGGGGCATAACATTGTCTCGGGCACCAATGGAAAAGTGGCCCATAATTCCAAATGGCAATTCATTCCTTTCGTGTGACTGTAGTTTAATCAGTACACAAAAGGAAGCTTTTTTTTATCAAGTGTGATCCAAATTGTGCATTTTAAAGATTTTTTTTTCTCCAATATTGCTGGTCAAAACTACTAGTCGCCTGGTGAAGTAACTTATCAAACTGGCCCAAAAAAGTGGCCCACTTTGACCAAAAAAACGGACCCACTCTAGCAGTTTGCATTTTTGGTTCGGGCATTGCCCTGTTGCCCTAGAGGCCAGTCCGAGCTTGGGTTGCAATACCTTTCATTAACTACATTGCCCACGTCAACTGATGCACACCAACAGTAATATTTATATTTTTGTAAGCAGTCGCCATGTTCTTTTTGGATGCATATATCTCAAATCTTTGCAGTTTTTCGGACACATCAAGTTCGAAGAAGGCCGATAGTAAGTACTGCGCCTAAATGCAGTATTCGCCTTCTGCTATAATACCACACGAGTGAAATACTGCAGCCTTAATCTACTGGCATGATGCAGTAGCTGGGATATAGCCTTCTCTGTGACTCCCTTAGGTGTCCTCTGGCTTGAGGAATACAGAGGAGGACCACCGGTGATCTCACAAAACCTTCACTACATTTTGCACCAGGGCTTTACCATTCAGAGTAAAACAGGTGAGAGCAGGGGAGCCGATTTATGGATTTCCCGGGGGAGGGCCCAAATACAGGAAGTGACATCACTGGCAGTTATATGACCGCAAATTTGCATGTAGTCGCCCACCTGGTGCAAAGGCGCGCGGGGAGGTGGGGGCGCGCGCAGCGCAGAACAGTGGAAACATTGGCTAGCATGCACTGCATATACTAAAGTCAAGTAGGAAGGAGATTTAAGCCATAGAGTTGCATTCCAGACAGACATCACTGCCCCTACTCCACTGCTCTATAACCGTCCAGGTTGTAATAGCCCTCCCTCAAAAGGCAGAGCAACACAACTAGGATGGGAGAATGTAATGCTTGCTAAACAGAAGGTACAGCTGCAAGGTGGAGTACCACCACCACCAACACCAAAAATAAGTTCCCAATTCAAGGGAAACGAGAAGTAAAGAAGTTTCCCGATTTAAAACTACCAAGCAAGACGTGTGTGGTGCCATATTTCAGTAAAACATCAACAATTCAAACTTACAATAGTGCTGCTGTAGATTGGCCAGCCACAAGTGACATTTGCTAAGATGTTACCTCTGGGTAACCAGATAGAGTTAGGGATGTAGCTTAATCTTAAACCTTTCAGTGGACACATCAGATGTTCTGCTGAAGTATAATACAATCCTCGCTAAAGAATAATGCAATCAAGTATGGTTTCAGACTTGGGGGGAGAGTGTTAACTGCTTTTAACATTGTAGTTTACCAGAAATTCTGGTAAAGTAGTGTACAATGTTAAAAAGCAGTTACCCAGGCTCACCCTGCACCCAAGTGATGTTTGGGACTGATGGAAGCACTCGCGTCTAAATGTTGTAGCCATGGTTGTCTCCATGTTTTAAAAACTCCCACTTTCCTGGTTTTCAACATTCATTTGAAACACCCCTTATTCAAAAAATGAAGGAATCAGTAAAAAAAGTACACCCCACTTATGCTTAATAACGTCTTACCTTCCAAGAAACGAGCATACACCTCATTTGTCAGGGACTACTATTAGAGGCCCTGGCAGGGCACTGCTATCACTAGGCAAGGTTAGGCGCTTGCCTATATGTTGGAAATGTTAGAGCTGCAAAATGCTTTTTTAACACCCCCACACTACTGCCTTGCCTGGTGATAGCACCGGTCCTGTTGCTAGTTACTGTCTGCAGTAAGGCTGGCTGCAGCAGCAGACCAGGTGGCGCAGTGAAGGTTGGGACTTGGGGCCCGGTCAGGGTCACGATGGGTGAATGGGCGTGGTGGCAGCGCTGGCACCTGTGCAATGTGCATTAGCACGCCACCACGCACCACAAGTGCCTCCTTGACCTATCCGATCGTCAACCCAATGGTATGAATGTTGCAGTGCAGTGCGATGACCACAACGCAGGAGACCGGACAGGTGAGGAGGACCCCTGGGCCGAGGTGCCGTGCCGACTACACTACCAACCAAGTAAGTAGATGTACCAGTACGCAAACCCACGTTAAACGTGCTTACTTACTTGCAGAACACACATGCTGAAAAACTACATTGAAGGGCTATGTGGTGGCTCAAGAATGGGTTCCACATGAAGCCCCAAGCAGACTATTCAAATCAACAAAGCCAAAATCAGTGCCTGCAAGATATCTCAGCAAGATTGGGGGTGGGGGACTGGGGTGTGGTTGCTGAAGATGGCAGTGTGTCGGTGACGAGCAGCACTGCCACCAGCGAGACGAGGCCAAGTGCCAGGCTCAGCGCCATCCCCCGTACCCGGGACTCCATGGCTGGGGGCGCAGGCATCAGGTGCTGAGAATGGCACTACTGTGGGGAGCAGTGGCCAGCATGGAGCCTACGGACACCCCTGCAGACTGCAGTCCTCACTCAGTGTGGGTGGCTCTACCGCTTGCTTCCCAGGAGAGAGCGTTCCAGGTCCGCCTAAACCACAGTACTTCCATATGTGCCTGAAAGGCCCTGTCAACCTGTGGCAACATAATATTGGCTGAGCTTGACATAATGTCATGAGGGTCCGTCTGAAGTCTCCCAAAAAGTGCAACTCTTGATACGACTCCGATCTGGCAGCCCTAAAACGCAAGTGTAGGGCAGCTGAGCGGAAATTGAATTTGTCGGGCGAACCCTCTGACAAACTGGCCTGCCGCCTCCTTCAAAGGTGGTATCGACTCTGCATCCGCACCAAGAAAAGAGCCTTTATTCAAGTCTGCATCTCCGTGGTATCAAGCAACACCGCCAACCTTTTCAGTCTGTAAGGAACTGACCTGAAGCAGCCTCTTCTTCTGTCTCACCCGCTGAGGTCGCCAGACAAGTCCGGTCCATGAAGGCCTCATCCAAACAGGTCACCCCTACCCCTCCAAAACCATTAAGGACGACATTGACTCCCTCGCCTGAGCCTTGGCTGATCTCTGCAATCTATCCTTTTCCACTGGAGTTTTCCCAACGGCTCTTAAGCACTCCCTTGTGCACCCTCTGCTCAAGAAACCCTCTGTCGACCCCTCTATTCTGGCAAACTACCGCCCGATCTCTATCACTCCTTTCCTGGGCAAACTCCTGGAGAAGTTGGCTATCTCTCAGCTGACCCTCCACACTGAATCTTTTGGGTGCTTCCACGACCATCAGTCTGTTTTAGAGTATCCACAAACATGGAAGTGTTTCACCTGTGAAGAACTGCTCTCAAACTTGACACTAACACTCCCTGTGTCCTCATTTTCCTTGACCTCTCCTCTGCCTTTGACCGAGGGCAGAGAGTTTGGCAGCGTCGTAGCAGGTGCTGGCGCTGCCTCTTCTGACTGTAATGTCACGTAGTACGAAAGTACTACGTGACATTACGGAAGTCAGAGCAGGCTCCCAGCCCACCCCCTCCCTTGACTTTCGCACCACTTGGGGTGGGGGTGGGCTGGGGGCATAAAAAGGCGCCTTTCCTGATAGCTGCCCAGCTTTGCTGCTGGCTGTATCCTGTGCTCCAGACGGCTGCTGTCCTTCCTGCATTCCTGGCTTCCGGTGTTGGACCCTGCGATTCGAAGACTTCACCGCTTTCCTTGAAGCGTTCCTGGCAGAAACATTTATTTAAAGCTCGGGCTTGTTTGTGTGCACGGTGCACCGCTTCATCAGAAAGAAGGTAGGTGCCATGTTTATTTTATTATGCTTTGTTCTTCTAAGTCCTTGACCCCTTTGTTTGTCTTTTCCCTGTCGGAGCCGTACTATGCATGATTGCTCTCGTGTGCGTGTACTAAGTGTGTATTTGTGTCAACATGAAAGTATGAGAGTGTGTGTTTTCACTGGTCTCCTTTTCACACCGTGTGCCCCCACTGGTCCCTGTGTCCCAATGTGTGCCCCCACTGGTCCCAGTGTCCCAATGTGTGCCCCCACTGTGTCCCAATGTGTGCCCCCACTGGTTCCCGTGTCCCAGTGTGTGCCCCCACTTGTCCCCTGCCCCACTGGTCCCCTTTTCACACTGTGTGCCCCCACTGGTCCCCATGCCCCACTGTGTGCCCCCATTGGTCCCCGTGTCCCAATGTGTGCCCCCACTGTGTCCCAATGTGTGCCCCCGCTGTGTCCCAGTGTGTGCCCCCACTGGTCCCCGTGTCCCAATGTGTGCCCCCACTGGGAGCCGTGTCCCAATGTGTGCCCCCACTGGTCCATGTGTCACAATGTGTGCCTCCACTGGTCCCCATGTCCCACTGTGTCCCAATGTGTGCCCCCACTGGTCCCTGTGTCCCAATGTTGTGCCCCCACTGGTCCCCATGTCCCAATGTGTGCCCCCACTGGTCCCTGTGCCACAATGTGTGCCCCCACTGGTCCCCATGTCCCACTGTGTCCCAATGTGTGCCCCCACTGGTCCCCGTGTCCCAATGTGTGCCCCCACTGGTCCCTGTGTCCCAATGTTGTGCCCCCACTGGTCCCCATGTCCCAATGTGTGCCCCCACTGAGCCCTGTGTCACAATGTGTGCCCCCACTGGTCCCTGTGCCACAATGTGTGCCCCCACTGGTCCCCATGTCCCACTGTGTCCCACTGCTGTGCCCCCACTGGTCCCTGTGTCCCAATGTGTGCCCCCACTGGTCCCCTGCCCCCACTGGTCCCTGTTGCCAATGTGTGCCCCCAGTGGTCCCTGTGTCCTACTGTTGTGCCCCCACTGGTCCCTGTGTCCCACTGTTGTGCCCCCACTGGTCCCTGTGTCCCAATGTTGTGCCCCCACTGGTCCCTGTGTCCCAATGTGTGCCCCCACTGGTCCCCTGCCCCCACTGGTCCCCATGTCCCAATGTGTGCCCCCACTGGTCCCTGTGTCCCACTGTTGTGCCCCCACTGGTCTCTGTGTCCCAATGTTGTGCCCCCACTGGTCCCCGTGTCCCAATGTGTGCCCCCACTGGTCCCTGTGTCCCACTGTTGTGCCCCCACTGGTCCCTGTGTACCAATGTGTGCCCCCACTGGTCCCTGTGTCCCAATGTTGTGCAGTGTTATATTGAGTTTGGGAGTGGGGCGCGGGATGCAGTGGGAGTGGGGTGCGGTTGGGGTGGGGCGCGAGGTGGGGGGCGTATTCCTAGTGTTTCACCCTGGGCACCAAATGGGCTAGAAACTACCCTGCTGCCACCACCCATAGTGCAACAGAGGCCGAGCCTTTGTGGGGCCTCCATTAGGAGCCTTTTCACGAAGAAAATAAAAACCACACACCTTCTTTTGTCTTCATAAATAGGCTGTTAATGGAGCCCCAGGCCTCACAAAGGCCCGGCCCCTGTCGTAAGCATGTGTGGCAGGGGCCGTGGATCGGGCTGCTGCTTGTTGATGAAGCAACAGCCCGATCCTTTGGTAATTTATCCTCTTTTTATTTTCAAACTGTGGATGCGCGCCCCCCTGGGCATGAGGCTGCGGCCCACCAGAGGGGCGCGCCCCACAGTTTGAATACCGCTGCCCTAAACCCTCCCCTCCAGGACCATACGCCAATATGAGTCCTAGAGGGGAGGGCTTAATCGGACATGTTCGCACTTTTACCTGGCTGGAGAGAAGTGATGCAGTATTGATGGAAAGGGCCATCGAGGCTGCATCACTTCTCTCTGGCCGGGGGGGGGCTCAGCCCCGACTTGATTTTGCCGAGGGGGGGGGCTCGGGCCCCGGAACCCCCCCGACTCGGCGCCCCTGGGTGAGAGTGGCTGTAACAGCCTTGGTTCTGTGACCCTTTCCGAGGAACCGCCCAGCAGCTCCCAATCTATTAGAGCTGCGTCAGAAGGTCTGCTACCAAGCGTTCCGTGCGTGTGTTTTGATAGGCTGTCCTAGTGACCGACCCGCTGCTCCAGCGTTGTTAAGGACTGAATCCATGCCAGGGAAACGGATGGAAAGGCGCGGGAGTAGGGAGAAGCTGCCTGGGCCCTACATTCATTTCCTTTTCATGGGGCTCGACAGAGCCACACGAGAGGCGTAAGAGGATGGCCTGACGCCATGTCATTTTGGGTGTTGGCATATTTTGGTGGTGGCAGAGGGGAGAAGGAAGAGGGAAAGAGATGGGGGATTTGGAAAACAGAGTATTTGGTTGGCAAACAGGGGTGTAAAAGCTGGGGGGACAGGGGACACCTTGGGGACTTTGCTACAGACACAAACCACAAATCTGCCATTTTTTTGTAGTCAGTGATGATCATGCACATTTATTAAAAAAATATATATTTTTTTTCCAATGGGGCAATCCCATTAAAAAAACCTTTGTAAATCAGTCCAAAAGAGTGCTGAACAATTTGGCTGTTTCTGGTGTAGGTAACACATGCTAGTTTATTTGAGAATTCCATGACCGTAGTAGGGAGCAGGACCGCTCACAGTGGCACATTTAACATGCTATTGACTGCAACCTGGTAAACGTGCACAATACTCGGAGTTATAGCAACCGCTGGGGACATTAACAGAATGGCAACTCGGAAAAAACCCTTTAAGGCACTGTTACCAAAAAGAAAGGAACCTGTGACGATGTAATAAAATGGTGTACACACCCCAAAACAAATACAAGCCGTTCATCTCCTGAAGTACATGCAGCGCAAATGATAGTTCCTTGGCAGTGGTCAAAGTGTATGAAAAGAAGTAGTGGAACTATGTTTCCTGTTGGCCTGCTTCGCTCACCACATAGCCCATCGCCCACCCCCTGCCGCACATAATACAAACCCCCAAACAAATGTGCTTGTTGTTAATGGAGACCTGAAGTGCAAGTTTCAACTGCTTCCCACACTTTTCTTTTAAAACAAAACCATTCCGGAATGGTTTCTTTTCAAAATAAAGTATGGGACCAGTAAAACGTAATAATAAAAAGTAGATGAGTACGGCTCCTAACTGCTCCCACCCACTTCAACCACTGTTCCTTGGTAAGTCAAGTGCCCTGCACTGATAGTCTGTAACGTCCCATACTTTCATCAAGTTTTTGCTCCTTGTAGCAATGCGTAATAATTGACTGGTCGGCTGAAACACAGTCTCCAAATCCTTATGATTACTGCATATCAAAGCAAATATGATCCCTTCATCGTCACATAAAATACAACAACTGCAGAGCCGCAGTACCCGTGACAATGAAGGAATTGGGAAACACTACGAACACGCCAGTACTATTGTGGGCAAAGCTTTATGCAGACTTATATGTAAGGGCTGGCCGCTGGCCACTTTCTGAAAAAAGTGCCAGAAGCTGCACAAGCGGCAGTGTGCGGTCAGCAACCACTTACCATGAAGCGTCAACCAACGACCCGATAGAAGATCACACAAGCATGCTTTTTTGCACGCTTTGACACTTTGCAATAGATTACTGTGCGGATGAGCAGAACAGGCAGGCAGGATGATGAACAATTTAAATGAAATGATAAATACAAGCTCTCTCGCGTCATGGACGAATGTGCATGGATGGATAACCCATAATCTGCCATTCCTGCGCCCTGTCGGAATGAGCAATAAAAGCCAGGCCCAATTGTCGGTGCCATCTGAAAATACATAACAGGGCCACGTTCTACATTGCGCCTTAACTGGCCTGTTGGCCTAATTAATACCCTTCCTAATCTCACTTTACAAACTTATGATTTACACCCTGCCAGTTCCCAATTAATATGGTAGACAGACTGATCCACTCTGTGAGCTGCCAGCCTGCCCCCTCATGCTCCCCATTCTGCTACGACAATGTTTAATTGATTACCAATGCCATATCTTGCCGGCCCCTTGGTTCACCTAAAATATGCAGTACCTCACACACTCTTATCATGCAGCATATTATATAATGTTTTTGTCCACTAACCTTTAGCTCGTCTGTGTCTCACTAAATCAGACAAACGCGAGAGGTGAGACAAAACAATCAGCAGCCTGCAACCACTTAATAGATGGTATTGTTCATTTATATAGCGCCTATAGACAGACAAGTGTTTCAAAGCACTTGAGTTTCACTGCTGCAAATAGGCCGGTCCAGTCTGACTCTGACTGAGCACAAAGCATGTGCCGCTGCCTGCTTGTACTTGCTGCCTTGTCGACGAGTAAACATTCAGCAGCAGCAGACTCGGGACGCCCCGGGCTGCGCTTCAGTGCGCTGCGCATCATCATGTGTGAGTTGGGCACTTGCAGTTTGTTCCCCGGGCGGTGCACCAAGTCAAAGGCGCATGTGCTTATGAGCAAAGCTGGTATGTAACATAGTAACAGACTAACGGTTCCTCCGCCAGCCAGGAATATGCAGCACTGCCAGCAGACTATAACTCAGAGAGACTGGAGGTACTTTTTTACCGACCACTTATAAACAGCCCTCCAATAGACTTTGATTCAAACAATACATCATGTTTAAAGGGTCACTTGCTTCCCCACTATCCCTTCTTGGTTATTCCTCTCTTATATATTTTATAATCATTATATTGTCATATATCACACCAGTTTTTTTTTATCAAAAATAACAATTTATTTATTTTTCTTGAAACACATCATGTAAAACACTTTTCAACACTCTTCTTTTTTTCTTTTTGTTCAATTGTGCGAAAAATCAATACAATTGGTTGACAAACAAACATATATGTCAATACTTTTCAATTTCATTGTGCACATCCAATAATTTGTAGTAATGCATTTTTTGACAATTTTTTCAAGATAAAAATATCATAAGGATCTGTTGTTTGCTCCCCTCTGTCATAGAGAGGTGCCTTCCAGTCCCAAAACCACTTTTCTCTGTATCACTATCACCCATGCTTACTTTCATACTGCATTCAGACCATACCCGACATGTTTCATTCCTTACACACTTTCATACCACTAACAAGGAAATTCTTCAGGGGTAAAAACTTCTTTATACCACATTTCATTCAGATGTGCAATTTTGTTTGTCTTATTTTTTAGAGTTCTTTCTATGGATCCACTATAAATGAGGTTCCATTTGTCATTCACTAAGGTCCAACCGTCAAACGGATAGCTAAAGGAAGCAAGAGAAGGGATATTCAAATTTTTAGTGTTCGAATCACCTCCAGGTTTGCGTTTCTATTACATATAACCTACTGTCCTTACTAACAGTGTTAAGGAGTAAACATTTTTTAACTAGCTCTTTATGCATATCGATTGCAACACTATATCTCTCCATTTCAATACACACAGGCTGCAAGTCACATATTTACTGAACCGGTATCTTCTAATCTTTGGCTCCAATTAGTCTCAAAATCAATACGCCCACTAGCTGGCTTATTGCCAGTCTCTGCATTATCTAGGTATTCTTTCACATATAATTACCTTGATCCTGTTAGATGTTACTTTGTCTATCTTCTTAGTGTATCACCTTCAACTCCAGGAAACTTTGCTATATCCACCTGAATAGCTAGTTCCCGAATACCATCTGGGACATTCCTCCCCGCTCTTCCACTATTTAAAGCAATACATACGTGATTATTTTCAACATTTTCCTTTTGTTTAAAATCCATTAATTATTATTATATCAATTAGCTTCCTGCATCCTGTCCGTTTAGGTCTGCTCGTACCGACCTGCTTTATTGGTGTATTTATCCGATTCCCAATACTGTGTTGGGCTCAAGACTTCTGGGCTCTTACTGCCTACTGTTCGACCAGCACTGTGTTAGCCAATCCTTCTTTTGTTGCGTATGCCTCAGCTTCTATTTGTCTACGGTTAAAGGGATATCACAGCAATAATTATTGTTGTTTATAACCTATGCACCTCCAGGCAGTCTCTGATATACCTAACTGGCTCCACAGATTAAGGTTCATTTATCTTACCTGTAGCTATTCTCCTCTGTCTTACTTCATTCGGGGTCCTTGATTTCGGTTTCACCTTCGTTTGTCCGGGGCTCTCCCTCGTTAACAGATGCTGCTATCATCTCTTCCCATGTCCTGCCGTTTGTGTTCTCCTCTGTTTTTTCAAAATGGAAATGACCTGCTTTTTATATTTTTAGACTGACCATGTGATCCATTTGTCACGTGATTTGTTGACGCTGTGTACGTCACTCACCCTCTTTATAGACTCGTTGGCATTCCTGCGTTAGCCTTCGGCCCCTTAGTCTTCCGTCTCGGGGGCTCTGCAATCGCAAGTCGGGAAGCCGCGGAGGAAGCACAAGGCTCCAAGCCCGAACACGCGGCGTCCACAGATTCCACCGATTTCCACGCAGAGTCCCCGCGCCGCATCACTCCCCATTCACTACGGCACCGCCCTCTGCGAACCACAGTGCCCCACGCTCATGTCTGGTAAGCACAGGTAAATGTTGGAAGTACCTATAGATTGTGGCACACACTTATATGCAAGTCTGTGGTTTCCACGCCTTTAAGATATAGTGATGTTCCAACATATTTCGAATTGACTTCTTCTGAAACGGCATATTTTTCTGCGTTTTCCTGTAGGCACGAAAGGTACAGGGTTCCCCTCTCCAGTCTACCGTCGGGGTAGTGGGCACGTGACACTGATTCCCCTAGAGCGGCACTACCGGTCCTCGTTACCTTGTGTGGGCCGTGAGAGTTACCATCTTCTATCACCTGCTCCATCTTACAGCTGCAGGTGAATTTCCCACTCTCTTCCTCGTTTTTGGTAGTAGGGCTCTGGCATGTATATTTATTTGTGTTTTAATTGGTTCCTGTGGTTTCAGATGAGCCGACGGGGAGACACTTCTCTGGGCCTCCGTGCCATTTTACGGCTTTTGAAATACGTTATGGGGCCACCACCCTACTATTCCTAGTAAGTACAGGGCCATTGCTAGCCCTATCTGTGCCTGACGGAGGGTTCGGTATACCTCCTCATTTTGGGTCAGGGGGTTTGGGCACTCTTAGCATGCATGCATCTCGACACAGTAGCACCTCATTTCGCTTCCTAGGGGAACTTTACTATTGGGTTGTATAATTTTTCCCTCTCTTTCACGTTTTTCGGTGAGTGTTTTCCTTTCTGCCCTTTCCCTGCTTGTAACAGAGAAGGGCACGGTGATTAATTCGGTTTGGTGGAAGTTGCTTCTATATCTATGTTACCACTCTGTTCCAGGGTGGATTTCCTCCCATACACAGGAGTTTGGGGTTTCTATAGGTGGAGAATTTCCTCACCTCTAATAAGTTGTTATTAGTTAACTGCACCAGCAACTGTAAGCTGCTTTTCCTTGTGTTGCTGATGATATTTGTATTTGGTTGTATAGGCCAGTAATATTACTATTTATCACATCCACAGAACTCCATTCCCTTTGGGGTCCTGATGAAGGCAGCAGAATTAATGCCCTGCCGAAACGCCCGGTACACCACTCCGCACAATCGAGCTTGGTGATGTGTCCCATCAACGCCACAACGGACGTACTTGTGAAGTGATGTATACAATTCACGGAATGTGACCTAGTTTAAATTGGAGCTAGGCTACTAAAGTTGGTTTAAAATGGTTCATCTGGGGGACTCCCCTCTGTGTGCTAAGGAAGTACCTATAGAGGCTTTGTGTGGTTCTATATTCATTCTATGCAGTTAAATATCTGTGGAGTATCAAATATTCGTCTTATGCCTCACTGCGGGCTACTTGTCTATGTTGGAAAGTCAGTTTATTAATACTCATTCCAATTGCATCAGAGTCTTTAGTATATATTTATCTTCTCTTTTGGACTACCCGATATTAAGAGGGGCATACTTTTGTCCATCTTCTACTGTGGTGGAGATCGTACCCTTTATAAAGTTTGTTGTTATTTATCTTTATCACCTCTTGCAGTTAGCCGTGTCGTCCCTATCTCGATCGGGTTAGAAAAATCTCACTCTGTTCTCTCATTAAGGCCTACCTCCGTACTTTTTGTGAGGAAGATTAATTCTCTCTCTTTTCTGACTAATTTTCTTCTATCCAGATTCGAGTCATTTGTTTGTCTCACCACATAAACTACTGATCATCTCAGGTCTTCCACTTTGTGTATCATTTCAATAAAATGATCCACTATGGGTGCCGAATGTACTCTGTTTCTTATGCAGCTTTTATGTTCTGTGATGCGTACCTTGATTTTTCTTTCTGTCTTCCCTATGTAGATCTTTTTACAGGGGCACCAGATGACATATGCTACATAGCAAGAATTGCAATTTGTCAACACTCGTTGTTTCCAAAGATTTTTCAAACCCAGATCAATCTCAGTGGTTTTCTTAGTTTGTGCACAACACGCGCAGGATCCACATGGATAGTGTCCTTCTGGGGCTCGTAGTCCCCATGTTTCTGTTAAGGTAGGCTGTGTCGTAGTCTGCTTAATGATGGTGTTTCTCATAATTTGGTCTTTTATCGACCTACTTCTTTGGAAAGCCATCAAGGGTCTCTGTAGTGGTACCTTTCCTTTTTCCATAATTCTCCAATTGCGGTGGATGATCTTCTGTATTCTGTTGGAGAGGGTACTATAGGTATTCACAAAGACCCAGCAGCACATGATCTCTCTCACTGTCACACCTCTGATGAGGCCAACCAAGGACGTTTATCTCAGTAAAAGTTAAAGCACCAGTAGTAGCGATGTGATTTTTTTCACAAAGCAAATATGTGACACATAGAGCAATTTCTCTGGATCAGGATGCATAATTGAATTCAAGTCCGGTTTGAGCAAGAGATTCTGGGGGGGATAAATGACATTATATCCCCCCTGCTTATAATTGTGGGGGGGTTGTCCCCACTCCCCCCCCCCCATGTCCTACGCCCATGTTGGTAAGGCAACTGGCCACGCTCTACGGAAAGGGAAATGCACAATGTGTTACTTTAAACGACCTTCGCCATTTAAACCAATGATTGTAGGGTTTACATGAATTTTGCCAGTCAGGAGTTAGGTTTCACATAATGTGTTTCCTTCTTCAGCAGTGCGCAGTGGTCTGTCTTTTCCAGCTGCTTTACCCCTCCTTTGTGTGTGCCTTCATTTGCTCCATGTACGCACGGCTGTTGCAGTCTCCTCTACTGCTGCAGACCCTTTATCCTGTGGGGGGCACAGGCAGCACTGCTTTAGGAGCTGGGCAGATTGACTCCCACCCTAAAAGTTTCAATGAACAGGTACATTGTCCTCCGAAGGGAGTTCATGGCAAATACTAGTTGCAGTTCCACATACAACCAGTAGATGTTCTCGCAAAAGAGTTCAAGCAACAAAGACTGCAATTATACAACCAATGGACTGATGTCTCCACAAGTTCACTGAAGAGGGGCGGTATGACGGGGCAGGACGATAAGGCGCGGCCAGTTCGGCGCAGGCCGATTCGCCGTGACCGATTCTGCGCAGGAGCCAATTGGGCGCGCCCATTTTGGCACGCCCAGTTTGGCGCTGCAACGTTTGGCCGCGGGATGTTTTGGCACGGGGAGAGGGTCAGAAGGGGGGTTAGACTACATTCATGAATCGGGAGACACCAACCTGCTGAATGCCGACATGGGGAAGCATGGTAGGAGGACGCATCATCACGACACGAGCCAACACAGGTTGGACAACTGCGCTCGGACCACCATTGTCGATTGCACTTCCACCATTGTCGATTGCATCTCAAAGTGCTCCGACTCTGTCTTGCCCAAAGGTGGCATTTGGGAAATTTATAAAAACACCCACGGGAACAAGAAAGCAGTGGCAACACACAAGAGGCATACATTTGGGAAAGCGTCACCAAAGATCAGGAAAGGATTACAACACACAATGCGCGCTCAATAAAACATTGACAACAACGTGTGCATACACCACTCTGCAAAATGGACTGTTCCTTCTACAACATCAAAAACGGAACCCCAATACCTTTACCTGACCTAGACAGCGAGAAATACCAAACTGTGCATGAAAGTAGGGGGGCATGAGTGGGGTGGTGATACACGCTATTTGATTGGACACCACCATTGGCTTGAGAAGGCAGCCCTAGAAGGAGTCACTTGACCACAAATTGGTCCTGTCAACGTGCTGCATTTGAAAATAATTATACTTTTAAATTTGGCGTGAGGAAGTTTGGACGTGGCTGCAATTTCAGCCACGTCCAAACGTCCCTCGCGCCAAATCGGCGGTGCCAGAAAGGCTCCCGCGCCGAAATGGGCATGCCGAACTAGCCGCTGCGGCCAACTGGCCGCGCCGAACTGTCCCGCAGCGAAATGGCCGCGCCGAAAGGGGGTGTACCGTCGGTATGATATGATATGATGAGTCATTTATAACATGCCTTTACACAAGTGTTTCTAGGTGCAACAAGACAAGGTAGGGAAGACAGACGGAGGACAAGACAAACGATTTTACTAGGCCTTGAGTCATTCAGATGGTGCAAGTGGGGGGGGGCGGGAGTGCCAAGCGAGGGAAGGGGAAGTGCAACAGGACAGTAGTGCTCCAAGTGAGAGCAGCCAGGGCAGCGCGGCTCTGGGTAAGTGCAAGGAGGCAGGGGTCTTGAGGGCTACAGATACAGCCCTTAAGTCCTCCGCAGGCCCAGGGACCATACAGATGTCCTCATAACAAGTCAGATTGAGATCAAAGCTCTAATAGGGCAACAACAATCAAAATAGGGCAACAACAATCCATTTGCTTCATATATTTTTGCCATCTCATGAATAGAGTTCCGCCCGCAGTACAAGCAAATACCACTTTGTTTAACCATATGGACCTACCTCTGGGTCATTTTTTAAAAATAGGTGTGCATTTCTTTCATTAAATGTTGTCACTTCATATTTTTGTGGGTTTGTTTCTAATCAGCGTGTACCATTGTGTGACTCATTTTGTGGCTTTTTAGCATTTGAAGTCAGTCATTTTGGATTTCTTTCAAAGGTGCGTTTGGCTTTTTCCTTCTAATTTAGCAGCACAAGAGCAGGGTCTCATGCCATGCCATGCCATGTGCTGAGCCTTTAAAGGAAAGCAGTCAGGTTAATTATCAGTGAAGAAACACCTAGTAGGAACCAGGTCTGAGAAGGAACCTGCCTACCCATAATCCTTTCGACTATATCTGCATACCCACAATGCTTTTTACTATATCTAAAGAACTGATATCTTTGCGCAATATCCGAACAGTCCCATTTGCATGCTCAGTTCATTCTCTTGGAAAAAATATCCCTTATGAAGTGTAAAACACATTTGGTTGCCACACGTCTCGGGAGGATACCTCAGGTGCAACGTGCTCGCCGTGGAACAACACAGTTTTGATCCCCGGGTACGCGCTTAGAAATCTCTGGGTATTAAGCGCGTTATAAATAACCAATCATTATAAAATTGCTGGTGAAGGGACTGTAATCTTGCAGGATTTGACATTAATTCTTCCATCACTGGAGTTGGACGAGCTGGGGCCGTTAACATTTGTCCTTTTGACAAATTTGTTATTTTACATTTGGGCTGCTCTATATTCATACAAGGTTTGGCGCTTCTGGCATTCTTTCCTAGGCTACCAGTATCCCGAAAATATCTGGACCTATTTGAGGGATCACCAAATTTGGTGACTCAATATATTTCAAGGTCTGCCTAAAGAGTTTGGAGGTGTATATGGAAACTTGGGGAGAGGCGTAAGTGCTTAGGGAGTCCATTTATTTCGCATACATGCATTCTCATATTCTGGTTGGGTAAGGATATTGGCCATTTGTAAAATAAGGGACTCCTCCTTTCCTTTCATCAAATTATGAGTTTCTTTCAATTTAGCATGGCATTCAGGGCGTTCTTTCTCATCTTCCCACTACTGCTTCCTCTTTGGATGTGTTCAGGGTCTTTGTTTGACAAAGCAATTACTGGTAAAGGTTCAATTGCAGTAATTGACAGGGCAATGGTACCTAGCTCGCCAAAGGGTCCTGATGGTGCTGGCACATGGGATAAACCGAGCCATGATACTCAAGACCTCGATTTGCGACAAATCTTTATTCAGTTGGTTCTCAAGCAAGGGTTCAAATGGGGGAATGCGAAAACAAGTTTGGAAAATCACAACTTAAATGCTAGATTGGGTCTTTTATCAAAACAGATGCAAGGCTTCTCCACCCAGACTCCCACCTTACTCAGGCCAAGCTTCTCTTATATCGTATTCTCGGACAACCTATCTTTGGTTTTTAAATTTGTCAGAATAGCACGCCTTCTAAATAGTAGGAAACAAATGAGTCTTTTTAAAAATTCCCCAAATGCAAAACATGATGTTATACAAAGGTTGTATCTTAAACAAAGAAAAGGTATTCGTCAGCCAACACAATGTTTTGTAAGTCTTTCTGAATCTCTGTCCAGTGTGACTCACAGTCTCTGGATTTCCTAGTGATGGTGTAATGGGTCAAGCTTTTTATCCGGACCCCTCAGGAAATTGCTTTACTGGTTTAGTACATGCATTCCCTATTGCTTGGTACCAGTGTTGGATGGTGGAGTGAAATTACCGCCAGGCCTTAGACCATCACATCTGGATGGAAGTGGGGGGGACTTTATAGGCGTGTGCCATGAGGTTGAATGAGCTGGCGGTAGAAGGGGATGTCTCTCAGTCCCTTGAAAAGCTAGCCTCTCTCGGGGTCCTATGCTGATAGCCTGTCTATCCACTCTGGCCTTCCTCCTTGTTGTCCCAATGTGAGCTTTTGCTAATGGGGTTTCTCTCTCTGTTCCTCCTCAGGGTGCCTGGCTAATCACCGTATCCTCTAGCAACTCATCACCACTTCACCACATGCTTTTCCTTCCCACACCTGCCTTGCACACTTCTTAAATTTAGGGTGCACACCTCCCTCTCTGTGCTGATCTTTCCTCTGGCATGTTCTTAATTCTTTCTCAGGTCTCTCCTACCATTCAACTTCTCCTGCTTTCTTCTAATCCATGGCTCCTCTCTTCACCTACTCCTTAGAGTTTACTATAACTTATCTTCTGTGACCTTCCCCCACCCCCTTCTCAGTTACTGCACCCTCTTCCAACCTCTCGTCTCTTCCCTTCGCCACCTCCTTTCTCAGAGTGTATGCATTCCTCTAATCTCTCTGCTCTTCCTTTACCACCTCTTCCTCAGCTCTTATATCTTCCTCCATCCTGTATTATACTTCTTCATTGCCGCCTCCTCCTCAGATTCTATGTCAGTCTGCAATGCCTCTGCTATTCCGTTCACCAACTCCTCCTGCTCCATCAGCCTCTCCTTTCTCTGACCTACACCAAACGTGTACCTTCACCAAAGTCCCACAAATCTGCTCCTTTTGGGCTTCCTTCTAAATGAGTCCCTGTCTCCGCCTCCTCGGTTGGGCTCCCCACGGGGGTCTGCACAGGTGCGTGATTTCCCATGTTAGTGCAGGATTGGCTGGTTATAAGTATACGCTTGCAGGGTTCAAAATTGCTGGGAGCTATTTAACTCCTGCTTGTATCACAGAAGAGCCTGATTAGCTTAAAACCAGAAATTGCCAGGAGCTACTTTTGGCTCACCATGCAAAGTGGTGCATTATGAACATGCAAATGTGACATTGACTTTGAATGTTTGAGAATGAAAAAAAAGAAGAATTAGGACACATCTGGTGATGGAGCAAACAGTGAAAGTGTGCAGCTCATGTGGAAGTTAGGTTTGCGGTGTCCTGGCACTCCCTCCTAGTGCCCCAGTGCCAGCTACTGCCTACATGGTGATGCCAGTTATCCGGGAGCTGGTTTTAGCCTCTGCTCATCGAATCTGAATTTGGGACTGCGGTTTGATTTCAGGTGTTCCTACTTGAGGAACACAGGTCTCTAGCGTCCTGATGGACCGAGACTGTAATAAGCTGGTTCGCCATGTTGGATGTTGCTACAGATGCCCGTAAACTCTGAAGTTCTGCGCTGAACAGGTGGGTCCAACATTTCTCCTGCAGCCAGCCCTCTGTGGAGCAGTTTCTAAATGTGGATGTTGGTAATTTTTTGGGATTCCAAATTTCTGAACAGACTGAGGAATGTTTTTCAGCTTTGGGGCCTTATTCACAGGGACACAGAAGCTTGTAATGCTAAGTGACCTAGCTAGCGTTCAGGCAACTTTGGCTATTTCTGAAAGGGTCAGATGTCTTGTAACTAATTTGGCGAGACCGTGCCTGACACAGGTTTTGAGGGGTGACCAAGGGATCATCCCCACACTACCATGGCCCCGGCATCATGGAGTGGATGGCTGTACCTATCCTCCATGACCACCTTTCCCAACACACCTGCGATTAGGCAGGGGACATAAGCATGGTCCAGTAAGTAAATGGGCCACAGAGTTTTCTTTCAGTGAGGTTGCCCAGTTAGCTAGCTCAAGTATTATTTTTTCAGCAAGGCTGTGCTTTTTTCTCCAGTCATCTGCTGAAACACAGAAACGTTTGTTCTGGTGATACTACACTCCACATCAAATGAGCCTCATTTACATTGACCTTGGCTGCTTCAAATGTTTTTGTTCTTTTTCCTAGCTAATGGTCTTATGCCTGTTTATCAAATGCTTAAACATGATGCGTTGTACAATGTAAACAGTGTAATATTTAGGTTGGATCCTTGGTCATAAGGGACATCTCAAAAGCCCTACGGTAGCCTTTGGACTAAAAATGGAATTAACATATCTCCCACATCAGAAGAGAAGTTCATTGGCTCCCTATCCAAGCTAACATTCTAATTAAGACGTTTACCACTGCACATAAATGTATTACCAATGATGCCCCATCTTACCTGAACAATTGAGTCACCCAAAAGAGGCCAACTAGGTCCTACGGTTCTGGATCTAGCACACACCTGAATGTCCTTAGGCTTAGGAGCTCTAGGGCTGGGCGCTCCAGCTTCCCAGTAGTTGCACCAAAGCTGTGCAACTCCCTTCCAATTCACATCAGAAATGAACCCTCGCATCAGCGCTTTAAGAGACTGATCAAAACATGGCTATTTGATAAATTCAATTAGGCTGTGTTCTATTCTGTCTCTAGATGGATTTGCTAGCTTGAACTGCTCAATTCAGTGCATGCAACATGTTTATGTAAATGTTTGTCTGTGATGTAACTTAACCTGCAACTAGCTAAGTATCCAAGTAACCAACGCTGTGAAACCTTTGGCTTGGGGCATGTAACAAATGCAATAAATAAATAAAAATAAAATAAATCCCAAGTTGCTATGGGACTCATTACAGGTACGTCAGTGTGGTAACGGAGCAGTGACTTTGTTAACGGCGCATTTCCGCACCGCCAAACTAAAAGTTAGGCAGTGCAGTGGAGGATTCACCTCCAGCAAAAAGATGGCGATAAATCCACCACTTTACTGCTGACATTGGCAAACTCGGCGAAATTACCACCGTCGGTAATTCTGCCGAAATCCTCATGAAGTCCTATGGACCCGAATGTGTACTAAAACCGTCAAGCACCACTTGCAATCCGGTGGTAATTGCACCGGACCAACTGGCGATAACGGTAAATCCGTTTGGTGGTAATTTGGCAGATTAACACCAAAATACCACCAAACTTGTAATGAGGCCCATATTCCATAAATCCATTATCCTTGCATGGCTAAATATCGCACAGAAATGGGACGAGCACGGCCAGCCCATGGGAGTAAAGAACCTTATGCACAGCTGCTTCTGTGAGAATACAATCAGAGAGAGTTAAGGTCGCCATCACCTGATTGACAAATGATGGCGATGGCGCGCACACATGAATTACTTGAATCAGAAATGGAATGTTAGGATGTAACTCCTTCTGCATGTTTTCGTTTTCTGCTCTCTGTAGGTGCACAGTCCATACGAGTTTTTATTTTGACTTTGTATGTTCCTCAGCTTTGTTTTTCTGTGTCTGTGGTTTGTTTTGTATGTTATGCCATAGACTATGAATGTAAGGATGAAGTGAGAACGATGACGTCTCATTTATGCATAGAAAAGAATGTGGGTGGTGCGTTGGCGGGTGGCATTACAGGTAATGTATGTACCCGCCTGTGTCGCCTATGCTTCCCAGGTGTCTTCCCTATCCATGCTCTGCACTTCTGATGAATGCGGACAGTGCAGAGGATGGCAAAGGATATCCGGGCACAGCGGGGGGGGGGGGGCATTTCCCCTCTGCCTTCCAAGGGGCACGGGCAGCTTTCATTTTACCCAGAAACCCTCCATGCAGCACATCCTTGTTGTTCATTGTTTCCTGCCTGCAATTCAATTCTGTAGCTCTCCGAGCGCAATCTTTACGGGGGTAACACTGCGTCTTTTGTGTTGCAGTGGAGTTTTTGTATTGTGATTTGGCCTGCATGAAGTCCATCCACCAGTGTGTGCAACGGTTCAAAGAAAAGAATTCGCCGCTCCACGTGCTGATCAACAACGGTGAGGCTTCAGTTTCTTCACTGATGGCCATTGATATACTCATATTATATGCTCATTGCACATGCATCAAACGAACCATTCATGTGTTTGTTCTCCATCCATCTTCTACATAGTATATTATTGTGCTGTTTATTTATTAATCACGAGATTTGTTCCAAATAATTAAATGTCTAATTAGCACTGAGTGGGTCCAGCAGCTGATCAGATTACTCAAACCTTGTGCTTTATCTAAAGAGCCAAGTTTCTGTTCTGAGCAAAATGAAATCTGTTCACGCCCACCCTCAGTCATCCGCCTGCCCCGCCTTCCTCAGCTCCCACCACACAGCCTCAGCCCCGGCCCTCCCCAGCACAGCTTGTCACGCGCATGCATCCTCTCGGGACCTCTTTATGATATGAGAATCACCAGCTCTGGAAGGGAAGGAGCACTGCCCCTTTAAGTAAAGTCTTATCTGATGCTTGGTGCGTTTCCCAGAGAAAGAGCCAAACAATGCACGGATTAAGTGGAGGCGATGTGGGAGCTACTTAGCTCCTACCTGTAGCCTGGAGGAGCCTTGTTGGTTTGACACCATCAGCTACCAGGAGCTACTTTTGGCTCCTGGAGCCAACTGATTCTGATCAAACGTACCTAGGTGGCATTGACTTTGTGCATTTGTGAGGATGTATAAATGAGCACTGAGACACTTCTGTATAACATGCATAGAATAAAAGGCCATAGATAATGGACCAAAATGTTAAGTTTGCATCTTATGTGGAAGTTAGATTTTTGGAACGCTGCATACTAGCTCCTCGTTCGCCAGTGGTAGTTCCTGCTCACGGGTTAGTGCTGGTACCTAGGAGCTGCTTTTAGCTCCTGCTTATTGTAATTGTTTATTTATTGAGTGCTTATACACAAGTGAAGTGCTTCAAGGCGGGGCGGAAATAGGGGAATATAAAGTCATTCTTAGGCCTTGAACTTTCCGAATGATCTTGCAAAAATGACTAGCAAGCTTGGCCTGACAGCCTTACTACAAGTGCAGGTGTAAGACAAAAGGGAAGGTGCGAAAGGGGAGGAGACGGAGAAGAACCTACACTCCTTAAGCTACTGTTCTCAGCCAATGACGGTTCAATAGTGCAAGTGTGTGACAGATGGTAAGGCGATAAGGGGGGAGGAGAGGAGAAGGACACACAGAAACAGAAAAACTACTGTACTAAGCCTGGCAGACCAGGCCCATTGCATTCTAGGTAACGTAAGTGCCGGACATGGAATGAAAGGGAGGGGGATGAGCCCAGTCATAGGCCCTGGGTTAAGTGCCGAGAGGTTACCATTCTCAAGGAATGAGTAAAGAAGTGCAGAAGTGGTGGAGGAGTGCAGGGGCCTAAGGGCAAGTGCGAGGACTTGCGGGGGAGCCTGAGAGCTGTGTGGCTCTGGAGGTGCGGCAGGCGACCAGTCAGCAAACAGAGCTGAGTTAGGGAGGAGGCTAGTAGACAAGAATAGAGAGGGGGTTAGCAAGGGAGAGGGAGAGAGAAGGAGAAAGAGAAGAGGAAGGTCTTGAGGAGTTTCCAGAACTTAAGATGATCTGGTTCAAGATGGAGAGAGGGAGGGAGGCTGTTCCAGAGGAAAGCACCTGCAGAGGAAAGAAATCTACCCCAAAATCTCTGTTTAGAAAATTGGCTCACCTGGAGAGAGTTGGAGGAGGCCGAGCGGAGGCCTCTAGAAGGAGAGTATTTAGGGAGAGAGAGTTGTAGAGAGTGCGTGCCCCGGCCCCAGAAAGCCTTGTGGACTGTGCAGAGGGTCTTTAACTTGATCCTTGCAGCCACGGGGAGCAAGTGGAGGGATTTCAGTGCCAGTGAGAGATGTGGTCCCTGGGCTTGAGGCCAAGGATAAGTCTTTTGGTTCTGTTATGGATGAGTTGCAGAGGTCGGAGAGGGGAAGTAAGAAGATGGAGAAAGAGACTGTTGCAATAGTCCAGTCTAGAACGGCCTCTCACTTTTTCCCATTCCCCTCTTCCCCACCCATGCTTTGAAACAATGGGCCTCATTACGGGTACGGCAGTAACCGTGCCGGTGCTACCAGCGGGTTGCCGCCGGACCCGTAAATATTTACCGGTGCCTGACTTCCCGGTACCACTGTGAGATTACAACCCCGGCAGCCCGGAAAGTCAGGAGCTGGTAAATTGTAAATCCCCATTCCCATAGAGTCCCACTGGACTGTATGGGAGTGGGGACACGGAAGCACCGGCACCGTTGCTAACTGCGCCGGTGCTTCCTTAACCGGTCTGCCTACCATGGCTGCTGTGCCTGGCAGGGTCAGAGCTGGCGGCACGGCGGCTCCCGCAGGCAGACCTGTAATATGCCGGTCTGGAAACAAGGGTTCTGGTAAGGTTACCGGCACCCTTTTTTCCAGACCGGCAGGGTCATAATGAGGCCCAATGTCTTATTAGAATGTAGCACATTACAAAATAACAACTATATAAGGTAATTTGTGCTATCTGTGTTTTTGCCTTGATGATGTTTCAGTGACTTCTTGCATTCTCGTGTGACTGCTGTCTGCTGCTCAGGATACCTTATCATACACACCAACATTATCCATTCTATCCAGGAGAGACTTGCCCAGTCCTGGTTTTAACTTGGCATTCTGGGGCTTGAAGTCCTGCAATTCCCCATTATATAAACGGGGACTACAGAGCTTCTTAAGTCTTCTCTGTACAGCTGCTTTATGCAGTGCACACAGGCAGATGCACAGCAGGAGGTCCCCTGGCTCTGGGCTTTCTGGGCTTGCTGATGTAGATTGTGCAAAACGACATGCCTTTTCAAACATTTTTAATTCACTAGTTGAGAGCTTGCACACAATTCTGTATTTTGTTTTTAAAACGACCACCGTTTACATCTGGTGATGAGTGGCCTTATTATTTTTTTTTTTTTATTGTTTAATCACTTCGGATTTTTTACAAAACAGGGAATAGTTAACTGATGTTTCTCTTTAAATAGTTTCAATATTTAGTTACTGGCTCCAGGTAGGTGCCGGAACTCGAAGCAGGAGAAGGCAAATGGCTGGTAGTGACTGGTAGTGACGCGTCTGGTGTCTTGACGAACAGGTCCAGTGCGTCAGACGGAGTTGCGTACAGGACGATCTTGCTTGTATCTATCTTTTGTTTAGGAGGTCGACAGATTAGCAGCTGACTGCTGAGCTTCTGCGGAACACTTTAAATTAATGATGTGTTGCATGATATTTACGGTAGCCAGGGCCCAGCCCGGTTTGTCACCTGCAATCAACTTGTTCCAACAGTTTACCTCGTCGGTCGCTGAGAAATCGGAGATACAGTTCTTCAAGTAGGTACAACGGATTTCTCGAGTCTTAGGGCAGTTCAGCAGGAGATGACGGATCGTTTCTTTTTCGTTCGGGGATTTACAGTGACGACATTGGCTTGTATTTGAGCGACCTCTTATTGCCAAGATCTCGTTTGTCTCCAAGAGGTTTAGTCTAATTCTCAGAAAATAAAGACGAGCTGTTCTGCTTGGAAAAAGTTTTAGGTATGGTTGCAATATGTCCTGTTTTTTGAAGAAAGGCGGGAGGTGACTGGTGAGTTTGTATTTGTTTGCTGTTTCTATAGTTTGAATCCAGTCCCACTCTTTGATTTTTTTTGAGGTTTTTACTGGATTGGTTATCAGCTCTTCCTTACAACTTTCCGCTGTGTGGAGGAGGGCCAGCATGTTAGATTCCCATTTCAACAGTGAGTTACATGATTTCATTTCCAGTTCCTGATTTATCAGGCGATAAGCGTATGGAGTCCCTGGCGTGATACATTTCCTGTATAGTAGAACACTGTTCAGCGCCACCGAGGTTCCCAAGGATAGCAACCCAAGTTCTCTTCTGAGCGGGGCTAACGGGGTCGATTTCGGGAGATCCAAGATTTTCCTCCAGAATAGGGCTTCCAATTTAGGCCACAGTTCTGCCGGTAAGTTAGGCATAGCGTCTGTGCCGTAGGTTACTGTGGGAATGACCTTCTTTTTGTAGAAGTCCCTTACAGGGATTAAGGAATAACGGCCAAACTTACGATCAATTGCCTTTCCCTGGATCGCGAGGTTCTTGACTTTATCGATAAGGGATTCTTGCATTGATTTGTCGTTCGCAGAGCTGTCTAGTGTGACTCCTAGATACTTAAATCTATTCACCGTTTCAATTTGAATGGAACCGAGGCAGAAGTTGGACTTTTCTGCTTTCCTTGAAGTTTTTTGGAGCCTCATTGTTTTGGTTTTGGACACGTTAATTTCCAAGTTGTTTTCTTCCATATACCTTTGAAGGTTATTTAGTTGTCGTTGGAGACCTATAGGAGTCTGGTCCAATAGGATCAGGTCGTCGGCGTAAAATAAGCGGCTGATCAGGGTTCCTCTCAATTTCGGTGGAAAGGAACGAATTAATTTTTCGGAGGCTTGAAAGTCCCCCAGATAAGTCCAGAACAGTGCTGGGGCGAGTGGACAGCCTTGCTTCACGCCTCTCGATGTTTTTATCTCCTCCGACAGGAACCCTTGTTGGTTTAGCCTTACTCTCATTGAAGTATTTGAGTATAAGGCTTTGATCGGATTCAAAATCTCCGGTGGACATTTCCAGTTAGTTAATTTCTGCCATAATCTAGTACGATTCACTTTGTCGAAGGCCTGAGTTAGATCAATGAACGTGATGTATAAATCTGATTTGCCTTCGATGATCTTATTTTTCAGTATGTTCAATATCATAATGTTCGCGTTCGTACCAAGGTTCTTCTTGAATCCTGTTTGAAGATTATCTTGACAAGGGGCATTGATTGCCCATCTGAGGAAATGTTGCAGGAGGAGGGACCCAAATAGTTTCCCTATTGAGTCCAAAAGAGCTATTGGTCGGAAGTTGGATGGATCGGCTCTATTACCCTTTTTGTAGATGGGGACTATGTTCGCGCAGGTCCATGATGGCGGAATTGATCTGGAAGTTGCGCAACGCGCAAAAATTATACTCAGGAGATGAGACCACGCTTCCGGGTGGGTTTTAAGATCAACATTTGTAATCCCGTCTGGGCCAGGGGCGCGGGATGGTTTTAATTTCTTTATCTGTGCCAGAATCTCATCCCGGTCGGTGATGTTGATCCATGCAGCGGTAGTTTCGGGTGTTTTATTCTCAGTAGGTGTTAATTCTTTGAATAAATTTTCAAAGTGGGCCTCCCAAACTGCAGCCGCAATTCCGTTTAATTGGTCGGGAGGGGCTCCTGGCGTAGCCGAGTGGATGAGGGTCCAAAAATCTCTGGCATGGTTGCCATTTATTGCCCTGAGGATATTTTCCGCGTCTTGCTGGAACAGGTTATGTCGATAACTTCTCAGCCAATTTTTATAGGTTTTTTCAGCTATTAGGCCAGCTGCGGGTTGGTTTAGTGTCAGGGCGAGTCTTTTAGATCTCCTTAGTTCCCTCTTTTTTTCCTGAATAAGTTTGTCGAATGTGTGCCTCCTCTGAGAATGATTTTCTCTTTTCCTTCCACATGGGATTCTAAAGGCTGCCAATAATGGAGTGTAATCAGCCGGTGGCTTTTGATTTTGTGCAGTAAGAGCTTTATACGTTGATGTTAACGAGTTTATTGCTTTTTCCGTCAATTTCAATCTTGTGCCTTGCGATGTTAGGTCGATGTTATTTGGCATCATGCTCTTGTTTGACGCCACTGAGATCCAGGTAGTTTCAAGGAGGTTGTGGTCACTCTCCTCTGTTTTTTTCACATCGAAGGCAGTTACCAGGTTTAGTAGTGGCCGCGAGACAAAGATATGGTCTATTGTAGATTTGGAGTTGGCTCTTTCCCAAGTTGGGAGTCTCTTTAAATCGAGAAAAGCGTGATCAAGGTTTAGGAAAGATCTAGATTCCATTAGTTCTAGCCATTTAGATGCCCTTTGGTCGGTGGCTGGGACTTTCCGTTTGGCACAAGAAGAGTTGTCAGGGTTGTGACATTTAATATTGAGATCCCCACATATAAGTATGTGGTCGATTTTTTGATTTAAGTGGATCCAGTCGATGTTTCTTTCCATTTCTTTAATAAATTTCAAGGTGTTAGTCGTGGCCGGGTTCCAGTATGTAGTGATGATAACCATCGACCTTGAATAGCCAGCGGAGTTCTCTGTGGCAGATGACCAATTTAGCTTTATCATTAACATATCTTGGGTCTCTTTCAATTTTTCTATGTTCGTGAGACCACGATCGTTTCGGATTGCGATCAATAGGCCGGCTGTTGGTCTACCGGTTAATCCTTTTTTCGCTGCTGCTATGTTGGTCACAAACCCATCAATGATCGGAGGATGAAGTAGCCACGTCTCTTGGAGGCAAATGATGTCGTATTCATACCAGTTGATGGCGCTTGGGGTGGTTAAGTGGTAAAAGCCTCTGGTGTTCCATGAACAAAGTTTTATTCGGTCGTGAATCTGAGTCTGATGGTTGTTGACCGTGTCGCTGTAGATATGATTCGTTGGTGGCTATTTTTGGCGCTGGGACTTCAAGGCCTTAGGCAGCCATGACCACATAGTCTCAAGGGTAGAGGCTGTCTTGGGTTTTACCACGTTTGCGTAGGTCTCGTTTTGAACCTTCCTTTGGGTTTTCCTTAAATCTGTTGATTGCCGTTCTTCTTGAGTGGTTATTTGCAATGCCGGGGCGTTCTGAACAGTTGAATATAGTACATCTTTGCGTCTTCCGATGACTTTAGTGCTTTTTGACGAATCATGCTGCTGTTTGGGGGCGTGCTTTATGTCAGTTTTTCCCTTTGGGCGAATCGTGGTAGGTTCATGTATTTCATTTTTACGAGTTTTTATTTCCCTTGTAGATTCTCTTAAATCATACCCCATGATTTGCAGGTCTTCGACTGCTGCTCTTATTATTTTGTTAGTAGCAGAGGATGAGATATAGAGGTGGGAAATTGCCTTGTGGTCCCTATGGCTCGGATCGACTATCTGGATGTCCTCAGATTTCAGCGCACATAGTTTGGGGATGTAGCTGAAAAGATCAAGGATTGATCTTCTATTTAGGATTTCTTTGTCTTGGTTTTCTTGAGTTTGCTCAAGCTTCAGAATCCATCTAGTATGAGGATCTTTTTGCGATAAGGCTCTAGGTGTATTTCTCGTTGTCATGGGTCTGTTGTAAGGTCTGTGTGGACGAGATGGTCGTTGTCCGACTTCGAAAGGAACATGGTTAAGTTCATCGTGGTGATGATTTCGTCTCATCTGGCGATGAGAGCGCGATCGTTCTTCACGCTTTCGGGGTGGCGATGTTTTCTTTTTGTCGCGATGGACGCGGGAAGCATAATGTTTCCTGTCGTCATCTTGTTTCCTGGTGATGGTCCTTCTAATATTCTTCAAGGTTGAGGATGAAGGCTCAAGTCCTGCGTCTTCTACATTCGGTCTGGTTTGTTGTTGAGCAAGTGGCGTGGCTTTGTCGAACCTGAGGTTTTCTTTCGTTGAAGGAGGTGTCGAATACTCTGTAAGATGTTGTGTAATGTTCATCAGCTCTTCGTGAATTAAGAACTCTTGGACCCCTCTTGGTGAGGGGTTAGGTGGATCGTTTTCTTCCAGAGGTGGTCTTTGAATGACTTTCGGTGTAAGCTGTGGGGTTGGTTGGGTTGCTAACCGTTTTATCAATGGTGGTAATTTAGTCTTAGAAGGAGCTTGGTTTTGAGTTGTTGATTCAGGGTTTGAAATACTCGTAAGTTTTGTTGTACTTTCAAAGTGATCTTTTATGGTTTTGCCAGCCGTTGGTTGCGAGCCGGAGCACGTTGTTAAGTCAATAAATGCTACCGTTTGAGTGGCTTTTGTTTCACCTGATGTATGGATAGGCGGCATGCACACTTCTTTTTCGGTATTGTTTCCTTTAGAAATTGGTGATGAAAGATGTTGTGGTTCCAGAAAATCGCCCTGCTTCCGTTTCTGCTCTCGAGCCATTATGTAACCTTCTAAAAAGGTCAATTTAGTTGACATAGTCGCCTGTATTGATATTTGATCCTTCAAGTTTTCACTGATAGTCTCGTAGAGTTTGGTGAATGGGGCGAGAGCGATTGTCAGTGCCGACATCAAAGTACACATGTCTAGTTTTTTTGGTGGAGGATCGTTTGAAATTGTTGGGCTTTGTGGAGGGGGACTACTGCTCCGTGTGGTCGAGGGGTTTATAGATGACATTCCTGAGTTTGATCTTCTGGGGAGGTGATCTAGTGAGTATCTTCTATAGTGGTTATAAGTGTCTAAGTTGGAGAAAAAGGTGTCCAAGGGCCTTTCAGGCAGTAAGTTGACTTTGTGCGATGAAGGAGGCTTTTTCGTCAGCGAGTGATCAGGGGGGGAGTTGATTGTTCTGATGCGTTCATCTCTCCCCGAGGGAGGGGGCTTACTCACTGAGTCTTTCCCTAGTGGTTGTTCCTCGACGTGACCGTTCAAGTCTTCTTTTTCTAAAATTTCTTTTGGAGAGGGGAGCAGGGTCAATGAAGTTTTGGCTAACGTGGGTGGAATTTGGTTAGCCATAGAATCATTTGAAAATGACTCGTTGGAAGCTCCATCCTGCTGCGAAGTGGCCGGGTGTGTTGAGTTTCTCTCTTTGGAGCACGGTGGATCGCTGTTAACCTCGGTTAGCACCAGTACAGCCTCGGTGGTGTCAGAGCCGTTTGACCGCCATTGTGCTAATGGCGTTGTTGTGGCAGCTTCATTCGTTGAGGCCCGCATGTTTGGGGGAAGTTCAACAGATTGGTCATTTTCTTTGGTTGGAGATAGCATGCGGTCGTCTACTGCTGCTGGTTGTCGCAAAAGAGGGATGTTAGATAAGGGATTCAATCTACGTTGTTTGTTAGGAGGGGAGCTTTCAGAGGTCACTGCCAGTATTTCCTCATCGGTCAACTCTTGCCTTAGACCTTGAAAAGCCGTTGAATGTTTGCGGAAGAAATCCGTCAAAAGTTTTAACGGTTGTTGATGTTGTTTTGGTCCCTTTTTCGAATTTTTTATAGGGTTTAAGTTACCGTTCTTGTTTGCATTATCGAGATGGTCATTAAGATCTGGCTTTGTTGGTGAAGTGGCAGTCTTTTTTTTTTCTGGTTCTTTTTTTTTTTTCCTGTGTTTTTTTATTATAGTTTTTTTTTTTTATTAGGGGGGGAACACCGGTGAGTCGTGGTCTTTTTTTCTGGTTTACAGGAGTAAAATCTTCTTCCCCCACCGGTTCTTCGACCACCGTCGATAGAGATGATGCGAGGTCCACGTTGGGCCGGGTCTGCATGTCTTCCTCTTCGCTGGCTGCGTTCCCCACCCCCTGGTGGATCTGGGCCTGCACCGTCAACACGGATGGGGGCGGAGTTTGCAGCGAAACGAACGCCTGGGCGGCCGATAGTCGGGCGGGCTCGAGCCCCATCTGGGCCGCTGATACGGGCCTCAGAGCACCGTCTGGAGCTGCCCTCTCCTCCGCCGCCCTAAGCGGAGGGCACGTCCGCCGCCTCGCCTCCTCCTCAGCGCCCGCGTCGACCTCCGACCGGCCATTCCGGGATCTCAACGCCGCGTCTCCTCCGAGAGGTGGCGGAGCGCCGGTCAAGGCCGAGGAGAGACGCGGGTGGAGGGAGAGAGCCGAGTCCTCCGGGCGCTGACATACATTCGGTGGATCGACTACAGGTCCTTCTGCCTCCGCCCCGACCCACTGGGGAGACCCCCTGGGCGAAGACGGCCGTACACTGCTAGGTAAGACCGGTGACCTCAAAGCCTGGCGTGGTAGAGAATAATGGGTCGTTGATGCAGGCGCTATGATGTTAATCCTTTTTAAAGGGTTTTTCTGCGTTGAATCTTGAGAGGCATCGTCCTGTGGCAAGCTTGTGTCGAGGGGGGGGGTTTGGCATAGCTGTAGTTGTGTTTTTTTTGGCAATGGCACTTACGCTAGCACTTCTCAAGCGTCTGCCCGTGTCCTCTTCTGATTCTGATTGTGCCGGCGGTAGAGTAAGCGTCTTTGCCGGCTTGCCTAGCATGACTGCAAGACTGCCACTCTCCGCCACTCCGCGTCCGCTCCGCGGAGGTAGTAAGTTTTTTAAAGGTACTGTAGAAAGACTGGATCCGCACTGAAGAAAGACTGGAATGTAGTAGGGGAGGCAGACCAAGACTGCCACTCTCCGCCACTCCGCGTCCGCTCCGCGGAGGTAGTACGTTTTTTAAAGGTACTGTAGAAAGACTGGATCCGCACTGAAGAAAGACTGGAATGTAGTAGGGGAGGCAGACCAAGACTGCCACTCTCCGCCACTCCGCGTGTGTGAGTGGCCTTAAGACTTTGGCTAGTAGCATAACTTTTGAGTTGTTGTACCTTGCTCTAGAAAATTACATCACAGCGCAGCTGGGAGTTCGGCTTCATCAATGCAAACATTAAAGTCCCCAGAAATATGAAGGAGAGGATCTGTGCAATGCTATCCCAGAAAGAGTAAGCAAAAGGAGCATTGAGACCAGAGATCTGTACACCAACCTAAATGCATGTTAGAATGTAATTCATTCATCTGTATAACACGCTCAACACTGGAGACCAGTCTCTAAGCATGGATCCCAACCTGTGGAACCTGTGTTGGTTTGGAATGGAACCTGTGTTGCTTTGGAGTGGAACCTGTGTTGCTTTGGAATGGAACCTGTGTTGCTTTGCGTTGTCTTGCTTCCAAGACAAATGAGTTTCCCCTGAGCTATCCTCCCGGCCCTTAGGTCTTGAAAGACAATGGCCCTCATTACGACCCAGGCGTTAAGGGGTTAACGGCGCCGTAAAAAGGTTGCAGCGCCGTTAACCCCTTTACGCCTTACTACAAGGTCCCTTTGCGGCTCCCGACCTTAACGGCTGGTCTGTACGAGCCGTTAAGGTAGGGACCCGCAAAGGGACCTTGAAGGTAATTACGGTACCGCAATTTGTGGTACCGTAATTACCGCCATCCCCTTTCCCATTGAGCCCTAAGGGGCAAAAATGAGAATGAGGAAGGGCCAATGGTAAATGGGGAATTACTGCCCCGCCAACCTTGGAATGGGGTGGTATTTCCCCATTTCACCATGACGGAATCAGTAAGTTACCGGCGTTAACCATGGCGTTAATAGCGCCATTGGTTAATGCCGGGGCTGTAATGAGGGCCAATGTAAGTGACCGCCCCACAAACTATGCCAGGGTATCCCTTTGATGCTGATGGGTGACTTGCAGATAGCTGCTACTTGCACCTGCACACCTTGATTGTCATTTGATAGCTGAGATTTTGTCATTCAGAGGTACCATTTCTGTATTTGCTGGGAGCAGTGTATGGTTACTCAGTACTGGACACCAAAACAATAAGTCACAATTACACTGCCTTATGATCCCTAGGTTCAAGCTTCTGAAAGCAGGGGGCAGTAGTTTTCCTTTTTTAGCAGCTAAAAGGTGGAACACATTGCCTGTAGCCCCCAGAGCAGAAGCATTTTACCTGAACTTCAGGAATTAGGTAAAAAGGTGGCTCACCTCGCAGGAGTCGTAATAACATGTACACCTTATGATAATGCTCTTCTCGGCACCTGTCTGTTATATATCTTTTTTCATTCCTAGTGTCTTAACTGTATGTAATATGCAACATATGTATCTGTAAGAAATGCAGTCAGATACCTAGGGGTTCGGTGCGCTATATATATAAATAAATATCAAATACTATATTACCTGGCAGTAATTGGTAGCAAATCTCTCCATAGCATTGGCCACGGATGTATCCTTTGGGAGCAGGCAGCATTCTCAGATAGTTGCTGAGTTTCAAAGTTAGGCAGTCAATATATTGATTAGGCATGGGCTGGGCAGTGATGCAGAGTTGTCCAGTGAATGTTTATTCACAGAATGACCTCTTTGCTTACAGGGCACAGATTACTTCTCATGCCATCTATTTCCAAGATGCTAGAGTGTGTAGGTTGCGTTTCTGGGGGTTGAGCTCTTTTATTGGTTGCCAGAAGAGTAGAGTGGCTCACCGCTACACCTGCATTGCCAGAGGCAGGCATAGGTGGGCTTACCTTGGAGAACAAGCCAAGACATCAATATCAAAGTGACCAGCTAATAGACCTCCAAGAAATGGCACACTGGAATTCTTCTACTCTAGCAGTCTAGTTGACTTACCAATGCTCCTCGTGAGGAAGCTACAAAGCGGGGAAACACGCACTGAGGAGCTATTATTTTCAGGAATCACCATTTAGTCCAGCATTTTTCCATTACTGAGCATATGTTTTTTGAGAAATAACCAACAAGAAAAGTATTATTGTAAGGAAGCACATATAGTTTAGAGGAAAAACCGGACATATTTGTGTATGAATAAACAATATCTATAATTTAACTCTTCGTTCTTGAAGTCGCATTTTACGGGCCACTGTTTGAAATAGGTGCAATTTGCCACCCTACACCAAGTATTGCTGGTAAGTGTTTATTTCATGGACCTGTTCAAGAAGTTTAAATGCGTTGGAAATGCAGTGATTACAGCCCCACAGACCGACTGGTTTATAAGTCTTGGGAGGATAGCTCAGCGGCAACGTGTTCGCCTTGGAAGCAAGACGACACGGAGCAACACGGGTTCGATCCCCGGGTCCGTGCTTAGAAACCTCTGGGTATTAAGAGTGTTATTAATAACATAACATATATCATTATAGCTCTGACGCCGATAGAGATATTTGGGATGCTGCTTCCATATGGTGGAAATGTATCAAATGAAATGTATAGCTCCTAGGTAGTCATTAGGAATTGTATGGCCAAAATAACAGCATTAAGTCATGAAATTGAGCATGGAATATGCGCCCTTCATGATATTCCGATTAGACCCAGATCTAGAACCGCTTGAATGCTTCTGCATCCAATATTATGATGTAAAAATAATACTCCCTGGGGAGATGAACATTCTGGCCCAGTACTCTCAGACAAATAAAAGAAGGATGGCGAATTGGTGCCTAATTAAAACAGTAAGGGCAAACTAAATGAAACATTAACATCAACTTTAAGTCTTACAAATGGGCCTAACTTAGGGAAGCCAAAATAACCAGGGATTTATCTTTTATGAAATGCAATTAAGTGCAATTAAGGCATATGTAGGTATGGTTGATGCTGGAATATTAGGGGTAGGGAACATATGTTGCTTATAGTCAATTGATAATTTGATGGGTGTTCTCTTTTAATGTATTCAATAAAAAAAAATAATACTGTGATCGTAGCTTGTGTAATCCAACAAGAAGGCATGACATAGCGTAATTACTTGAAATTCTCAGGCGATGGTGAAAGGTAGAAATAAAGACCATTGGGGATGGGAAAGGTTGTATGGCTTTGATGAGATGGAGGGGTGTTTGAGAAGAGCTGGTGTGCACCCCACATTTGTTATGTACAGTGCAAGCATCACAGGCTTCCTACGGCTCCAGGCATACTAGCGCAGTCTTTCTACAACATGCAGAAATCACCTCCCTCTGTATTGTGGCCTTGAAACCTTGTGTTCATTAATACAGATTCCAATGTTCTTGCAGCATATGTTTCATGCTTCCAAGATGTTCGATTACACAAGTAAAAAGGCCTTTTCTATTCAGTTATGAGTGCCTGCATCCTAGTATGTGTCACATGGCATATGTTTATAATACTGCAGTTCATAGCGACGGCAGCTGCTCAGTGCAAAGAGAAGACGCAGGCCAAGGCAGTGTATTCACACGGAAAGAACTAGGCCCCATTTCATGCTGAGGCTTAACAGTCTGGATGACCCATCTCTCCCCAATTTGATTGAACAGTGTCAGGATTTACATGCAATGTATTTATTCCAAAGGCCAGTCTTTTTGTTTGCCATTAAAACTGGTTATGCAGAAAACAATATTTTCCAAGTGAAAAAAAGGGTCACTGGGATTTTACTGAAAACTTTTTTCTGATGGATATTTACAGAAAAAAATCAATTGAAAAAATCAACTAATTATTTTTATTTGCCCTACCCCAAAGATCCCCGTTTCTCTATGTTTTGAATCTGCTCCCACCCCAATCCGCACCCGTTGTAACCCCTTACCCCCGTATAAAAATATCAGTGTTTTATTTTAAACAATCCATCGAAAAATCATTTCTGGTAAAATCACTGGATACCGAAAATAACTTTCTTTTTTTAATAGAATAAAGGGAGGGCGGTTGGAGAGGTAAGTGGGGGCAGCGGGATATCCCCCTAAAACAACAACCGAAGTAACGTGAATGCCCCATCTGGCAATTTCACGTCGCTCCAGCAAGAAATGCAATCCATGCGGTCTATTTCAAATGTTTGCCTGACGTACTCACACCTGTGTGTGGTGATTTACCAGCCCAGCAACTCATTTCCTTCATGACACACCTTGTATTCAGACACCGGCATGAATTTGTTTGTTATGACCACGTTTGTTATAGATACATCAGACCAACAGATATATTGACAGTACATAAAATAGGTTTGTGCATGCAGTTGGTATTGGCATAAGGGATGTTGGGCCCTGGTACGCAGTCCTTGCGATATCCCATTGGTCTTGGGCACCAGTGTGTTATTGGGTGTAGATGCTGAAAAAAATCCCAATTACTGCAAAAAAAACCAAAAGGCATTGGAAAAAAGAAAACATTGCCTTCATGATTGACCCTTTGAGTTCCCTTTAGGAATAAACATATGTCCCTAAAAATTGGCCTTCACCACAAGGCATATTGATGTATCGCAATTTGGGGGGGGAGGATGGTTAGTACGTTCAGTTCCCTAACCCCCAAGTCCTGGACACCTTGTTACGCAGGGCCGCCACCTGATATTTGCGGCAAATGGAGAATAAGTAGAAATAAAGGAGCTTTGATAACTACACTACAAAGCAACCAAAGATGGCGCTCACCACAAAATGGAGGAGCAGTGACGCACTGACTCAGAGGATACCATCACACATCCAGGCAAAGAGCCTCTTTCAGAATATGGCAGTATGGTGTGGTAAAAACCTGTCAGTAAAGGAATTACTGCAACTTTTATTGTACTGCCATATTCAGAGTTTGGAGGGAAAGTGGAGGAAGACTTTCTAGCATAGTGTCAATTCCAGCACCCTCCCAATGACGCCCAATTGACCTGAAGCAGATCCAAGCCAACATGAGCGTTCAGATTCAAGATATCTCTAACACAATTCGACACCTTGATGTCCAAACGTGGCAGAAGACAAATTACTGTAGAAGAGCACATACACATGACTGCAGGAACAGAATCCAGAGTAGGAACTCTTGTCAGAGTAGGAAATGTCGACCCCCTTAGTAAGACAGTGTTGTCAGTGCAAGGGTTCCTGAGGGCTGCCCGAGCAAAGAGAAATCTGGAGGAATGATCCAAAAAGACTATATGCCTACGAGAACTTTTAAATTCAACCCCAACCAGAAATATGGATTGTTTGAGACGGCAGCTGGCCAACATCTTTCACAAAGTTCCTCACAGAGAAGGCCACTGTCTCATCATTTTTGGGGGCAGTTTTGCAAGAATTTTGAACGGTGGTTCTTGGGATGAGATCCTCAAGCACACCACGGAAAATGCCACATACAATACTAAAAAGCCCAGATTTTCATCTCTCCACATTTCACCACTGCAGTTCATGCTGGCAGGAAAACCTTCGTGGATATCAGAAAACACTAAGACAATAGCAGTCCGTACTCCATAATGTATCCAGCAAAGCTAAGCTTGGTGGACATGTGGTAAGACCTAAGTGGTTTAATATCTCGATAACAGACCAAAGCAATAACAGTTAACATAATTAATAATTTAATGCAATTATTTAGAGTACAATGCAAGATGGTCAGAGGGGTCCCTCTACAAACAGACATAACTACAAACATTCCTACTTTGGGCTTGGAGGACTACGTTTCCTCAAACTTAGCACAATGCTGCACCAATAAAATACATCAGCCAATGCAGAGACCCTAGGCAGTCTGGGGCTTGCGCGAGCCGCCCCTCCTCTCCTGCATTACAACGGAGTCACTTTATTTTTTTTATTTTTTCTCTGCTTATCATTCCTTACAGATGGGTGGGAGTGCCAGATGCACCAATTGCGGGGGTGTCTGTCCCTTCTTTCATCTTGTATAACAGAGCCTTCTCTCCACTAAAACCAAAAGAATCTGCCTCCCTCTTTAAGGTTTACAGCTTTGTCGAATCTCCTTTCTCTGCTATACAATATCTGTCATGGGGTTTGATCCAGTAATTGCCTTCCGACTTTAATCACCCTCGGGTGTGTGATGAGCATATTCCCAGAAGTCCTAGTTCTCCATGATTGTTTTGGTTCCTCTTGGTTTTCCGCCTTTACCCACCTCCATTCCTGTCCTCACCCAACGAAAACATCACCACCTCTAATTTACCCAGCTCGAGTGTCGCCAAAAGTCAACCAGCACTAGCACAACAACATCAGTAGTTTATTTTAACTATATTGTTTACTATATTTGGACATGGCCATTAGCAGCACCCACCACTTCTCCACAATGAAGATAGCATGTGGTAGCAAACTCTGTGAAGCAGCTTGGATACTGTTCCCCCATGGGATGGATATTCCCATTGGTCTCCATTAAGAGTAGTGTGGGGTTTGCCACACAATATTGTTCCCCTAGCAACAGGATTGCAAGCACCCAGATGGCGATATCCTTTATTGTCAATAGTCTCACAAACTAAATCAAGTGCTGCAAAATAATCTCGGTGGGACGGACATATTTATATTATGGCAGAACTGTGCTACTTGAAACTCCTATCTTGGAGGTGTGACAGAGATTAATTCCAACAGTTTTGGGTCTGATTATTTGTATTGTACCCTGGGGGGCCAGCTATTTGAGGTGTTGCCACTTTATATCATAAGAACTGAGTGTGGAGAAGCTATAATGTGACACAAAGGAAGGTTTTTTTTATATGGGGAAATACAGAGGACTGATTCCCCTAGAAAATGCATACAGAGCCAGCTGCAGGGGATCCTCCTTTGTGTGAATATTGCTAGGCCTCTGCTTCAATTTGCTCTGAATGCAGTTGTTTTTGGGGAAACTTACAACACAGAAGTTGAGTCACACTCCGCAGGGCAAGGAAGTCGGGCTGGTGGATACTTAAGAAGTGCAATGTACTTTAATAATGGATTACACCCAGGTCTCAGGTCCCAACAATGTAAGCACTACCCTGACAAGTCCTTCTAAACATACATGTGTAAAAAAAACAGATTGAGGGAGTGGTTGAAGAATTTACCTCTGACAAAGACAACGTCTCACCCTTTTGCTCGTGTAAAGGCTTTCTGAGAAGGATCATAATGCTAGCGTCCAATAAAAAGCAAGAGAGGGAAAACAAGTTAAATGAACTGCACTATAAATTCGAGGACCATGCAAGATTTCCCAGGGAGTCGGATTGGGACACACACCCTTAAGGACATTTCATATGGATCCTCTTCCAAGACTAGATAGAAGCCGGAGATTTACTTGAACGTTTACGAGCACGGCATGGATGATCCTTTGCCTTTCAGATATGTGGAATAATGAATTTTAATGAAAGTCAGCAGATTTCCCTATTGTAGCTTACAAGAGTCCCTTGACATGTTCCACCGCTGGACATGCTGGGGATCAATACAGTGCTATCTATATTTCTCGTCTAGAAACTTTCTTCAAATACTGAAGTTTTCCATGCTTGACCATCGCCCTTTGAATGAGAAGAAAATGTCTTAAAATGAACAGGCTTTTGAGGTTTTAGAAGTATCAGTGTCTCCTATTCCTCCAGAACGGTCAAGACAGCCTGGGCTTAAACAACACCATGTGTCACTACTTGTTTAATCGCAGGACGAGGATAATAGATCATTCTTGGGGAAGATTGGGGTTAGTAGCCCCATGCTGATATTTTCATGCACTAAGGTGTGACCAGGTTTTACTACCTGAGCAAACAGCCACATAATGAATATATAAGAGTATGGGTTGAATGGAACAGCGCTCTGATCATCCTTAAACAATGAAGGTTCTCCTCTTCAGTCACAACTCAAAAGTGAATCATGCTGAGAAGATCATACGAGAATATACAAATTGCTATAATAGGATAACAGAGAACTTGAGGCAGGAGGCTCCGATTGGCACATCCTTGATTTAAATCCAACACTGCTATACTGGGTGCTTACTGAATGGAACAAATGGGTGCTGTAGACCTACTCCCAAATGTACAGGGGTGGGATTATCGTCTAATTTCATGAAATTAGAACAGAGTTCAACTTCCGAAAAACACATTTCTTGAAGTATCTACAACTGAGAGACTATCTGCCCTTAAGCTTTGACATGCTTGAAGGTTCCATAATCAGCAGCTCCAATGAACTGTTTCCTACCCGTCCTAGAGCTGTGTAAAAGCAGCGCAGCAGAGCTGCATTCAGAGGCCCACACAAGAGCTGTGCTACTCCTTTATTTGACCTTCATAGGCGCTTTGTAAAGTCAGATATACATTTCTTGGGATGCCACCTGACTCCTAAATTGAATTTTTAGGTAGCTTAATTTATTCTCATAAGAAGTTTATAAAGATGCCCTTTCATTATATCATAAGACACATTAATGGTACATCAGAGAAAGCGCAAAGCATTTAGCAGTCGGATGATAACATTGATAGATGATTAAATAATAAATGCACTCCTATCACTAGTAATAGGTGCAAGTATACATCATTAATTTCTAACTAGCTAAACTGATCTTCCCTTATAAATGAATCCCAATAAATTACAAAATATCAGTTCCAACAATAATTCAAAATACTTCAGTTCAGACCTCAGTGGCGTAGCTTGGCGGGAGCCATTTGAGAGGACCAAAACTTCTTTGTGTTGAGAAATCTAAACATATACTGCAGGCAAGACATACAATTAAAAATGAATCCGGGATCCACTCCTGACATATTTCGCGGGCAATCAGTCATATCAGCGGAGCATCCTATCTATTGAAATACATTACATCCATTGGAACACGCATCACACAAAGCCTTTGGAAATCCATGGTGAAGGCACATCCAGCCACGAAAAAGAAAAGCAAATATATTAAATATATTTGACATAGAATAACACTTCCATTGAAAAACAAGAGCCAGATGAGATGCAGGCATGCCATCAATAAAAACCCACAGAAAAATGCAATATTTTAATAAGCAATATTCCACTGGAAACAGCAATTGATTTCAATAATTAAACCATCATTGGATGCTCTACTAAGCTGCCAGATGATGTAATTCGGCTACTAGCTGCAGGCCATCCAACAGCTGACGTCCCTTCCTCGATTTATCGACTATCTTTAAATACTCGCTCTTCTCTGATGCTCCACTGGAACTCTGCCAGGCTCAGCGCTTGTTTGCAGCCCCCTGTCACCCAAGTTAACTCTACCGCTCTGTCTTTTGCAGGTCAGCCTTTCAGACTGATTTTAATTCCAAAATGCAGATTCTTAAACACACTTTCATGACAAAACTGACTTAAGCAATGCACGTGAAAATTCTTCCAAAACCATGATTTCACCCTGGGAACACTTAGCCCATAGGACATTTTTACATTTTTCCACGGATAAAATGTAAGAATACTTGCCCATACATCTTCTTCAAACAGCTAATGGAACAGCAATTTAAAACAAGCATAATATTTTGGAAAGTTGCAGTACCACTAACAACATACAGATGTCCTCTCCGATTTCTTAGGAGGACCTCTGTATGTTGTCATCTGTACCGCACCTCTGCAAAAAACAATGCCTCTATTGTAGCAGTATTCGTAAAGGTAAGCCTACCTGTAGCCTCACGAGGCCAGGAAAGTAGCCCAAATATAGCCCGACTCCGAAACGAAAGATCAATGCTATGCCCCAGCTTTGAAACTGACACACACGTGACATGTTACAGTACTCCTGATTGTGAGAAAATAAGTTAAACAAGCCATTATTGGATTACATTGGGGAAAGGAAACAAGAAATAATATTTAGTGCGCTGGCGGATTATGCCACAGCATTTCCAGTTGTCATGCCAACCACAAAGACTGCTTTCTGTCCCCCTTTTGCTGCATCTCTTCTCTGTAGCAATAGTTTTGCACCACCAAAATGTGCCAGAACTAAAAATGGTCTTGTATCCAGAAGACGCATGCACTCACAGCACACACACATCCACAGACTCTCCTCCGGTGCGTGACAGGCCCATGGGCTGCAAGGGCGCAATTGAAGCCTTTGGCATCCACCAGGACCCTGCTTCCGCATGGTAAATTGTGAACATGAAGGCTCTCACAAGAGAATGGATAGAATGCAGCACAATTCTTAAACTTCAGAGCTCAGTGGGTTAATGCAATTTCTGCAGAGTTCAACGTGTAGAGGGATTTTTGCTTGGAACCTCCATATCTTTGGTACAGTGATAAACATAAAATCACTGCTGGAATTCATGTCGTTAATGATATGATATGATATGTTTTTTATAAAGCGCTTAATACCCAGAGGTTTCTAAGTGGGACCGGGATCGAACCTGTGTTGCTCCGTGTAGTCTTGCTTCCAAGGCGAGCAGTTGCCTGTGAGCTATCCTCCAGAGACCTCCGTAGATGTACAACAACCCAAATGTGAGTAACTGGCTGCAGTAGAAATCATTTGGATATAGTCAACTGGAATTTATACTAGGGAACTGTGCCTTTGATGAAAATCCTGAGATAGCAGACACTGACTGACCAGGGTGGGATGTCTCAAATGGCTTCTCGTCAGCTAGGAGGACCTTCAGGTTAAAAAAACCTTTGTCCAGCGTAACCTCAATAGACTTCGCTTGAAACTGAGCCCGGAAAGGCTTAGTAGGAAAGGAACCCTGAGCCAGCGGACCTCGGTTGTGTGTGGCTTTTTATTTGTTGGTTTGTATTATGTGCGGGAGGGGATATGGGGGTGGTGTTTGTGGGGAGCGGGGGCAGGTCAGAAGGGAACATTGTTCCACTACTTCTTTTCATACACTTCGACCACTGATGGAGAGCATACCTGTGCGAGTGCTCTCTTTTATGTTAACGGTGTCTGTGTGCCAAGAAGTCCTGAAGGTGTTTTGTCTTCACTTTGTGCTTCCAGGACGCCTCAGACATAATGCTAGGGAAAAACTGCTGTAGTCAGCAGTCTTGAATTTCCCAAATACACCAACAAACAACCCCACACGTACCTGCTGTGTGTATGTCCCAGGACACCGCTGACAGGGCCGCATGGCATTTTAGGGTGTGCCAGCTGCATCGGCTGTGGCCGCTCTTGTGGGCTTCTGATGCCTTTGACTTATACATGTGCGCTTGCAGTCTAGGGCAAGGCAGCTTACCATCACTGGGGTACGAAGGATGCATCAGCAAGTCCCTCATAGAATCCCCATAATATTTACGTGGCGAGGTCTGCCTCACGCAGACAAAACAGGTATCATGGGATGCAGACCTTCTAGTGCATCCCACCAAGGGGAGCTGCTCGAATGCTCCCCCCCCCCCCCCAAATAGTCTTTCCCGGGCATCTCGTTCTCATGCATGTACTGGGACGAGGAAGAGTAATGCAGATGATGATCGTAATGTGCAAGACTAGGTAAAGAATATTAGAGGAAATGTGATGATATTGCCCCATAATAAACAGAAGGCCATTTGTACTTGGAAGTGGATTGCTGTACAAGAAATCGTACTGCAGCCCTTCTCGGAAGTGCTAGGTCTGTCTTAAAGTATACACGTCCACCTGGCTAATAAGTGATGCTATAGTCCCATTAAATGTATAGCAGTCTTGCTGTGAAGAGGTAGGTTCCCACAGTGCCCGCAGTGCGCATTGCACCTGCCCCGCAGGGTTCACTCACGTGTTGCCCTCTTTGCTAAAATGGTATTGTGCATGAAAGGGTCCAAACATGCAACTCTTTAGCGGTATAGAAGTAACATATCGTCATTCTCACCAATGCCGAGGCTTCCCCTCAAAACTCCCTTTTTAGATGGGCCATTAGGTGGCACTTATGGATCACCTATAAGCCGAAACTATTGCATTAGAGTACCGCTATGGGCAGATGGCAATGAGGAGGAACACGGTGCTTGTAGGTGGTGTTTGGTTATTTACTCACCCATTCACTGCCCATGGCCTGCTAATAACTAGGGCCATTCCCACCCAGCTCCTGTGCCTCTTTGCCCAAAACACACCCACTTGGGATCTTTTTGTGCTAGCTTTATTACGCAATAGCTACCAAACCTTGCTCTCAAAGTGCCTCCCAGTGTTTTATGAAAGCAGTCTCTGTGCATTGTGCATAGGGCGCTGCATGGGTAAGGGGCTGAGTACCTTCCGTCTAAATTTACTCGGTACCTCCCCACTCGGCATCTTCGCTCATCCTCGGCTGGCCTTTTAGTGGTTCAGATGTTTCTGCAGGTCACGTATTGGAGGTCGTCCCTTCTTGGTTGTCGCTGCTCAAATGTGGAAGGATCTGCCTGGGACAGTTAAGAACTTGTCAAATCACCTGCAGTTCAGAAGAGCACTCAAAACATGCTTGTTTTAGGTCTCTTCTACTTTGGCATATTTGGTAGTCTCCCCTGTCTAGCGCGAAGATACCTCTTGGGTGAATGTTGCGCTCTACAAATTTCATTAAAATAACATAACAGTCCTCTGAAAGTTAATGGTTTAATTGGAGCTGAAAACGTGCGACTGGTGTAATAAAGATGTTTTAACCAGGTCTGCCTTCAGCTGCTAGATGTATAAGCAGTGTACTTGAAGTCCTGTTCAAAACAAGCAGTGGCAAAGCCAACCGTTTCGTCTCGTGTATATTTGCCAGACACTGCTATTATAGCCCCAGGTAGTCACACTTTTTTGCAGCTGTTTCCATTAATGGATAGTTAGTACCCTTTAAAGCAGTTCCTAGCAAATGCCTATCCCATGCCTTCCCAAAAGCCCAGACTGTTGGAATTGCCGCTGCTTGATTAACTTTGTCCATACAGGGTACATCTTGATTTGTTAAGAAATCTTTGCCGCCACACTCTCCTACCCTCCTCACATCTCTGATGTCTCTAAGAAGGCACACTACCAGCTGCACCTCCTCAGAGGTATTCTTCCTTTCCTCTCCTTCCCCCAGTAGCTCACTGTCTCCAGAGCCCTGGTTCTCTCTAAGCTGGACTATTGTAACAGCCTCTATCCAAGTCTGCCTGCCTCTACTCTCCGCCCTCTGCAACATATCCAGAACAGGACTGCGAGACTTGTCCTTGGCCTCAAGCCCAGGGATCGTATCTCTCCAGGACTGAAATCTCTGCACTGGCTCCCAGTGGCTGCGAGGATTAAGTTCAAACCCCTCTACATTGTCCACAAGGCCGTCTGGGGCCTGGGGCCGAAATACCTTCAGCTCTCTATTCCTAAATATCTTCCTTCTCAACCTCTTCTCTCTTCCGGCTCCAAATCCCTCAGGGTCAGTCGCTTCTCCAAGCAACCAGTTGGTGGTAGATCTCTCTCTTCGGCAGGGGCCTCCCTCTGGAACAGCCTTCCTGCCTCCCTGAAACATGAGGAGAACCATCTCCGGTTCCGGAAGCACCTCAAAACCTTCCTCTTTGCTTCTGCTTTCACTGCCCCTCTCCCCTGTTGATTTTCCGACAGATACTGCACTGGATACCTGGCCTCCCTCTGATCTTGGGCCCAGGCCCACCAGTTGCCCACCTGCACTGCCTCCCTGGCAACACCCCTGCACCTGGGGACTGTTTTCTGTATCCTTACAGTCCCCCTACCAGCACTTATGTTCTGCACTTACCATACACTTGCCACTTGCTGGCCGTTTTTATTTATCTTATTTATTGTACTATCCCTTGCACTGCACTTGCCCCCTCTGTCTTCCCCCTCGCACTTCTCCCCTCCCCCCTTCCCATGCACTTGCGCGATCTGAATGTCACCTGGCCTAGTAGGATCGTTGTCCGTCTTCCCTTTGTTCCCCCTCCCTTGTCTCGCCGCGCCTTGAAACACTTGTGTATAGGCGCGTTATAAATACCATATCACATCATATCTTATCTTATATCATATCATATTATATCATAACTCAAGTCTGACTCGGTTCAGGCTACACGTTGCCCATGTTTTGTAGTTCGCTAGAATATAGAAAGCGTCTTCATGGAGAAAAAAACAGCCGTTCCTGGAAAGAATGTGTTTCTTTGATGTCATTTATTGCTAAAGAAATCTGACACTACAAAGGTCGCAAAACACAAGACCGCATTCTATGCTATTCTGCTGCTGAACTCGACCAGGCCAGCCTGTGCGCCAGCACCCTTGTTTCCAGTATGACTGATGTATCCGCGGATCGAAACCTTTAAGCATTTCACAGTGGTTCTGTTTGAGAACTTGTCAAGTGGAGGAGGCTCAACCAGCTTCCCTGGCCTGGAGAATTGGCCTTCAAGGATGCTGACGAGGATCCCCAGTCGGCAAGCTCTGCCGACACACATCTGGAGCCCCAGCGTTGGCTTATGGCAACATCAGCGCAAGTTTGACAGGCAACATGGCAGACTGCCCTTATGAGGGCTCACTCAGTCGGCGGCAGAGCGCATAGCTTGGGACACGAGCAGAAACGGTTCTCAGTGATAGCCTCGACATCCAAAGCATCGAATGCAAAAGCCTCGAAAAAAATGCATCGAAAAAATGCATTTATTTTTCTTTTTTTATGGGGGAGTCCCCTCCAACCCCCGTTTTTTTACCCCTTAAAGCCCATGTTAATAAAAAAACCTTTACCAAAAATAAAATGAATTTTCTCGCTGCATTATTTTTCGATGCTTTTGCATTCGATGCTTTATATTCGCGGGAATCACTGGATACTGCAGATCAGCGTAGGAAAAGAAATTGAAACATGAGAGGCAACCCCCATGCTCAGTTCAGTAAGAGACACAGCTGAGCTCAGTTGTGCCTCTGGAGGTATAAAGAGTCCCAGGGGGTCATCACGAGTTGGGCGAAGTGGAAAAATGCGACAGTAACAATATTACCGCCGCATTTACCGGCCAATCCGATGTTCCAGGGCATTCACCTCCAGCTCTAAGCAGGAGGTGAATGTGCCAGCTACAAGGCCTTTTTCTGCGCCATTACCCCCGGTGTTAATAGCGCCCCAAACCTGACCCAGTTGCAATGGGGACTTACAGCCCCCTCCCCCCCCCCGGGCAACTTGAAATCCGGCTCAAATTGCACTGGACCGAGGTGCAGTAACTCTAATTGCATTATGCGGTATCCCGGTGCAATTAACGCTGGGATACCGCTCAACTCATGATAGAGCGCCCAGTGTCTTATGCTGGATGTATTGTTAGCGGATGATGTTGGAGTAGGAAGGAGGTGGTGATGTGGTACTAGTAGAGAGAGAGGAGGAGGAGGGCGAGCGGGATGAGAGGAGTAGCAGAAATTGGATTGCAGTGCAAGGATCAGGAAGGAGGGAAGGAAATGTCTTGGGGTGAGCGGAGCAGAACTAGAGGGGTGTAGAGTAGAGGGAGCAGAGAGTAAGATTAGAGGATGTCAGAGATGAGTCTGTGGAGCTGGAGGAGGAAGGGAGATTATGGAAAGAGTATGCTCGCAAGGTTTGGGCAAGAGGTGCTGAAACACAAGGAAGAGGAGGGTGAGAACAAAGAAAGTAAGAGTGGAGGAGGTTGGAGGGAAGTTAATGGGGAAGAACAAGGAGGCGGAGGGGAAGAAAGAGGAAAGAAAGAGTCTGAGGGAGGGAGCAATCTATAGGCGAGCAAGTAGGCAATAAGAGAAAGCAGGGTCAGGAAGCCAACAGGGGAGGTGAAGAGTGCCAAATAATTGGGTGAGTCAAGGAGAAGGTAGAAAAGCAGCAGGAACAGGAAAGAGCAAGGATTTCCCCACACCAAGGGACCCCCGACTGGTAGGGCCCCCACTACCCTGTGTTGGTAGAGACAGCGGCACCTGGGACCTAAGTCATGCCATTCGCATATGGTTAACATCCAACTTCCTTCGAGTAAATGAACTTTGGCTAATGGCCAAAGGGCCCCTCAAGTCCTAACTCAATGATAGTCTGCATTGGCTTCTTGGTCACTACAAAATGGCATTTAAATTGGCCTTTCTCAATGTCAAGCATTTGTATGGCATGGCTACATCATGTATTGCTGACCAGATCCGCCATTTTACACCTCCCCATTGTTTCTGTTCGCCTGTTGCCAGTTCCACAGGCATAATGTATATCTAGGGACACTGCAGTTTTGCGGTAGAGGCCCTTTGATTTCGGAATGCCATACCTGCAAAAATCGATTGACTGACCTGATTTAGGACCTTTAATAATGCCATAAAGAACTTTTCTGTTCTGCTAATTCTGCATCTTGCATCAATGCAATCAATGCGCTGCTGCCATGTTCCACTTCTCCGCGTGGCTAGATGCAATTCAGTTTGCATTCCTGCCCTTTACAAATAAAATGTTTATTTTATTTAGTTATTGGATATTTGCAAGGCGCCTATACAACAAATGGTGTTTCAAGGCACCACAAGACAAAAAAGAGGGGAGGGGAGACAAGGGAGAAACATGACAATAACACTCCTACTAGGCCTTGCGACATTCAGATCGTGCAAGTGCAGTAACCAGAAGTTAGAGCGAGGGGAGGTGCTGGTCTGCGTAAAATGCAAAGTGCTAGGGTGGGAACGGAAGTGTAGGGTAAAGAGGATAGAGTGCAAGTGAAAGGGAGGTGTTGAGGAGAGGGGGCAGAGGGCCACAGGGGCTCGGCGAGTGCTAAGAAGACGCCAGGAGGGTAAGTGCCAGGGATTGCATGGGGTGGAGGGGGTGAGAGTCCACATGCTAAGTGCGAGGAGGGGGGTGGACTGGGTGTGGGGGCATGGTGCCCTCTAGAACTCAGAGAGAACCAGGCAGCCAGTCACTGCAGGAGACAGGGGAAGGGGAGAGGGAAGGAAGAGCGAAAAGGAGGAACTTGAGGAGCTTCCATAACTTGAGGAGGTCCGGCTGAAGTAAGAGAGGGGCAACAAGACCATTCCAAAGGTAGGCTCCAGCGGAGGAGTGAGATCTACCCCCCACTGTCTGCTTAGCAAAGCATCTGATCTGCAGAGAGTTGGAGCTAGAAGACCGAAGGGCTCTAGCACGGAGGTATTCGGTGAGAGAGAGTTGGATGTAGCGGGGGTCTAGGCCCCAGATAGCCTTGTGGATGATGCAGAGGGTCTTGAACTTGGTCCTAGCATCAACCGGGAGCCAGTGGCTGGGTCCTTTTAAAACCATCATCAACATTTATTAGCAAACCTCCTGGATGTGTTTCTTATGGGTTTTTTTCTCAGACTTGTATCTGTGGTTGTAAAGTTATCTTGTTGGAAGCTTTCATGTTCAGTAGAACAGACCTTCTGCAGTTAAAATGCAACGGCTTATGGACAAGATGGAATTTATTTATTTTATTTTAATTTTATTTATTTGTATAGCGCTTAACCCCGTAAGCATCAAAGCGCTGTAATACAAAACAAATACAGCACAATAAAAAGAACAAGAGGTGGTATTCCATACGTTAAGTTAGGAATCTTGGACTTCTCTTCCTTTTGATGTGCAAACCCTTGTTGGTTGCCATACGTCTGAGCTTCTGTTTAGTACCGGCACTGGTTAATGCTTAGGGCTGATGTACAGGTGTGAATCAAGGTGCATACAGATGTACACTTGGGAATTGTTGCCACATTTGCAGGCATACAATCAGTGGTACTTCGTGAATTATGAAACATGTGGGGAGTAAATACTTGGCCTCAATAGGAGCAAGCAAGTTTGATGCCTCCTTGTTCGATTAGTGGATTTTGTAGGCCTTCTCTACGAACAGCATTTTGAAAATAATAGATTGAAATGGAGCATTTTATATTGAAATGTTATTTTTTAAATAAATTGTATGCTTTTATTTATACACATCTTTATGCACATTATAACAATCAATATGTATAGAAGCCAGCTGGGATTAAGGGCGCAGGAGCTGCGTTCAATCCTGCAAAGTGTTTTTCCCTGGAGGGTCCCTGTACAGTGTTGAAGGAGGCCATACCCCCCTGCACACAAAACCCGGAGAAGCCCACAGGGATCAAGGGCATGGGAGCTGCGTTCAATCGTGCAAACTGTTTTTTCCCTGGACGGCCTCTTTACGTTGTTGATAAAGGCCACAATAGCCAACAGCAGAACACGCAGGGCCTAAGCCTGCGGGGAGCAAAGGCGCCAGAGCTGCGTTCAACCCTGCAAAGTGTTTTTTCCCTGGAGGACCTCCGTACGTTGTTGAATGAGGCCCCACCCCCTGCACACAAAAGCCACCGGCAGAACTCGCAGGGCCAAAGCCAGCTGGGATCAAGGGCATGGGAGTTTCGGGAGAGCGGGCTGAGCGGCCGACACATTAGGAAAAGTGTCCAGAAGCCCGGTAAAGCCAATCTGGTGTCGAACGACCCTTGCTGCGGAGAGGAGTGCCGTTTGAAGAAGTTAAGTCAAGTAACTGCTCCCAGAGGTTTGAGGTCCATACCATCTGTACTGTGAAATTCTGGTAAACTTCCCTCTTTATCAGAGGACCTGCAAGGACTTGTGAGGAGCGGGATGGGGGAGATGGAGTATGGCTGCCCTCTGAGCAGTCACGTGTTCCCCGCTCACTCCATAGACCGATTTGAGAAACCATAGAAACCCTGCTTTCCCTCTCTCACTCTGGCCAACGGTCTTGGGCCCTCTTCCTTCACCTTCCGTCGAGGCAAACAATGTTGGTGTCATCTTCGACTGCACTCTCTCTTCCTCTCCTCTCTTCCTCTCCTCACATCTCGGATGTCGCCAAGAAGTCCCACTACCAGCTGCACATCCTCAAAGGGACCCTTTCTCACTTTCTCCCAGAAGCTCACTGTCTCCAGAGCCCTGGTTCTCTCTAGGCTGGACTACTGCAACAGCCTTTCTCAATCTGCCTTTCTCTACACTCCGCCCTCTACAACTAATACAGAACAGGACTGCAAGACTTATCCTTGGCCTCAAGCCCAGGGACTGTATGTCTCCAGCCTGAAATCTCGGCATTGGCTCCTGGTGGCTGCAAAGATCAAGTTCAAGACCGTTTGCATTGTCCACAAGGCTTTCTGTGGCTGGGGCCCGCACTACATCCATCGCTCTCTTCCAAAATACCTTCCTTCTCAAACCCTTTTCTCAACTACCTCCAAATCTCTAAGAGTTAGATGCTTCTCCAGGCAGAGAGTGGCGGGTAGATCTCTCTCCTCTGCAGGTGCTCCCCTCTGGAGTGGCGTCCCTGTCCCTCTCAAACTTGAGCCAGACCACCTGAAGTTCCAGAAGCAGCTCAAAACTTTCCTCGTCTCATCTGTTTTCTCTCTCTTCCTCCCCTGTTGACCTACCTGCCTGCTCCATCGACTGGTTGCTTGGCTACCCTCAGAGTCTCACTGGGTACCAGGCTCTTTCTTGATCGTTCATCCTTGCACTGCCTCTGGGTCTACCATGCACTTTTGGGCTATAACTGTAACCCTACAGTCCCTTGTTCTCCTTGCACTATCCAGAGCCACGCTACCCTGGCTGCTCTTACCCAGAGCATTGCTGGCCTGTTTTCCACTCCCCTCTCCCTTGCACTCCCCCCTTTCCCCTTGCACTTCTTGTTCTCGCACTTGCACGATCTGAATGACACAAGGCCTAATAAGATTGTTTGCCTTGTCCTCCCTCTGTCTTCCCTCCCTTGTCTTGTTGCACCTAGAAACACCTGTGTACAGGCGCATTATAAATGACTTATCATATCATAGTGTTCTTTTTGGCTGAAATTGCTTGTCTTTTTTCTATTTTTTTCAACAAACGTTGTCTTTTGACAGAACAAGATTTTAAATTGGCCAGTATGGTGAAGCGCAAAGCAAATTTTATTGCCTCGCCGGGACTTGGATTGGAAAGAGCATTTAAACATTTTAAACCTATACAAGAGGTCAATGAACGAATTTCTAAATTTAAAGACCTTTTGTATGATATTGATGGAGGACCCCAAAAAAATAATAAATCTAATTTGCGTTATTCAAGACGTGGGTCAGATTGACTTGGACATGATTGAGCTAGCGGATGTGGGTGGTCCCAGCTCTCATAGCGACAGAACAGCGGTGTTAAAGTGTGTAAGAAAATTGGAAAATAGGGACCCCCTTGATAAATTCATAGTAGCAAATAATATTGGCCAGGAGGGGGGGTAAAAACGCCCCGATCCCGGTGTGTAACCTAAAGTCAGTAGTTCCTTCTATTGATGAGATCATTGAAATACGTCCGTGGTCAGGGGTGTGACTGCAGGAGCTCATCACAGATACCCACCCACTATGCTTGTTGTCGATTGGAGAAGAAGGGAATGATATGGGTGGCTGTGTAAACTTAATCAACTTTGATCAGAGCTTAATCTCTGTTCAAGTGGCACCCGATGTAGGTTTACAGAATAGATTCTCCTCATTGTTGGGACAGGGAAATGATGGAGAAAAAGATAAGGAGGGAACTACTACTAGTACAGCTAATTTACAAACAATTGCCACTATTGACAGGGGTGTGGTGATTAAAAGTCCCAAGGGAAAATCACCCAGGAAAGGGGCAGTCAGGCCATCTGCCAGTCCCAATTGCTCAAGGGAAAAACCATATGGAATAGGGACCTGTGGATGTGAACATAATCTAAACCATACCTTAAAGACAATATTGGGGGAGGTTGGTAAATTAAAAGATGTTGCGGCCAACTTGGTAAATGTAATTACTGAGCAGTGGTTCCACCTATTTAAGCTTCAAAAGGAGCGCATGATTAAATGGGTTGTCACTTTCCCTGTGCTGGCAGAGCAATGGGTATTGATGGAAGGTTTGCCCCCGGACGAAAGTATAAAACAACGTGTGTGTAAAGGATAGCGATGGGAAATCTAAGCAACTGAATATTGAGGATGGTTGAGGCAAGAACGAAATCTATCAGAATAACACAAAGGTCAAACTTACCAATCGGAATACACCCTCGTGCCCATTACATGGCCACTTCAGCAATGGGCAGAGTCTGCCATTCAACGCCAGCCAATATAATTCAAGCAATGACTCTAATAGGGCTCCGGTTGGAACTGACAGGAGAGTAATTGTTTATATCTGCAATGCCAGGTAATTGAGGCTAGTATCCAACAAGACCAATGACACTTTAACAAACACGCGCATCCATTGGATATGACATGTCAGAGGGTGCACCTCTGTCATAAGAGACAATATTGACAACTGCTCTAGAGGCGTAATGCCACATGGCCAAAGTGACTACATTTAATTAACAGCAATGAATGAAGTTTTGGCACAGGGACTGCTGGGTATACAGGCACAATCTTGCCCTCCTCTGCGAACATCAATTTCATTGAGGCTATCCCCCCATGGTGGACGGCAGGAGGGAGCCCAAAGAACCTTGGACCTAATAGGATCTGGGAGGGCAGGTTGTCAGCCTACTCATGAAGTTGATTTGGATGAGGACGATTGACCTCATCTTCTCTTGGTCTCGGGGGCTCCCACTTTGGTGGCTCCAGAAAAGCCAAGGGGAATAAAGGTCCTCTCCTTGAATGTTGCAAAGATTGGAAGGCACTTAATGGACCCATAGACTTGGGCTTTATCCAAGATTGAGATTCAGGGGTTCAAGGCTTTCAACACCCTAGCCATTAAAGGCTCCAGGGGAAGACCATCGGGAAGGGGCCAACATAGTACACCAGATTTACAGTTGTCCATATTCCATCAGAGAAGCTGCATATTGTAGTAGGGGTTATTTTAACTTACAATTCGAAACTCTAAGAGAGCTGGAGAGACTGTGGGATGAGGTTGACCAAGAGTGGGATATTCCACTGCTGCAAACAAACGCCACAAAATGGGCCCATAAATACTCCCTGGAGACAGCCCGATTGGTATATAGTTTTAATTTGAGGAAATGCAATGCAAGGTGCCCAGGTGTCTGCCCAGGAGGTTGTACGCTGTTTGGAATTGATTGCTCCCCGCGGATTGACTATATTTTGGTGTCACTCCGTGATTGGGAACTTATAGTGGAGTTTGCCATAATTGACCGAAGAGATCACAACCATAAACATCTCCGGTTGGTGGTAAGATTTGGAGGTAAATGGAATGTTAATCAGGAACCAACTGTACCATTAGCTATCTCAGGAAATGGTAGACGTGTAGTGGGAGCATATCATGACGCTAGGTTTAAAACATCCTATCTATCATGCAGCAATGGATGATATTACATGTATTTGTGGTGCTAAAACTTGTGAGGGGGAGGTCATGACAACATATAACCATTTAATAGCGGGATTGGTACCTCTTTTTTCTAAACCACCAAAAGTAATAAAATTGAAGGAGAAAAAAAAGTTCAATTGGTTTGGCAATGAGTGTAGGTTGTCCAAGAGAGGCTACCTCTACATTGCCTTGACAACAATGGTAAATTAATTAAAGAGGAACTGCGCTCCTGTAGAACCAGCTATAAGAAAACAATATGGGAGAAAAAAGAAGGTTATTAAAAACTTAAGTGGGACAAACTTCGGGTTTGTTTAAAGGTGAGTTGGACACTAGGGATGAGACTGAAGTGGAGGACTGGGTGGATGGTTTAGAGACCATTTGCCCAACTATTGATATAACTTTGGCAGAAGTGAAATGTGCAATCCAAAGTGCCAAAAGCCACACAGCCCCTCGCCCCGATGGGATACCCGTGGACCAGTTGAAAGACGAGCCAGATGTTTGGGACCAGTTTTGCTAAAACTGTCAATAGTCAAACTATATTCCTGGCGAAAGGCACAGATTGTGCCTATTTATAAAAAGCGTGATAAAGGAACAATTAGTAAATATATGCCTATTTCATTGTTTGATGGGTGAACTCAAATGATTTGGTTTCTGATTTACAGGCGGGCTTTCGAACAGGGATAGGCACAATTGATCAATGTTCTCGCTTATCCCTTGTCCTTCAAAAATGCACAGTGTTAAAGAAGATGCGGGTCTACGCTGTATTAGTAGATCTGCAGACCACTTTTGATTCGGTTCCGAAAGTCCAGCTCTTGCAGGTGCTGATGAAACAGGATTTTCCCTTGAAATGATAACTGTTATCCGTGAACTGTATAGCAAAAATACTGTTGTGGTAAGGTGGGGGACTGTAGGAGACTGTACTGAAGAATTTAAGGTCGACAGGGGCATGCGCCAAGGCTGCGTCCTTGCTCCTCTCCTATTTTCCCTCTTTATCAATGAAGTCATCTTGGCACTGTTGGCTGAGTGTACAAGTGGTAATCTTGATCCCCCCAAAATTGGCATCGGCATTATTTTTTGCCGATGATGCCATATTGCTGGCAGCTTCTCCATTGGGGAATAGGCGTTTCTTTTTACCAATTGTTCCCAACTTGGTTTGACATTGAACTAGGCCAAAACGAAAGTAATGGAATTTAGGCCAGTTAAAACCTAACCTTGTGTATGTAATATGGAAAAAGAGGGGGCTGAACTGGAACAAGGAACTTACTATGACTATTTGGAGATAAGATTTGCTGAAGGCGGGTCATGGTAACTCAAGATGGACAAATCACAGTTTATCCTTGATAGGAACAGTAGAGGCATAAGAACATTTTTTGTCATCCACAGTGAGAGGGTGGTTTCCCCGGCTATAGCTATTTATAAGATACAATCTGTAGCGGCTGCTTTGTCTGGAGGCGAATTCTGGGGATACAGTAACAGCCATCAACCTGAGATCATAGAGAATACATTTCTAAAAATGCTATTGCGACTCCCGAATAGTTTTCCGAATGCACCATTGCAGATAGAGTGTGGCCTAGAGCCAACCAGTTAGTCCGCAAAACAATATTCCCTTTTTTGGGTACCATACCCTCTTGCCGTTGGTTTCTTTTTCTCTCTTGTAGTGTAGGCATCCCTGTATTCCCAATCTGCCAGGGACTGCATCTTTCTGTTGGGTCCCAGACCCTTTTTATAAGTGTATCTTTCTCTTGGGTCCCAGACCCCTTTGTATGGACCTCCTTCTTTATCCCGTAATGTAGGCAGCCCTGGGTTCCCAGTCCGCCAGGGACTGCCACGAAGAAGATGACTCTGGATGTCACTTCTTATTGAGTTGTAGTAAGGTCGATTGGGGTTCCCAGCAATCCTCCCGGTTTCCCAACTCTTCTCTGCCTACTCACTGGTCTTGGTTCGCTGCTTCTGGGTCTCTTGCCCCCGCTCCGGTACCTCCTTCTCTCCTTCCGCTTGGCGGCGGTTCCGCTGCATCTTCCTGCTTTCGGCTGGCGTGCTCTGCATGTATGAAATGCTCCAGCTTCTTCATCCTGCTGGTTGCTGGAGCTCTGGTTTCCTTCTTCTACCCGACCACAGTACACCTGTCAGGGATGCCACTGCCGGCGGGCAAGTGTCCCGTCTGTTGCAGTTTCGGCATCTCAGTCCCTCTAGCTACTCACAAAGCTTCAGGTTCCTCGAGGGGGATCTCGCTCTTGAATCAAATTTCCCTCTTCTATTTCATGTACGTTCTGACCATTAGAAAGTATGTGTAGACTAGACAGCTCACAATGGTTTCTGAAGGTGATCTCATTCTTCCAGACTTCTTCCTCATCCCTGTACTGATCTTGCAGACTCCCAGTGAGTCGGTTGGTCTCTCCTTCGTCTTTGTACATAGGGGATAGATCCCTTGTGGACTCTACACTCGTCCTCTTCCCAGTACTTTCTACATTACTGATATTACAAAGGTACATGGCTACACTAGAGAATGTGTTACAGGTAAGGGGGTAGGAAGGTATTTTAGGGTTAGGTGGGCTTTGGAGATACCATGTTCTCCCTAGGTCATCACTAATCCCATAGGGAGTTTCCCTCAACATGAGATCCACCTGCTGAGTACCACACCACCCGCAGGGGGATTATCGGGTAGCAGTCTCACCTCCCTGACCTCATGGGAAGGGGCCCGCTAGGTGAGAAGTGATGACATCCTGGGATTTGCACATCTGCAAATTATTATCTTAAACAAAAAAAGCCAAAGGATATTCTTAAGATCAGAAAGGTATGTGTATTGGGAAAGAACTATCTCTAAGACATTACAGTTTTCTTAATTACATTTGTTTTTCCACATACGAATTCACAGTTTACTCCAAGATATGCTTACAGAACAAATATAATAGAATCGAAATTAACTGGACCAAACTTAAACAATCTAGTAACTGTACCTGTATAGAAACGGTTTTAATTCGTACAGTTATTGATTGTGAGGTATGGAGATGTACCTTCAAATACAAGCGAGCAGAAGACATCTTATCTGTGTTGTAAAAAAACAGTTGCAGAATACTCCAAGGCAATTGTGTCTGCACAAAAGAAATTGTATGCCTAGGAATAAAATAACATACAGAGTTTATAGGTTTTTAATAGGTTGCTTGCTTATTGGAAAAGCCTGTTTTAGGTACTTTCTGCTTGCAATACTTTGCAAATGCTCTACAGAAAAATATCTAGGTTCTAGCTGGGGCTTGTGCCCTGAAACAAAGTGAACACAATTATTTTTAGTGTCCAGTTTTTGGTAACAACTAGTTGAAAGTAGAAGGACTGTAATTGTGAAGCTGCTACAAAGGTACTTACCCAATTAACATAGTTTAGCTTTCGTGTGTGGTGTGGTGTGGCGTACACGTGCCATGGGGCAGCCACCATATTAAATGAGTTATAGCACTTTTGGGAACGATCACGCAGTTCATTTCTACAACCTCACGTCTGCGTAGGCAATTGGGCACCATTTTGGAATGGCGTTAATGTGCAAAAAAACTGTAATTTATATAGTGGTGAACGTATTGAGCTATATGTTACATTATGTGTAATAACTTGTGTACTTAGGATTTAATCACACGCGTGGTGAAGAAATGGCTAATTATATATTGCATGTGCCAGTGCGTGTTTGGCATTCCGCCAAGTTCTTTCAAGGAAGATCATGTGCATGCCTAGAAATTCATAAAAACCCAGTAGACGTGCCGGGCGAGTTCCTTAGTTTACATACTGTAGCTAAGAGAAATGCACACGCCTCATGGTGACCAAATATTTACAAACGCCTTCTGCAAAATGATGCATGTCACCATAAACACACTTCATATTTGATGCAATGCTGCCATCGAAGGGCCAACCATGCACAGTGACATTTTTATTTACCATTTATTACAAGTTTGTTTGTAGTAAATGTCAAATAGCATTTTCAAACATTCCCAAACTCACCAGCCAGGTTGAGTACCTACCAAATGGTACTCGCCCTTCATGAAATGTTCTCACCAATGCGAGTGGGCTAGTACATTTTGCCCTGACTTGATTCAGTACTAAATGTTGACATCTAGGTGAAGCTTTGGCACCATTTTGCAACAGGGCATTTTCATAGTAATATGCAAGAACGGTTGTGCCATTTTAAATTGGGTGACCCTGTGTTAATATACCAACATCCCAATAATCTTATCATTGGTGCACACATTGAGCACCATTACACAAGGATTGATTCACATAGGAACATGTGTATAATGCAGTATTGTAGTCATAGTATATCACACAAGTAACACTAGGAAACATAATATGTCATTGTGTTACTGAAGAAACCTGGTGGTCTGTTTGTTATATATAGTTCAGATTTTTACAACAATGATGTCCATTCGAATTGGTCATTAAGATCAGAAATCTGCAACTTAAAGTATAGGATATATTTTTGTTGAATTAACCTTAACACCTGGCATTGCTCTGGGAAGCCTTCAGATAACAATTTCATTCAATCTACACAACTACAGAAGTGCACCATCCATAAGACAATCAGTATTTGTACTACAACATACAAATGCTGCTATCCCTGGACTTGGTCAATGTCAGTTTCCCATTTCCCTTCTAAGAAATATATCATACACCCAATATTACCCCATTCACTCTTGCCCCATAATTGCTGAATCACACTTTCTTGTTATACCCCAGAACATTTGCCTATGCCACCTGCAAAATACTGCCTTTATTAACTGAGCTCCGTTTTAGATTGCCTCTTGTATTGCCCTGTGCCACTTTCATATTGTACCCATTGTTGTCCAATGGCACTGCCATTGACCCTGATATTGCCACATACCACTTTGATATTGCCTTCAGTATTGCCAAATAGCAATTTGATCCAGAATTGCTAGTTGCCATTTTGTTGTTGTACCCAATAACATTGCCCATTGTCACCTTCATATTTACCCTCTCTGAAATACCCTTAAATTGCCCCGTGCTACTTTAATGTTTGAGCCCAGACCATTGCCCCATGTCATTTTTGTACTGTGCCATGCCAACTTTATTGCCCTTGGAATTGCACCACAAAGATTTTATATGGCCTGATCCCACTTTAATTGCCCAGTGGCACATTGCCCACTGAATGTATGAACCCATACCCTTCAGTACCCTAGAACTTTGTCACAGGCCACTTTCATATTGGCTCAATCATCGCTCTTCATTGATTGAGTGAGATAAACACTTATTGGTCACAGTACCTCAGAGCTATTCATCTCAAGACACTAATTCACGTTTTTTAATCCTTTCCACCATGAGTGAACAGTGGCAATTGTGACAAATCGAAGGATTCAGTCACTTTCCCCAAGGTGGAAGCCCCTTCCTGTGAGGCTAGGGAGGTGAGCATGCTACGCAACATTCCCCCTACGGGTGGCGGTAAGCAGGACCTCACAGGGAAAGACTCCCCTCTTGGGGATAATGACTCCCTTTCCCATAAGGAACTCCCTTTTTGTTATCCCCCAAAATCCACCACTGCACTACTGACTCACAGTTACCCAGACTCCTGTTACATATGTTATTGTGATACTATGCCTGAAGAGAAGTGTCAACCCAATACTGTGAAGAGGAGGAGTTGAGGAGTATTAAAGAATATGAGAAGCACTGAGATGAGGAAGCCAACAAGAGTTACTATAACAGCAACACAAAGGAAGGACTATCCTGAAAAGCTGAGGAAGCCCCAGCAACACACCGTAAAAAGAGGAGGTCTTGCAGAAGAAGTAAGTGAAGCCCGGGAGTTTCAAACTGGCCGGATCGAGAGGCTTGGAAACAGAGTGAGATGCTGCTTACCCAGTTTGTAAGCAGCAACCAGGAGGAAAGGACAGCGGTGTGCTGTCTGACAAATCAACAGAGTCGAGGTACTAGACGTCTCTGGAGGGAAACCTGAGGAGAGAAGCGGAGAACGTAGGTGGTGGCGTAGAAGGGCAATCAGGAAATTACCTTGCCTTGGCTGACACAGCGAAGCATGTCGGAAGCACTGCGACAAGGAAGCCAGAGAAAAATCCTGACGGAATACGACGAAGAAGAAAACTACGGAGAACCGCAGATGCAAACCCCTGACAAAAGAGATAATGGGGAGAACGGGAGTCCTGGGGATCGATAGAGAAGATCACTGAGGGACCTTGCATACTCGTCCGAGTGAATTGCGAACATATCAGAAGAGTGAATATTGCTCCCAGAGCCTGCATACTCGTTGCAGTGATTGGCAAAGGTTTAAAGAGAGTGAAGGTTACTCAGGAAGCATGCATACTCGTCTCAGTAGTGGGCCAGAGCATCAAGAGTGGGAGAGTCATGTAGAGACTGATTACACTTGTCTTATTGAAAAGGCAAGATGCACGAGGAACTAGACAGAGACTTTGTCTGCATACCATATTGTGAAGTGAAACGGGGTGAGAGAAGAGCCCTGTTGTCAGCGTGCCAGAGAAGTTGCACGCTTGGAGCAGACCCGCGGCGCTCTGCCCATGAGAGAGAAACCAGAGGAGAGAAGCAGAGAACGTAGGTGGTGGCGTGGAAGGGCACTCAGGAAATGACCTTTCCTTGGCTGATACCGCCAAGACACGGCGAAGCATGTCGGAAGCACTGCGACAAGGAAGCCAGAGAAAAATCCTGACGGAATACGACAAAGAAGAAAAGTACGGATGCCCGCTGATGCAAACCCCTGACAAAAGAGGTAATGGGGAGAACAGGAGTCCTGGGGATCGATGGAGAAGATCACTCAGGGACCTTGCATACTCATCCCAGTGAATTGCGAACATATCAGAAGAGTGAATATTGCTCCCAGAGCCTGCATACTCGTTGCAGTGATTGGCAAAGGTTTAAAGAGAGTGAAGGTTACTCAGGAAGCATGTATACTCGTCTCAGTAGTGGGCCAGAGCATCAAGAGTAGGAGAGTCATGTAGAGACTGATTACACTTGACTTATTGAAAAGGCAAGATGCACGAGGAACTAGACATAGACTTTGTCTGCATACCATATTGTGAAGTAAAAGAGCTTGGAGAGTGCAGAGAAGATGAAGACAAGGGCCAATGCTTGAGACTATTTGAAGATATCTTAATAAAAAAAGAACAGTGCTGAAAACATTTCAGGAGAAGGACTGGCCTTTTTCTTGTTAGCATCTTAGTGGAAGGGTCAGTATAGCTTTGTTTTTTGGACGGAGGGCAGACAATTTACTTTGAACTACATGACATAGGATGAGCAACCTGGTTTAGTTGTGTTAAGTAGGGAAACCCTTGGGATAGGCAAAGCTGATATCTAGCACCCCTCATAGGTTTTATACAAAATCTTGCTTCTAGGCTTTCCACTCTAATCTAACAGCAGCCTAGTGCAAGACATCAGTGTCAAGGCCAACAGAAAGAATTTTGCGGTAGTGTAAGCAGGAGTAAGGTAGGGCAATCTCAACTCGAGTGCATTCGGCCTTGTAAAGAATCTCAGTTTGTACTTAAGTTTGTACGTTTGGAAGTAAACCTACTTTATTGACCTATGACACTGTCATATTGTCCATCCTGCCCCAGGATTGAGCCATGTCACTTATATTGCTCAAAGATGCCATTTTGTAATTGCTCTTTCTATTGCCACTTGCATGCCACATTGTCACAAGCATTGCACCAAGGCACCTTTAGATTGCCCTGTGTGTTCCACAAGGTGTCCAAAACACACTCTATGCTTGCACAGACACTCTTACACACACAAACGCTCACAGACAGGCACAGCCACCCCAGCTCAAAATACTCAATTAGTGATCTCTGCCCATTGCTGCTACTTCAGACCAGAGCACAGCAGCTAGGCACCCATGTGTGGCGGAAAGGGGTTACAGTGCTGTATGATTCCCCTCCTAGAAAGGCCAAAAGATCAGCATTCCCAGAACTGGGTGCCTCTTTTCAACCTCTATGTCCCTTCTCGTGCTTCAGTCTGGGATTGAGGTGAGCAAGCCTAACTAGCACGACTGCTCAGGAAAGCCTATAATAAGTGGCAAGCGCAACAGTGCAGAGAAATAAACACACATTAGATCCTGAACTAGTGCCCAAATCTGGGTACATTTTCTATCTGACTGCACTGGATTTTCGAGTTGAAAGGATCACATAATTTCACCGCTATCTAGAGCCATCTCCACCGTTGCACAACTAGCAGTTGGAGTGATATTGATGTACCCTGAATCTATGACGATTGATGTATGCTAGTTAACAGGGTTGGGTGGGAAGGGAAACCATGGCATTGACACTTAGATACCTATTTGAAGTCTTATTCCATGATCCTGTTTTTATAGAGAATTTAAGACCTCTAGCCTCCAGGAAAGCCTCATTTGGGATTGTTCATAAATAGTACTTTCGATGAAGGGTTGAACTAGGTCTCTCCAGAACATTCGCTGCATCTGTGGAGTCACCAAACGTCCTGCCTTTAACCAGTTACTGCTGAATGTGTTTCATTGTCACTACACTGATGATTTGCAGGGCCTTCCATCTACTCTTTTTCAATGACAATGCAGCAATCACCCCACGTCAGTGGCGTACATGGCTGGTAACGGCCCACCAATCCAAACCTCGTCAAGGATCCAAGGCTTTTATCTGCCATGAATGCACTCCTTGCCATGGTTCCCTCCTTACCTGTTACCTTCCTCTTATTCCCTCTTGTCTCTCATATTGCTTAGGATTGTCATAATACAATAGCGTGCATAATTATTTGCCCCTGGCACACCTTCTTAATTCCAGTGTTATTGATCTTATTGACCAACAGATTTTTCTCATTGTATTTAATACATCTATGTCTCCAATCCCTAGGGATGAGCCACTTTGCATTCCTTGTGTCGATTTTAAATTCCATCTGCTCATTTTATTGTGTAAAGTTGATTTTATGATTAATGTGTTTAGTCGGGCAATTAAAAAAGTAATACGATTACCTACCCAAGGACCTGTCGTTAACATAAATGATATTGAGGGAAAATTGCAAGCTCTGAAAATCTGTGAATTCATGGTTAATTTTTGGTTTTAGGTGGTTCTTACACTGCATAAATGGCTAAAATAATGTAGATTTGTGGCAGGGGGCAGTACTTTAGTTTAATGCCAATTAGTGCCCGTCTTTCCATGCCACTGACTGTCCTTTAGAACCTGGCATTGGTCAAGAAGGTGTTTGCCCTTCTTCCAATACTCTATTGTTCAAGTATGGGTATCTGGTCAATGCATCGAATTCCAAACCGTAGAATGCCATATCATAGAAAGAAAAGCCTCGGAAAAAAAGCATTGAATGCATTTTCTCAATGGTAAAGGGTTTATTTTAATTTTAATGGGTTTTTGAGGTTAAAAAAGGGGGACTCCCCCCCCCCTATTAAAAAAATGAAAAAAAATGCAGTCCATGCTTTTTGGATGCTTTCTTTTCTATGGTAAGGCATTCAATGCTTTGGCATTCGATGCAACGACTATAGACCCAAGTATGCACTTATCAGGCTGGGCATCACTATGTGCATTCTCCAGTCTGCAGCAAAGCATGTGGTAACCTAAATGAGATAATCACATTTATTATGCACTGAACAGGCTGGAGAAAGTCAGTGGCGGGGCAGAGATGCATGCAATAAAATGCTTGATGCATTCGTGATGCTGGGTATATCTGCTTGTTTCCATTTTTCAGTTTTTTTAATATCAGTATCAGTTGCTCTCTTCAAGTTGCTGTTTTCCTTAATTGCCACTCTGTATCCCCTTTGGGGTATTTGTTTCTGATTGTTTCTGAGATGTTCTAGCTGATGAATCAGTCTTACTTCACTCGTTTTACATGAGGGAGAATGACAGATTCAAGGTACAACAGTCCCAGATGTTCGCTTATTCAGTGCATCCAGGAGATTCTGCACATTGATATTCTTTTGTGGTCATATTTAGCACGGTCGTTTGGACTAAGTTCAGACTAAATGAATGCTAGGAACAGTTCGTGCAGCCTATTAAGCCAATGCTTCAATTTAAATAAAAATAAATGATGTACCTAAATGCAGGTAACCCTTTTCAACAAACTGTTACAGAGATAACGATTCAGATAGCTGGCAGGTCTACAATAATAAGATTATGAGGTGCTCATTTCCTAAAATGTAGGGTTTATTTTTAGCAGATCGTTTTGCAGTCGCATTACATATTTTACATTGCTCATTACATGGACGTGTATTACTTCACCTAAAATAAATGTAGGGTCTGCATATCAATGCTTGAGCTCAGAGTGTTAATTGCCAAGTTAGATCCTCAATAGATCTCTCTCTCTCTCTCTCTCTCCCCCTCTCTCTCTCTCCTCTTTCTCTCTCTCTCTCTCTTTCCTCTTTCTCTCTCTCTCTCATCATGTGTTCTATTTCACTGCCTTTTCTTTCCCGTGTCTTTCGCTGCAGTGTCTCCTCATCGCCCAGCTCTCATTTCTCCCAGTCCAGCATCTACCTTCCCTCCTCACCATCTCTTTCCCAGTTACAGCCCTTCCTGCCGCTCCTCAATGTGGTGGCCACACAGGCCGTGCGTTCAGGGGCGTTGCTAAGGGAGAGGGCCTGAGGGGGCTCTAGCCCCAGGTCTTTTGGTTGTAGCCCCGGATAGAAGCTCAGGGGGTACAACCAAAGGCTAGCTAGCTCCCAGTCCCAACAGTCCCAATATTAGCATAGCCCCGGATCTTTTCCAGATGTAGCAACACCCCTGCGTGCGTTGCCACTTTTTTAAATCAGCATTTAGGAACTTTTGGGGGGGTGGGATTCCCTGGCCATTCCTCCTAAGCACTGCAGGTGCAAATGGCAATAGGGATCTCAGGGGTGGGCTCTACTGTCTGGTACCGGCTTATCATTCTTGCTAATTCCCTTGCTTTGCTGGGGTCCTTAACCCAGGAGAATAGGTGATTACCAGACTGTACAGCCCTTCACAAATGCCATTATTGCCATATTAGAACATTGGGGTGTTGGTAGGCCAATGTAAACTATGGGTTGGCCAAGGGCCTTAACTGCTGTTAGAAGGCCTGTTGTTTCTCTCCTAAGATTCTGCATGAGGGCCCTGTTTCCATTAGCCAAACTTCCACCTTGACAATATCCACTCCAAGGTGTGAAAGCACCTTCTCCGGCGTTTTGCCATATTCTAATGACATTACAGTCCATGGGTTTGGGGCAGTTACAGGTGTCGCTGTCCCTTACCCCCATTATGTACCAGCCTCAGTTCCATAACTTCGGTGAGGGACGATAACGCATATTACTGCCCTACCTGGCTTTAATACCACATTAGGGGAATTGGAGATATCCTTAAACATCTGGACTGACACAATAACTTACTTCATTGGAGGGATCTGCGTGAAATGACCGAATGCAAAAGTCCGACTACCAAAAGTCAGACTTTTTTTTCCCCATTTGTTTGCAAATATATATGTGGGGGGGGAGACCCCTCACAGCCCACCCACCTTACCCCTATACATTTTTATTAACTCCCCCCCCCACATATATATCTGCAAAGAAATAGGGGTAGGACATTTTGCCCTCAGCCATTTTGTCCTATTCCCATGGGTGGGGGAGCACAATGTGTCATGTTTACTACCACCAGCAGTGGTAATGGGCATGTAAACTCCCGATACTTGACTATCTTTATTTATTTATTTTTCCGCCATGAAGATGTCAGTTTAGTACCTTGCAAAGAGGCTGGCATTGGAATGTATTGACCATGTGGGCAGAGATGAATGTATTCCGAGATGGCAGCTGCTGTTTGAGCTCTGACCAGAGTTTCTGTTTTTTATAGTGGCGCTCCATCCTCGTAACCCTGGTGAGGACTGGGGATATAGGTCATGCAGTTGTACGTGTGGCGCGTTACCTGATGCATAGCATATTTATTTATTTTATTCATTTATTACACGCCTAGACTCTGGGGTACCGCGGCGTGGTTACAGACAGCTTAGCATTAAACATGCATTTATGCAGTGAACAGTGTGTAATGAGCCAAAAAGAGCATGCAATAAATTCATAGACACATTGGGCCTCATTACGACCCTGGCGGAGTGGGTTTACGCCAGCGGTATTCGCGGCGGACCCGTCCGCCCTACTACGAGTTCCTGTAGCGCCATGGAGCGTTTTCCGCCTGGTTTTTCCGGGCGGAGAAATCCATGGCGCTACGGGACCTTGTTGTTAATTACGCCACCGTATTTTACGGTGGCGTAATTAACGCCTTCCCCACTCCCATTATACCCTATGGGGCAAAAATGGGAATGGGGAAGGGTAAAATGGGGAATGGGGATTTACCGCCCCGCCAAGGTCGGAATGGGGCGGTAAATCCGCCAACCCCCATGGCGCTATCGGCAGCTTTCCGCCGTGCTCCATGGTGCATTTGGCGCCACGATTTCCGCCAGGGTCGTAATGAGGCCCATTACAATTTACAGTTGTGTTAGTAGAAAGGAGGAATAGCCTAATGAACTGCTAATATTGGTTATAAAGTTGATCTGCCTCCCCAGTTCAAAGGATTGATTATCTGGGGAAGCCTTTGCTGCTCCCCGTCCCAATATGCCCCTAGAGATTGCAGCCCACAAATCGTACCTTTCATAGCTATCTGAGCCCTGTCTTAATAGTATTGAGGAAGGGAACCAGACTGAAAGAAAGCCTAAGTCCACCAGAGTGAAGGCAACACCAGAGGCGGTGCAGCAGTGCTGTAGTGGTAGTCAAGAGTGAACCAAATTATGCACCAGAGAGGTAAAAGAGAGAGCTAGCCCCCCTCTGCAAGCGGAACTGTGGAGCACGAGAATACGAATGATCGAGGTACAGGTGACCGCATCCTTGTGCCTCCAGCTTTCAAAGCCACTTTAAAGGTAAAAATACATTCCCGTCGATGAGGTGGAGGACTGAAAGTGGCATTAATTGCAAACGTCGAAGCTCTCAGGGACTCAGTATGCCCTAATGAGGGAACGAAAGGAAACCTTTCAAGCCTGCTAAGCGCGGAACTAAGATAAGGCAAGGAGAGGAAGGACATTAGACTGGCAAAGGCAGAAAGGGCCCGCATAGAGTTGTAGGAGTCCCTGTGTTAAAAAGACAGATCCTCTTGACTCTGAAACGTTAAGACAGCTTTGCAATTTATGCGGGCTCTCTTGCATGTTAAGTTACGTTAAAAGAACTTATAAAGCGCACGTTCACCCTAAGGCAGAACAAAATAGAAACAAAAAAAGATTCAAAACAAAAGAGTTTTTAGGGAACGACGAGAGGAGAGATGCTCGGAGGTGGCAACGCAAGGAACGGGGAAGAGAGTTCCAGGCCTTAGCGGCCGCAAAGGAGAAGGCGCGGCCAGCCATGCCGCAGAGTCTGACTCCGGGAACCTGAACCACAAAAGCAGACGTAGCGGAACATAGGGAAAAAATGTCCGCTGCAAACATTCGGCGCCTCTTTTGTAAAAAGCATGATGCACAATGCAGAGTGATTTAAAGAGAACGCCCTTCTCGACATCAAACCAATCAAGCTTAAGTGATCTATCTGCAAACTGCAGTCACAGGTAGGGGTCAATGCACCTCCTCATATTTCTGATGTCCCTAATGGGGGTGCCATTACATTGGGTAATAATACAACCTATTAGCAATGCTTTTAAAAACAGGAGTAATCCGGCATAACCTGCTGGCAATAGAAAAAAAGCTCGAGGGACTTAAATCGATGGTTTTCAGAGCGGATACTAAATTGAAGGAAGTGGAGACCGAAACAGTGGAGCGGGTTGGAAGTTGGAAACCGTGGCTGAACGCCTGCATGACTTCAGGGAGTTCCAAATTTTTCAACGTGATCGATTGTTCCATCAAAAATGAGACATGCAAAAGATGCCACAGTAGCAACAATTTGAGAATCTTTTTCAAGCAAACAAAAGGGATTGCCAGCAGGCTTTGAAATTGATGCAGGGTGAAGAAATCCTGGCCCATTGCAACTGAAAAGTAGGGTAATCCTTAAAGCGTGTCAGTTTCAAAACCAACCTCCAAATGAGAGATTGCCTAATTTGAAAATGTGGTTCTACCATTCCAAAGTTCAACCTACCAAATAGGCAAAGAGTTCAACATTGTTACGTTCTGTTACTCGGTTTTATACTGCACTGGGCTACCATTTTAGCCGGGAGTATAGATTACCATAACACACTTACTTTGGGAACAGGTAATCGCCATGTCTCATGGGTTCGGGACCCTCGGGACCCTGGGTCGGGTTCAGAGCCCTAATAAATCAGATTGATAAATTGAGTAACACATTGTGGTTAATAACAGCAGCAATATGTAAAACTGGTTACTGAGTGCTCAGAAACTGTATTCCCAGTGATAGTGGCACTATTAAGAACAGCAGAATTATGATTATTGTTTGCATGAACCTCAGGTGCCCTGGAAGATCTGAAAGGGGGTAGGATGGGTTGGGTAAATGTGGAGTGAGGGAAAATTCAAGATTGCCTTCCGGTTGCATTGATGCTCGACATACCCTACGTTCTGTTTCAGGTCTGTTTCTAAGTGTTCTGTGCCCAGTGCCTGGAGCCCTTTGTGTCCAGAAGGGAGCATCTTGTGGCCCTGGTGTTAGGATGCATTGGCCGAGACTGGAGTGTGTAAATTGGATGTGGAGATGTAATGTTTTGTTGTGTGATGTGTGTTGGGTAGGGTAGAAAATGGGTTCCATGTGTTAATATCCCCGCAAAAATATTGCGATATTCTTGCTGCGATATTAAGGCATGGAACCTGCCGGGGACACCCCCGTATTATTTTTAAAGGAGCGGGTGACACCCCTGCAACCCTTACTCCCAAAAACCCCAAAAATTATCCCCCCCAAAAATATTGCCTATGGCCGTTCCTGACGATGGCAATATTTTTGGTGGGGATAATATGTAGTGATACCAGAAAATGTATGTGTGAGTTACTTAGTTGATCTTTACAGGTTGCGTGTGAGTGAGAAAGTCGAGAATGTTAGTATGCTTTCAATAGGATTAGAATTTGGGATTGGGATTAGGGGTGAGAGGTAGATTTAAGAGGTTAAAAGTTAAGGTGAGTTGTTCATGTTGGAGATGAACCTAGGAGCAGGGGAGCAAGAAGAGTGGTAGTAAGAGAATGGAGAATGGAGAAGGTGTGGAGGAAGGTGTGCATTTGTGGGAAACCACCACTAAAATGCAAATGCCATGTAGAAATAAATCAGGGTCAATTTTGGAACGGTATGCCCTTCAGAAGTCAACCATTAGAGCATCACAATTTCATAAATAGAAAGTTGACTTCGGAGTAATGGCTCACATTATATACTGCTGTTTTTGTAATTGTTTATTTTAAAGATCAGTACTAATTTTAATGTTTATAAAAATCATGGTTTGCCTTTTCCTATTGTATCTAATGTGTATTGCTGATGAACCTTTGTCAAACAAGCACTCGTTATCAAGCCAATTATTGATTTAAATAAATGTTTTACTTCATGGGGAAATATGTTATGTATGGATTGCTCATTTAAATTGCTTTGACTTTTTGGGTGCTTTTTACACCGAAATAAAGTTAATTCGATTGGAATTGCCAGTCAGTCAGTCAATTACCTTTTTTCGACTTCAAGTCATCAGGTATACAACAAATGCAAATATGGTTCAAAAACACATAAAATGATTCCTTTACCAACAATGTACAATGGGTTAAAACATTTAAAAAAAGTAAAAATCATTCCATTAGAACACATTTGTCATGACTCTGTGAATCATATGTGGTGGATTAAAAACCATAATTCTACAGTATTAATGTAAGCCAACATTAGCACAGTATGATACTAATGCTTAAATGACTCACTTGTTGCACCTTAAAATTGACCAAATATGCAGTTAAAATATTTGTTCTTTATATACAACCAAGCTTACGTACACATTACCACTTCGTGTTCATCCAACAGTTTTGAGGCATATGGTTGATAAACATCAGAGATTCTCAAATAGTATTTGTGTCATGAACCGTCGTTTACGTCCTTTCTGGACCTCCTAGTCCCTGACTCGCAGGGGTTTGCATGCAGTTATCCTTCCAACATGGCCACCTGGAACGGAATGCTCTGGATCAGTCTATGCGTTCCACGCTGCTCATCCTACAAAAGAGACACACCCCCGCGGCTCTGCGCATCTCAACGCTACCGCTACCTGTAGTCGGACGTGCTTAGCCGGAGTTCGATCGGGGCTCTCGCTTGATTCCTTGTTCCCAGTTCCTTGAATCCCCTCCTGTTCCCTTCCCTCTCCAATCTCCTGGAAAACCTTCCGCGCTCGAGTCATGGTCCTCCGTGCCTCCGAGCGTACCTTAATTACTTCCTGGAATTACCCTAGACTTTGTGAACGCTCCTGGAAACTGAACCGCTACTCTCACGCTGGACGCCGAAGAGCGGCGTTCGAGTCTATACAAATCCCGGACCGTAAAGAAGAAGAAATCCCAGAAGGTCGCAAGTACACAACAGAAACAGGTGAGAAGGGGAGAGACTTGTGACAGATTGAGACGCCTTAAAAAAATACAGATTCAGAGATGGAAGCCGCCGTTCAAGACCTCATGCGAGGCATGCAGGAATTAACAACAGAGGTACAAAACCTCAAGGCAGAGAACGCAGCATTAAAACAGCTAGTTCTATCACGTGATTCCGCAACCAAAGAAAATGTAATATTGGGAGGAATAATGGACAAGTATGACGGTTCTTCCAAGACTCACCGCGCCTTCCTTGATTCGTGTTTAGTTCACTTCACTTTCAAGCCCTACTACTTCTCCACTCCTAGAGCAAAGGTGGGTTTTATGATCTCACACCTCACTGGAAATGCATTAACTTGGGCGACCCCCCTAGTCAATACAAGCAACGCACTCCTGGATGACTATGATGGTTTTGTGAGAGCCCTTAAGGAAATGTTTGATCGCCCAGAGCAGGTTTATAGTGTTCAAGATAGACTACTCGAGTTTCAACAAGGTTTCCAGGATATGCTCACCTATGTTACTTGTTTCAAACAACTTGTGAAAGAAGCAGACTGGTCTCCAGAAGCTAGTTTTACACTCTTCCGAAGGGGGCTGAATGAAGAAATAAAAGATGAGCTTGCTAGGGTGGCCCGCCCAAGCTCCTTCCAGGCTCTTATGGATCTATCCTTACAGATAGATTTCCAAATCCAGGAAAGAAGAGCAGAGAAGAGGAAGTCTAAGGCAAGTTTCCAAAAGACCATCACGGAACATGCCCCTAGAGCAGAGTCTACTGTTCCTTCTACCCCGGGCCCAGAACCTATGCAACCAGGAGCCTTTCGTGGACCCATTACCCTTCAAGAAAGGATGTGAAAAATCCATACTGGTCTGTGCATGTATTGCGCTTCCGATAAACATCTTGTGAGAGAATGTCCTATTGCTCCTCCACGGCATTCGGGAAACGCCAGCTCCCGATCCTAGATGGAGCACAGTGTCGGGAGAGAGATGTTTGCTCCACATCAATTACATCCTTGAACTCTCCTGGACAAAATAACCTTGTGGTTCTTCAGGCCCTACTATCGCCTTCCAAGACAGAATCCTACCCCATCCTGGCATTGGTTGACTGCAGAGCTATGGGCGTATTTCTAGATCAAGATTGGGTCACTGCTCATGACATTCCACATGAAAGCCGAGTTACAATGCAACCAGTAGAGGCAATTGATGGAAGGCCTCTTTCCTCAGGACCCCGTACCCTTCAGACTAAAGAGATTCTACTTTCTATCAATCACCATCAAGAGAGAATCAAATTTGACCTCATTCAATCAGCCCATTATCCGATGGTTCTTGGAATGCCCTGGCTGCAGAGGCACAATCCTTATATCAACTGGGCAGCCGGCTCACTGTTTCTTGGATATGAATATTGTATGGCTCACTGCCTATCCCTGGATACCTTTCCAAAGCCTTCTAGAGACTTTCAAGAGAACCAACAAAGTCCACCCACCGTTTCTAACATCATCCAGATTCCCAGGACCTACCAAGCCTTTTCTGATGTTTTTTCGACCGCGATAGTTCAAGCTCTCCCTCCTCACAGGCCAGAGGATTGTGCCATCGATACCGAACCCACAGCTGTGATTCCTTTCGGCAGAATGTTTATATTATCTGAACCTGAAAAGAAGGCTCTCCGAGAATACCTGGATACTAACCTGGAAAATGGCACCATATGGCCGTACAAATCTCCAGCAGGTGCTTCATTGTTCTTCATTCCAAAGAAAGATACCAAAGAACTCAGACCATGTCTGGACTACCGTGGTCTAAATCAGTGCACTCTCAAGGACCGTTATCCTCTACCCCTCATCTCGGATATCCTGGAAGCAGTCAGAGGTGCAGTAATCTTCACAAAATTAGACCTAAATGGAGCTTACCATCTCATTCGTATAAAGGAAGGTGACGAATGGAAAACAGCCTTTAGAACTCCCTTTGGCCATTTTGAATATCTGGTCATGCCCTTTGGACTTTCTAATGCCACAGCAGTTTTTCAACGTTTCATGGACAGGGTGTTCTCGGACATACTGTTCCTCTTCGTTATCGTCTACCTGGATGACATCTTGATTTACTCCAAGGACCTTCTAAGGCATGAAGAGCATGTTGAAGCAGTTTTACAACGATTACGTGAACACAAACTCCTAGCTAAACCCGAGAAATGCCTGTTTCACGACACTTCTGTTCATTACCCAGGATTTGTCCTTAGTCCAGAAGGAATTGGAATGGATCCTTCAAAGGTAAAGGCCATACTATCTTGGCCGGCTCCCACATCCGTGAAACAGATTCAATCTTTCCTGGGACTTGCCAATTTTTACCGAAAGTTCATACCGTCCTTCTCTGAAATTGTTCAACCGATCATTGCTCTCTTGAAGAAAGATGCTCCATTTCTCTGGTCTACAGATCAAGACAAGGCATTCCAACGATTAAAGACAGAGTTTACTCAAGCCCCCATCCTGGCTCAACCCGATATTAACCAGCCATTCCTAGTGGAGACGGATGCATCCAATTACGCCATAGGAGCAGTACTAAAACAGGAATTTGAGGACAAATTGGAACACCCCATTGCTTACCTTTCATGAACCCTGACGCCCAGTGAGACTCATTATTCCGTCTTGGAAAAGGAACTGCTAGCCATCCGCCAAGCCTTCACAGAATGGCGACATCTCCTCCTGGGAGCTAGGCATCCTGTCCTGGTCCGTACGGACCATCGAAATCTTCAAGTTCTACAATCTTTGGAGTGTAGGAACAGTTGTCAGGCCCGATGGGCCTTCTTCTTTGCCCAGTATCAGTTCCACATCCATCATGTCCCTGGATCACAAAACATAATTGCCGATGCCCTTTCCAGACGTCCTGACTATGAAAACTCTGAGGATCTGACCTTTCCAAAGATGTTTCCTCACACGATCTTTGTTGCCCAAGCACTCGCCCTCCTGGAGAATGTCACGCAATCCACTCTTCCCTCTCGGGGTCCCATTACTCATCCCCGTGCCCCGAACACCCCTCGCCCTCTTGCCTGGTTCCGGGACTCACAGGTTCTCTCTTCGCCCCAGTTGCCACGGTGCCGACTGCCACAAAGCTTGGGTCGGCATGCTGTTTGCCCGCGGAGACGTCTACCCCATTGGCGTCTTCTGTGGCGGCTGCTAGACCGACTTCTTCCACGTCACATGACCGCCGCCTCCCGCTCACGTGTTTCTGGACTACAATCGCGTGATGCGCTCGCGGGTCATGTTACCGGGAGGAAATAGCAGCGCCAGTATTTAAACGGCTCTGTTGCGGTGCTTCGGTGCTTCACAGCTGTTTCTTCGGATTCCTGTACGGCGCTACATACCTTTTGTCTCACCCGTTTTGGATCTTGACCTCAGATTTGTTTCACGGACTGGCAACGGATAACCCTTGACTTTGGTACTTACTTCTGGATCATTGTTACGACCACGGACTGCTTCACGGACTCCTACTGCGTTCCGCCCTTCTTGTGCGGATTCTGGCATCAGGTGGGCCTGGCACTTGCAACGTTGCTGAGATAGTTACATACTGAAAGAACAACCTTGCTGGGTCTCGGAACCTTCCCCAAAGGTACAACCGCCACTCCACAGACACCTTTTGGTAAGACCGTTCCACTTACTTGTTGATTGGTTGTTGATTCTGTTTTGGCTTGACACTTAACCGGTGTTTCCTTTACAGTGGTTCGGGGTTCCACGAGTACCGCAGTTCCGGAAGAACATCTCCCACCTGTGGCCTCAAAGGCTGTACATAGAGTAACTTTGATTCTCTCTGCGCGGCACTTGTGGACAGAGGACTCTTCGGCTACACGACAGTCAAGACACAACAGAGAATATCCAAGGCCAAACTCGACTTTCGGAGCTCTGGAAGGAGCACAAGCGAAATAACAGATGGAATCTCACATCTAAGGACGGGTATCTATTCAAAGATAATCGCTTAGTCATTCCCACTCCTGGACTAAGACAAAGGATCACAAGTCTATGTCATGATACCTTACATTCGGGACATTGTGGGATAACCAACACCCTCCATCTAGTACAAAGACAGTTTTGGTGGCCCAAGATGATGGATGATATTAGGATCCATGTCCAAACATGCGCAGTTTGCAATCAGAACAAACACGATAATAAGAAGCCAGCCGGACTCCTACTCCAATCAGCAATACCAACAAGACCCTGGGAATTCATTGCCACTGATTTTATCATGGAATTACCACCCTCTAGAGGCTATACAACAATCATGGTCACTATTGATTTGTTTACTCATATGGCTCATTTTACACCCTTATCCAAGCTACCTTCCTCATCAGACCTGGCCGGAATTTTCCTGGAACACATATTCCAACTTCATGCGTTGCCTTCCAAGATCATTTCAGACCAAGGACCTCAGTACATATCTCAGTTTTGGAAACAAGTATGTCGAATTCTGGGAATCCAACGTGCCTTATCCTCTGGCTACCATCCACAAACCAATGGAGCCACGGAGCGCGTGAGCCAGACTCCCGAAAAATATCTACGATGTTTCGCCACCAGAGTTCAGGACGATTGGTCCTAATACCTATGGCTGAATTCGCCTATAACAATTCAGATCATTCAGCTATCAAGACCAGTCCCTTCTTCTGTAGTCAAGGATTCCATCCATCTGTCCTACCCTCCGTACTCCCACATCCTACTCCAGTACCTGCAGTAGACTCCTGGATCGCAAACCTCATCACAGTACATAAGGAGGTTAAGGAACATCTAGAACGAGCCCGAGAAGATGTCAAACGTTATGCTGACTCTAAAAGAAGACCTGGACCTTCCTATCCAGTAGGAGATAAAGTTTGGTTATCCTCGAAGCTCCTTCCTCGACACCTGCGCCCCAATAAACTGGCTCCCAGATACTACGGTCCCTTTTCCATACAAGAAATCATCAACCCAGTGGCCTTTCGACTTCGGTTACCTGAATCTTGGAAAAGAATCCATCCAGTCTTTCACACTTCTCTGATAAAACCATACATTCAGTCATCCCGAACAGCTCCTAGATCTACCCCTGTTATTGTAAACGATCAACTGGAATACGAGGCTTCCGGGATTTGTGACTCAAGATATCGACGTGGTCAACTACAATATCTGGTTCAGTGGAAAGGGTACCCTTCCAGTGAGCGTACCTGGGAACCCGTGTCAAACATGAATGCTCCCAGATTGGTTCGACGATTTCATCTGATCCATCCGGGCAAACCCAGAGGAGCTGGTTTCCAGAGGAGGCATACTGTCATGAACCGTCGTCTACGTCCTTTCTGGACCTCCTGGTCCCTGACTCGCAGGGGTTTGCATGGAGTTATCCTTCCAACATGGCAGCCCAGAACGGAAAGCTCTGGATCAGTCTATGCGTTTCACGCTGCTCATCCTACAAAAGAGACACGCCCCCACGGCTCGGCGCGTCTCAACGCTACCGCTACCTGTATTTGGATGTGCTTAGCCGGAGTTCGATCGGGGGTCTTGTTTGATTCCTTGTTCCCAGTTCCTTGAATCCCCTCCTGTTCCCTTCCCTCTCCAATCTCCTGGAAAACCTTCAGCGCTCGAGTAACGGTCCTCCGTGCCTCCGAGCGTAACTTAATTACTTCCTGGAATTACCCTGGACTTTGTGAACGCTCCTGGAAACTGAACCGCTACTCTCACGCTGGACGCCGAAGAGCGGCGTTCGGGTCTATACAAATCCCGGACCGTAAAGAAGAAGAAATCCCAGAAGGTCGCAAGTACACAACAGAAACAGGTGAGAAGGGGAGAGACTTGTGACAATTTGTACTCTATGCCTTACAAAAAGACACCTTCTCAACCATGCCCATGAATATACTTTGCTGCGAAGTATACTATGTTATTATCCTGCATAGACTTGCGCATTAGCATTGCATCATGCAGGGTTCGTATTTTGCGTTGCTTTAAGACTGGTCTAATATAGGAAGCCCTAACATCTCTCTATGTAGGACAGAAGAGAATACAATGTCCCAGGGTTTCCTCTTCGTCCCTACAGGTAGGGCATGAGCTATCTTGTGATTGTTTCCGGGTTCTTGTCAACCTTGCAATGCTTAGAATTCCCATTTTGAATTTAGTATATAGGGCCGCTGCAAATGCAGGTTTGATCAAATACGTTAAGATGGTCCTGCTGACAAATAAATAGAAGGTGTTATGTTATGTTATTTAAACTTTTAGAGCACATGGTCGCCAGAGGTATCTTGGTGCTATGGGAGACAGAAAGGGTGCCGGTGCTTCTGTGTCCCCATTCCGCTCGAGTCCTGTGGGAATGGGGACTTACAATTGACCGGTGCCTGACTTTCCGGGCCGCCGGTGTTGTAATCTCCCAGTGGCACGGGAAGTCAGGCGCCGGCAAATATTTACGGGGTTGGGGGCGACCCACCGGTAGCACTGGCACGGTTACCGCTGCACCCGTAGTGAGGCCCACTGACTCTTCAGTCCAGAGGGGGTAGTCGCCAGCAAAACTGCATCATCCGCAAAGAACAATGCAGGGATCTTATCTTGGCCTATTCTGGGGCGATCCAGGCTCGAAATTGTTAGTCCATCAATGATCTAATTAATATAAATACAAAAAAGGGTTGGTGCAAGCACACAACCCTGCTTGATGCCTTTCTCTACATTAAGAGGCTGAGCTGTTTGGAATTGCATAATACACAAGTAATTTCCACACATATATTCTTGATCCTATAACTGTTCAACAGTATTCCATAAAAGCTGAATATATTTGTTTATTCCACAACCTTTTGCGAACGCGCATTTTGTATGTTGTCATTGCCCAATTTAACAGTAATACCCTGAACAGACTCCAGCATCGTAGCTCCATCGAAGGGTGTTCTGTATGTCTAGAGGCAATTTCTAGATGGTTCTTCTAAATGCTGTGCATGGTAGATTCAATAGGAATTGGACTTTCTGGATTTGCAGTGGTCGTACAGCTTCTTGCAGTTATTTTGGTCAAAGTTGTGTTTGTGCTATTGAAGCATTGATGGCTCGAGTAATTAAATGTAGATGTGGTATCAGGTTCAAAATTCAACCTCTGCATGGGAAGTGGCCTAAAGTGGCATTGCTATCGGTCGACCTACCACAAATTAACTTGTAAGCAAAACCCGACTACAACAAGAAATAGGGCAATATGTTACATTTTATGTATTAGAGGTTAAGGATAGAGGTATGAGTCTAGGTATAGGATAACAGCAATGGAGGAAGAACAGAGGTAAGCAAGGGAATTGGGCTTCTGGGAAAGAAGGCATGGGCGACTATAGTTATAAAAACAGAATCTCTTTTAAAAAAAATCAAGGTCGACATTAGCAAGAGCGATCTTCAGTTGACTATGAGTACATTGCAATTTAAAAAATGGAAAGGCGCCTTTTAAAAGTTTCACATCACACATGTATGTCGACCTTTGATTTTGGAATCGTAGTCCTTTTTACAAGTTCAGTGACATGAGTAGTCATCTTTGTCAGGTAGGGTTCAGAAAAGATGACTATTGCTTCTAATTCTATTGGAGGAGTCTGTTCATTGTATTTTGCAAAAAGGTGGGGGTGCAGCAATACCTAGAGACAAAAAAGCACTTTTGAATGTGTTAAAGCTCATACATTATAAAACCAGTACGTTTTGAGAGAAATTAAAGAGAAACATTAAATGAACGTACTGTGAGAAACCTGAGGGCGTCCTCGCATTTACTCCCCATGGGCCTTCTTCTCAGGTGTCCAGGGAAAGGCCATTGCTCTTGGATGCTGACCCTGGGCGCAGAGAAGCGAGGGATGATCACTTGGGTGGAGGGGCTTTGGGCATTGGGGAGAGGACGTCCTTGGGAGAGATGCTGTATTCCCCCTTTCCCTTCCATAATGAATCCGAAATCCAAGGCGTACTTATGGGGTGTTGTTCCCATTTTTTCTCTGATCATGCTATCATCAGGAAATATTATAAATCCAATCCGATTACATGTAATAATAACAAATCCAAAATAACTAATATAGTAACAAGTACCATAATAACGAATTCCCAAATAACAAATTCATTTTTTGTTTTTTTGGGGGGTTGCCCCAACACCCCTTTTTTTTGGTTCTTAATACTTTTCCCCACCCCCAAAACTGCGATCCCCCTTGCAGCCCTTTTTTTTTCAGAATGCGTTATTTTGGAATTCGTTATTTTAGTTTTCGTTATAATGGTATTAGTTATTTTGGTATTCGTGATACTCACTGAATACCATAAATCCAGACGCCTTAGATGGAAGGTGTAAGAGAGGGGGTTACTAAGGAGACATGGTCTCCCCCTTTCCCTTATGAAGACCAGCCTAACTCTCCCTCTGCCTTTATTGGCTATTGTAACACATTTCCCCACATTTTCCATCATTTAACACACTATGGTACTGGAATGAGGAAAAGGCAACTAAGAGTGATGAACACTGGTAGGTCAATTCACCACTCTAGTACTTAGATGAGGAAGAGGCCTGTGTAGTGTAAAGGTCAGTCATGTCCCTTTAGCTATGATCAGGCAATTGGACTGAATGACCCACACCTGAGGTCACTTGACAGTTCTCAAAAGTATAAGAGCGCAGGCAGTTCGGGAGACAGGAGAACCTGCTCCACCCACAGAGGAACCTGCTTGCGGGAAGCTGGAGTTGTGGCGAGCTGCGTGAAGGAAACCGGAGTGCAAACTGGATGCTGTGACACTTGGCGAGGCAGAGCAGAGAGAGGGAGCAGGCAGCAAGATGGCAGGCCAGAAGGGGCAGCAAAAAGGACCGGAAGAGAAGCAACCACTTTGGAGTATCGGCCCGCTCACCTGCCTAGAGAGTGCTGCTACGCTTGCAGAGAGAAGGCTGGCAAGTGTGCGCAAGGCCGTGTAACAGGTGGGAGAGGGTGCTGGATCGGCCAAGTGAACAAGCAGCAGAAGCCGCATTAAGAGGAGGGTCGCATGCCAATAAAGGAACGCTGAAAATACTGGTGAGCCTGCCAGACACCAGTGGGAAAAAGGGGTGGTCTAGATGGGACAGATCGCTATGCTAAGAGTCTAATATATGAAGGGTACATACAGAGAAACTGCTGATATGTCCTGAGAGACCCGAAATTCAAGTGCAAGAGAGAACCTCAAGTTATATAAGGGAGAATACTTGAAACCCCGAATAGCAAAGTGAGCAAGTAACCTGTGTGAGTTCCAAATGCACTCTTGAATACCGAGCGAACTGAGCGCATTATTGAATACCATAGAGAATTGAAGCAACATAAAATTGTGATTGAATAAGCATTTCTGAATGCCACACAGAGATAAAGCAACCGAAGAGAATGTTTTGAATGGAACAAAAACAATGTGGTGCAGGTGGCACGTACCACAAAGCAAGCTGAATGAAATACAAGTTTGGGCAAAGCAAGTAAAATCCCAAGAAGGGTGTGAGAAGAGAAGCAAGTATCAACAGCATAACCAAGTGAAATGTGAGCAAACTAACCCCGATAAAGGGTTGAAAGAAGATATTTTTGGTACTAAAGAATACTTATAACTGTTAAGGGAAAGCAGTGGACAATTGTTGCAAAAGCTGATGAAAAGTGGTATTGGTTGTGTGACCTGTGATGCGTGGACCATGTGGTCTGTTAATGGCAGCTAGACCGACAAACCCCTGCATGTGAGCAGTATTAAAGAACAACAGCCAGTAAAAGAGTTATCGCTTTCTCTGATGGATGGAATGTGTGGTCCGTCAGCTGCACCTAGACCGAGGGCCCTGCATGAAAAGTAAATGAAAGGAGGAATCAAGAATGTAAACCTTGCATTGGTGAACCAGCAAAACTATCCTTGGCAAGAGGGTTGGGGAGGAACCCAAACCTTTGAAAAAAATGTTCTTTGATCTTTCTATCTTGACCTTGGGGAAGGGAACGCCAAGAGTTTTGTGGGACTGTCTTGAACTTGGGGAAGGGAACCCTGAGAGGTTCGTGGAACTGTTTTTGAACCCGGAAAGTAAGCCAGGAGCTGGGAGAAGCTCTGTTTGGAAGACTATTTCTTTTATTGATGATATCCCTACAGATTGTTTAGCTTTAGTAGTGAGGGCAAGTATAGGTTTTGGACACAGACAGACTTTTAAGTTGAACTCTTGGACTCAGACTGTCCTTAGTTTTTTAGGTTGCAAAATCCCACCTTAGTTTAGGGCAAGTTAGGCCTTTCTCCATCCTGGCATTTAAGTTAAATAAAGTGAGTTTGTTTGAATTTGGAATCTGTTGTCTGTGTCTTGCTTCATGATGCCCTCACAATACCTTCTTAGAAGGGCCAACTGAATGCTGAATGAATTTTCTTTTGTAATCCTAGAAATGATTGCTTTTATTAGAACAAGCATAATCCTGAGTCGTGTATGTGCTCTGTAATAAGACAGCCTCATGCTATAGACCACCTTATTGTGTAATTTTCCAGCGTTATCACATTGTAACTGGAAGTCACAATTCCAAAAATGAAGGTTTGTGGCTCAGACAGCCCATTCTGGCTCCACTATGCTAATTAGGAGATAGTCACTTGGTTGGTGGGCCATACTGGCTTTTAATGGCCTGTGCACAATGAGACAGCCTTTATTGAGGGCTGCTATTCAGTGTCCTGCTGGTATGGTATTGCACCATGTGATTATTATCATTAGCACCCCGGTATAATGCCCAGGGTGCATCTAAGTTTTTGGGGAGAAAAAAAAGTCTTTACACAGTGTTCGCAAGGTTTGTTTCTCGCAAAATAATAAAAAGCTACAAACTAGAAGGGCAGAATTCCAATCGCAAAAGGAATGCTGCAAAGAGCCATTTTCCATTTCCGGTGCAGACAGTGACATAACTAATACAGCAGGGCAGAAGAAAGCGAACAGTAGATTAGGCAGCCATGAAAGGTAACTTGAGGAGGTGGCCTGAGGTAGGGGCAGGGGACTGGCAGTGCCAGATCAGCCATCAACTTTTTGTGGATGAATTTGGTCCACATTCCGAACAACTTGTTTGTCTGTTCAAAGGCAGACGGCTGCTAATTAAAGTTTGTGCCTGTATTACAGTACCCTCTCTCTCAAATGTTAGTGGGCCTCATTACGAGTCACCCGGTCTGGAAATAACGGTGGCGGTAAACCCGCCTCCACCGTTGTTTCCAGACCGGGTGCTCTCGAGTTCTGCAGGCCGGGAGGTGTCATTCCCGCCAGGTGTGACCTGGCGGGTTTAACACCCCCGCCTGCAGGCGGACGTGTAAACACCGCCACCATCACGAGATGGTGCCAGTGTTTCCACTTCCCCATTCCCATTGAGTACTATGGGACTGAATGGGAATGGGGTTTTACCGAATTCCGCCTCTGGAATTCCCGGGTCACCGGGGTCGTAATGCCCCAGTAATTCCGGGAATCACAGAGGCGGAATGGTAATACGAGTCCAGCGGTAACCTGCCGGAATTTCAGGCACGGTTACCGCTGGACTCGTAATGAGGCCCAATGACTTGATTTCAAGAAAACCGGTGTACGGACATCTGAATTCTGGACGGTCGAAAAACCATCTTAAAATTGGCAATTCAAGAGGATAATAGTAGCCCGAAAGGTGGTCTCATCATCACTGTTAAAAACATCTATAACATCAGCGAAATATTAGTTGTTAATAATAACATATAATGTGCTAGTCACCAATCTTAGATTATCTGGGAATCGTACTCAGCTGATGATAATAAATATCTACAACCCTTGGCTTTGGCTGTACAGAGATTAACAATTTTCCGAAGAATGTCCACTGTCGGACATAAATTATTGGAGAATCACTGCCCTGATGGTTGTTTCGGATTTTAATGCTAAAATTCCTCTTGCGCTGGATTGTTGGTACACTGAAATAATTGATGCTTTATGGAACATACCTGAGCGGATATTTTATCAGAATAACTTTGATACCACGGGTAAACTATGTTATATGGCATTCGTATTTATTTATTTATATACAGGAGGAACAATGCTCTTTTGATCACAAAAGAATGCATAATATATAAGGAATCAGATTTGAAGGGAAGTAGTGAGCTTCTTACAATGGGGTGAGTATGAAGGACATTCTGACCAGGTTGTGAAGGGGAGTAAATGAAGCGGTCACCGGGGACAATACCTAAGTAGACATACATTGATATGATATGGCATTTATAACACGCCTATACACAAGTGTTTCAAGGCGCGACAAGGCAACGAAGGGGAAAACAAAGGGTGGACAAAAAACAACGATCTTACTAGTCCTAGTGGCATTGAGATCATGCAAGTGCAGGGGAGCGGGGAGGGGAGAAGTGCCAAGGGAGGGAGGGTGGGAGGATGGACAAGTGCAGGACAAGAATCAACACAACAAGTAGTGCAGCCTGCAGGTGGCAAGTACAAGTGTTAGAAGTACAGACAACAGGTGTCTAAACGTGCAGAAAAGGGGACTGTTGGGTTACAGATACAGACCACAAGTGCAGGGGGTGCCGGCAAGTAGTGCGGGAGTGCAGCTGGATAGGCAGGGACCTGGGCCCGAATTCCGAAGGTAGCCAGGTGACCAGTGCAAGTATCAGACAAGAGATCAGCATTGGATATGTCCGACAATGGACATTGTTAAGTGCAGGTAGGCAGTACGGCCATCTGTGCTCATGATGGGCGAAGTGCTAGAGTGGAGGCAAAGGAAGACAAGGAACTATGGGAATACCCAGAAACCCTTAATTGACTTTTATAAATTGAAATTGGTACCAATTAGGATATGTGGTGCAGAAATCTCGAGTGTGACTCAGGCTTAGACATTGCGTGCTTTGGACAATTTCTGTATTAAGAGTTCATTTTTCCTTGTCCACAAAGTCCACCGGCGGAATATAGTCATGCTGAATTTGGACTTATTGCAACACAATTGCAGCATATTGTTACCATAGATGTAACCAAAACTGTTTCCCTAAAGCCAACTATACCAAAAAACGGCGAACTGTGCTGCTTCTTCCAAGTGTGAGGCAGATGGTACACTGTAGGAGAACAGTAAAGGCAACAGAACATTGCGTTAATTCACCATTTCTGATGTCACCTTTGATGTCCTGGGTGTTAGTCTTAGCAGTGCACAGTGGTGGCGCGAGTTATGGTTGCTTGGCTTACCATAACTGGCGATTTTCCCAGGGGTTTCGGTTTTACTTGCAACCATAACGTCCCTTGAACAAAGTTTTTTTACTGAATTTCGTAGCTTGTTATTAGTGCAGCTTATCCATAACCTCCTTTTAACAACAGGTTTTCACTGAATTTCATAGGTTTTTATGAGTGCAACCTAACCATAACGTCCCTTTAACAAAGTGTTTCTGTGAGTTTCATAGGTTTTTATGAATGAAAATGTTTCATGATGTTATATCACTGTATATAAGTAATTAATAATTCCTCTTTTAACATATATCAAAGAACTGTAAACCTCCTTTAACAAATATATTTTTTGCAACGCATACTGATGCGTGTCGTTATCATCAGCGCATTCTGGGGATGCAAGTCATGGTTGAATTGCCTAGGGCATGAGGCTTGACCATGACCCCAGCCTCACCAAACCACCCCCGTTATCCACTGCACCTACCCTGCATCCCAGTTCAGTGCCCACTATACCCTCATAATGTGACCAATGGGCAGTGCGTATGGCTTGCAGTAATGGCCAGTTTCCACAATCCATGGGGCATGGGCTTCGGCCATGCCGCATTCCCCAATAGGCAATTGAGAGTAGACATTTGTCCTTGCCGAGGGCCAGGCCCACTGCCCAGGCAGCAAAGTTATATCACCATTTTTTGTACTTACTTTTTGACACTTTCAAAAAAAGTAAAATATGGCACAGATTCACAAAAGCATGCTTTCAGGTCCTTGCTGATGCTAATCGCGCATGTTTGCTGCAATCCCACCCAGCACTACGGGCTGCAGTAGCAAGCAGAATTGGTTTCTACATTTAAACCTAGGGCTTCAGCCATGCTGCATGCCCCAATAAATAAATCAGAGTAGGCTTTCATCATTGCCAAGGTCCATGCCCACTGTCCGTGCACCAAAGTGATATCACTATTTTTTATACTTGCATTTGGGCACTTTGGAATAATAAAACACAAGACAGATTGGCAAAAGCATGCTTTCAGGTCCTTGCAGATGCTCCTCACAAATGTTCGCTGCAATCCTGTCCAGCAATTTCGGGATGTAGCCATTAGCAGAATGTTCTTTCCCATTCAAACCTATCCTGATTTTGAAAAACCTTTCCACATAGCCGGTCCCTGGTGGCCATTCCCACTTTAACCCCATTGCTGGTCCCTCGTGGTCGTGGGACAATCTGGCCACTGCCCATGGCCGCAGGCTATACCTCAGTCACCAAAGGTATATCATTATTTTTAGTACCTACGTTATGACACTTATCAAAAAAATAAAACACAAACACATTTGCAAAACCATGCTTTCAGGTCCTTGGCAATGCTCCTTGCACGGGTTTGCTGCAAATCCGTCCATGTTTTATTTTTTAAAAAGGGTCAAAATTTACATACATAATGTAGTCATATAACTTAGCCCCCACTTGACAAAATTCATTCAGATTTTGCACAAACATTCACGGTTGGGTCTATAATCTTTCTGAAAACGTGTGTGCACATTCATCAAATGGCAACAAAGGTATAAGCCATCTATAAATGTTGAGACCCCCCCTCTAATTTTGCCCCCTCTTGACAAAATCCCACCGATCTTTGCATTCAGATCTTTGTGCAGATTCGTCAAATGGCACCAAATATATAAGCCTTTCATATATTTTGGGACCCCCCTCTAATTTTGCTCAGAACAGCACCAGACTTTGCAGAACCATTCAGGGTCCGGTCTAGAATGATATTGCAGTGTCATGCAGTTACATTGAGTGGCGCCAAAGTTATAAGCCATCCAAAAACTGCTTTTCACCAGCCCTGTCATTCAGAAATGGGCATGGATGTCCCCGAACATCTGCGATGTTCGCGAACATCACAGGACTATCCCCGAACATCTGGACTTCGGGGATGAAAAAACACCCGTTTTTTGACTTTGTATGACCATATCCCTACCCATCCTCATCAACATCTCACTTCCCCAGAGATTGTTCCATTAGTTTGACAAGAGCAACGTTTTCTTTTTTTAATATGTTTTAACCGCGATGTCTTCGGACAATGGCGGCTGTCCGCAAATCCAACATGGCAACCGTTTCAAAATATCTGACGCAGCTCATGTTTTTCACCATCCAATCAGCGGGTGCATCCGAGGTGTGCGGACATCACACCGTGCCCTGATTGGTCTAGAGGGGTGTCCGCAGACCAAATATGGAAGTGAGACTGCGGACCCAACCTAGATAACACAAATGATGTTGTACCTACTTTTTGGCACAAATTTGGTGAAAATCAATCCAGCGGTTTGGGCTGTAGGCGTGAGCAAAACATGTTTTCCATTGCGTCTATGAGGATTTCCACAAATGTTGGGAACCCCCAATAACTTTACCTACCCTGGACAAAACCACACCACACTTCGCAGAATCATTTCGAGGGGGCCATAGACTTTTTTTTGCAAAGTTTGTTCAGTATTCATCTGGACGGGGGGGGCCAAGTTATAAGCCGCCCAATTACTGCTCTTCGTATGGGTTGAACAACTTAAGCATAACTACATGGTCGCTACTGCAGGCCCTGTAATATTATCTGCTGGTCATTGCTTGTAACTTCAGGGAAATAAAAAGTTGCAATTTTTCCCCAAAAATCTGTTGCCTATTAACCTTTTACTTTCTTTATGGATTTGGAAGGTGTTTTCCAAATAAAATGTTTGTTACATCGACCATGGTGATTTGGAGCATAGAGGCTAAAAGAAGCTAATAACCTTTGACTTGCTCTACGGATTGGGATGACATTTTTTAAACAGATATTTTGTCAAGGCCCCCCCCAAACTGGACATTTTGGGAACAATTAATAAAAAAATGAAAAAGTCATTAAGAAAACATATATACGCATTTTTCAGCCTACTCCCATTCATTTTCCGAAAGAGAAAAAGTGCAGTTTTTGAACATTTGCAGTAAGAAATCTGATGGGCAGATTTGGACCAAATAAGAAACAATTTGTGCACAAAATGTTGACATAGTTTCCTTGAATGGTATGTGGTAAATCCATCCAGTATTTTCTTAAATATTTGACTGAGATATGGGGTGCCCACTGCCCCTTATGGACTTTATATATATGACACAGCCTGTGGTAGCGCGCGTGTAGTCATGGTTATGTTGCTCAACTCATAGAAAGAGCACTTTTTGGGCAGCTTATAACTTCCACAACCCCCCCCCCCACGTATTTTCCGGATTTGCAAAAAAAGTGTAAGGCCCCCTTGGAATGATTCTGCGAAGTTTGGTGCGGATTTGTCTGGGGGGGGGGAGGGGCAAAGTAAGAGGTGGGCCCCAAAATGTGTGGAAATCCTCACAGGCGCAATGGAAAAAAGATTTTGCTCAGCCCAAACCACTGGATGGATTTTCACCAAATTTTATGCAGCAGTGGCGGCTTGATCCCTAAAGCGTGCTTTTGTAAATCTGCTGTAAATTTCTCAAGTCATTTTTTAAAACGGCCAAAAAGAAGGCAAAGAAAATGTGTGGTGTCTGGGTCCGGTCCGCGGACTCGCTTCCCTATTCGGTCCGCGGACATCAGACGCGCCCGCTGTTTGGATGGTGAAAAGTGTGAGGTGCATCCTATTTTTGGGAATGGTTGCCATGTTGGATCCACGGAGACCAGCCGGTGTCCGCGGATAGCGTAGTGGGGAAATAGTTTAGAAAACACATTTGGAGTTATTTGGTGGTCCAAAGAGGGGCTGGAAAGGGTGGGGGAGTGGAATGAAGATGATTTGGAGCTGTTTTGCTAGATGAAAACAGTAAGCGCGGTTGCTGCTCGCTCCTTGGACACAGCGGTAGTCTGCAGATATCACTGTGAACGAACAGCTTAGAAAACACATTTGAGGTTATTAGATGGCTGAAAGAGGTTGTGGAAAGGGTAGATAGGTGGAATAAAGATGATATGGAGTTGTTTTTATAGGTGAAAAAAGGAGTCTGCGATCAATTTTGGTGTCCGCTGACATTATTTCATTTGCAGAGGGGTCAGGGTGAGTTTTGTTATTTGAAGGTGTATTGTACGTACCTGTTATATGGTTTAATTCCATGTGATGGTTGTGACCACTGGAAACACATAGTATAGTAATATGTGTATAGCAATTATAGTTAGGTGGAATTATATGATTAAAGTGTATTACATGATACCCTTAGCATCATGGACTGGACAGTGCACCGGCTTATCTGTTTTCCTCACTTACCGCCCTTCCCAACTGCAACTCGGCTGCTTGTACTCCACAACCTCACTGTGTACTTGCAGAGTACCCCAGGGTTTTATCCTATCGATGTGGTAATTACATATCTATTTCCTCCCTCTGGCTCACCTAATGGGTTTTCTTCTTTTCTCATTTCCAGTACACACAGTTTTCCTTAAACTTTCCTGAACTAATTTGTTCTCTTCGTTTATTATCCCTGATTGTCTGAATGCCATTGAGGCATTGTGTGCGACTAACAATGTCTGTCTCAATAGCGTATATGCTATTTATGATTGTACTACAATTGAGATAGTGCTCCTTGATGTCTCGTCCACCTTTCACATGGTGAACCATTGTATCCTTATTAAATGGTTACATTATACCTTTAGCATCATGGACCAGGCACTGGACTGGTGCATCTGTTTTTCTAACTGCTCTTCCCAGCTTAAACTGGGCTGTTTGTACTCCATCACCTCACTGTGTACTTACAAAGTACCCCATGGTTTTATGGTATCGTTGTGGCAATTACATATCTATTTCCTCCCTCTGGCTCACCTGATGACCACCTTCTTTTCTCATTTCCAGTGTTATGTTAATGACACACAGCTTTCCTTAAACTTCCCTGAACGAATCTGTTCTTGTTTTTTATACCTTATTGTCTGACCGCCATTGAGGCATTGTGTGTGGCTAATATCTGTCTCAATGTCATTAAGACAAAGATCTTTCTTACTATGTCACCGGTACCCTGTTTTTCTCCTACCTTGTGGCTGCTGTCTTTGGGACGTCTACTCTTACCATTGTGTGAGGCCAAAAACCTTGGGGTTATGTCTTTTCCCTCTTTTACTCCTTACCTTTTGGAGCTTGTAAAGAAAGCCCATGGTTTGAGTTTGAGCTCCTTACAGGCATTGTACCGTTCCTTACCTTCCCTCAGAAGCTCAACATCTGTAGAGCCCTGGCACTAGAGCCCTGGTACTGTGTAGGCTGGCCTACTACAACAGCCTCTTCCTTAACCTCTCCATTTGTTGTCTATACGTTCTTCGTTAATCTAGGATAGGGATGCAGGACTTATCCTTGGCCTGAAGCCCAGGGATGGTATCGCTGCAGCCCAAAAATGTGTACATTGGGTCCAGCTAATATAATATGTCCAACTGTGACACCCATATGTCTACATGCGACACCCATAACAGACCATTACAGCCTTCCTGAAAGCCTGATTGGGCAGAATTATGTTGTTGTGCTTTACCTTTGACAACTCATATATGGGTTTTGTTCAGATACAGGCCCCCCCTTTGGGATCAATTACTATGTATAATACTGTACAAATCTTCATTCATCATGCCATGTATCTTGCATTCTGTGCCAAGAGTGTACTGTGAAATATGGTGTTTTATTTTATTTTATTTTGTCTGATGTTGACATCATGATGCATGACACACACGTGAGATTCACACATGCCATAAACGTGACATCCATACAGGCCACCACAGCTCTTGTGATAGCCGGTCTGAGCAAAATGATGCTATTTTACGCAACGATGCCAGCATATATATTTTTGTTCATCCAGAGACCCGGACCACTTTGGATGGCAAAAACTGTCCACAACACTGTACGAACACTATATAGCATTCCAATTGCTGTCTACAGCATTCTAATCATCGTGGCACAATCAGCAAGGGTTTTGCTCTATACCATTCAGTGTACTGGTGTACTCGTAAACTATAGCACAATTAAGTAACAATACCTCAGTCATCTATGTTTCAATTTTAACACATCTGTCACACTGGTCCTCGTGACTTATATGATATATAACATTTTCCCAGCTAGGGCACTATGTGCTGGCTAGCATGTAAAACCATTCAAACATGGGCGCTACTGTTTCACGGCCTCCATACATGCGACGGCCATGGTAATGGACGCCTCCTGAGATACATATAGTCAAACTACAGCAGCTCAAACGATCTACCACACAAATTACACGCCGACGGTCCGTCTCATTTACATCCTGACGATAACAATGGTAAGCCTTTCCCTGTAAATATTGTATTCATGACCCTCGCCCACCACCGGCACCGGTCAGATCGGGTGTCCCCGCTGTTCACTATGAGAGATACCGTGAGCCCTAGACTCTTCCTGATATTAATATACTTATATGTATCATTCACAGGTCCTTTATCATCGTTGTATTTCACAGATGACACATTGACCAACCACTCGTTTGGGACTATAGTACACTTGGTTCACCAACCAATACATGTGTCCTATCGATCCCAGGGGGCAGTTATGCAAGGTATTACACGGTCCCCCACCGACCTAGACCACATGTCCCTGCTGCCAACGACCAAAAGGGTATCGGGTGCATGACTGTATGCGTTTGGGACAGTGGGTTTACCATGCCCTCTGTTCTTCCCCGAAGTTTACCTACCTGCAGACCATTACTGGCCTATCTTGGACTCCCCTTGACAGATCCATGTGGAGCCCGATACCGTGTAACGCAAGTGCCACACATTGAGCCCCCTCCTCCAGGGGTCTTTTATCAATATTAACAACAGCAATAATAGCTTGTCTGAAATTATAAATCATATACCCGAATGGTGACTCCATGATTGAGAACTCCATTGTTGTGTTTTTTGTCATATCACAGACCCACACAGGATCAATCATTCAGGGTCTCTACACTTCCTCTGTCCTGATGAAGGCCCCCTAATTATTGGCATCATACTACACCATAAATGGCCGAAACACATCTGTGTTGACATCTTCACCCACAGTGTTTAATGTCAACACTGTCAACTGTTTGAATCGGGAGAATCTGAAATGTGTACTTCTCCCAGTAAAATAGAATGGGATTCTTCTGTTGCCTATGTTGTACAATATGTTTTGTAATAACTGTCTCTGGGCATTGAATCTTGTGCCCTTTTGAGCAAACAACACGTGTATAATTATATGTTTTTGTCCTTTGTACTTAGAATCACTTTAAATACGTCAAGCAAAGCAACAAAAAAGTAAAGCTACAAAACTGGTCTGATACATTCGAGTTTTTTCATCCATTCGGGACACCCTAATCACCTGTACCCTTTATTATTTCACTTACCTCGACAGATCAGGGAATTGCCAGAAGCCCTAAAGTATATCCCAACGTTGTCTCCCTAAATACTGTACTGCTACAGCTCTCCGCTGCTGTAACTCCAATACTCTGCTTGTTAAATGCTTTTTGAAACAGAGAGCCCAAGGCATATCTGCCTTCTGCCAGTGCAAAGCTTTAAAACAGCCTTCCTGCTCCTTTTATACTTGAGCTGGACTTCCTTAAGTTCCGAAAACAGCTCAAAATTGTACTTTTGTGTTTGTGTTTTACCTAATCCCTTCCTTGCTAAAACATACCACTGCCACTGACATGGGTGGCTTGGTCCCTCTTGAACCCCACTGGTTCCAGGCCCTATATCTAGTCAACACCAGTACACCCCTGCACCCTTCAGCAGTGCCCTTGCGGGTGTACCGCCTGGCGACTGTGTACTACACTCTTGGGACTCCTTTGCCCTAGGCGGTAGTTAGTGGCCTCCCACTTTGGCATGTCTTGGTTCATCTGGGCATCTATGAGCACTTGGTATTCCCTACTCCTCTTTCCATTCATGCACTTCTTTTTCTGCACATTGCAAATGTGCATTTATAGCAGCAATGTGCACAGTTGTCTTGGATAAGCAACGGAAATGCATATAGAAAAGGTTTGTTCAACTTTTGTAAGTGGCAGTTGGTGTGTGGAAGTTTAATATGCTGATAGTGTTATCTGTAGAGTTTTTTTTAATTAATTGGTGTATATATTTATGACTGTTTCAAAGCAGGCAATGACGGAATGGTACAAACATAACAGTAAAAAGTGTAGAAGCGTTGTCGTGTGTGATGGTGTGCATGTGCAATCCAGGTTTTTTAATAAAGCATGGCCTAGAGAGAGGGGACTGCAGAGACCACCGATAGTCATAAAGGGCCATGGATCATGGTCCTTATTGTATGCAAGAGAAAAGTATTTGGGACAGAAAATTGTTTCTGTGTTTTGTTCTTTTTCTCTAGTATACTATTGTCCATTATTCCCATTAGCATAGTAGAAAATGCTAATGGGAATGTTGAAGAATCTTATTGAGTCTAACTACTTTCCTGAAAAGTAGATGTACTCTATAAGCTTATATTTTTGTGCTTATATTTTTTAACTGTGAAAGGTGGTTCCTAAAGGAACCCTTTTTTGTGTTTTTGGTTACATTTCTTCTCCTTCTTTTTTTTTGCAGGAGAGCCCAGGAAGTAAGGTGGGAAGGGAAGTAAGGCAAAGGGCAGCAACCACTGCTATGGAGGGGCTGGAGAACAGGGGAAGATGTTGGGTGTACATTACATCTAAGGCAGGGGGCAGTGTTTCTCATGCTCCTTGAGTGCAGCCTTGAAAGCACTTTGAAACTGCTCCTCCCTGCAGAGTGCTGTGTTGCAGTATATACAGAAGACAGTTGTCTTCCAATGATATGGATCAACAGTCTCTTTATAAGCTTGCAAGGTAGCTGGTGGGATCTTGTTCCCAACAGGAGTAGCCTGTGTGGTGGCAGTATTGGTTGAGGAACATGAGGTACACAAAGACAAGCCTACTACTTCCTGAGAAAGGAACAGCCCTTCTCAAAGCATCACACTCCTTGGATCTGGTGTGACGGCGCATGGAGATGGTCCCGTAGGAGAACTGCCCAGGTTGTCTGCGACTGAGTACATTTTACCTTGGTAGCTTTAACCTATGGTACAGCCCCAACGGTGGTAAAGAGCTTCCACACCCATGATTCTCTCTGGGTAATAGAGCTGGCATTTGCTCTACCTCCTCTTCCTGGTCCTCTTGATTATTTTCTGAATTATTGCACTTCTTCCGTTGTCTAGGCCCACCAGCTGGTGGTAGTGGTGGTGGTGGCAGCTCCTGGAGAGCAGGGATGGCAATAGCTGATGCGATTTTTGAAGATAAATAGTAGATCTGCTAATATTCTTCCAAGCATGTGCTGTGTCCTAGATTGCAAATGGATAATCAGTAAACATAGGTGTAGTAGCTGTGCAAGAGTACATTTTCAGTTTAAAACTTCATAGATCAGATGGAAATGCAGTTTCAAACTGTTCGCGAATCATGGACCCGTTTGCGAAGTGCGCAGGCGTTCGCAAACACGTCATCATACCGCACACGGTCACGTGACACTGTCCGGAAAGTCTGTGATGACGTCAAACGTTCGCGAACATCGGCAAACACAAAAACAGTGGAAAAAGTCGCAAAAAGTGTATAGAAGAGTTACAAATGTTGCTAGGAGGTGAGGAATGCCACAGTTTTAAGTAAAAACGTTGTACATCGGTCGTAAATGCAGCTACATTGGGGGTATTATATTAGGAAGTTGTAGCAAATTGGATGCACTGGTAAAAACCCATGAAATTCAGTGAAACAATCTTGTTAAAGGGACATTATGGTTACAAGTAAAACCGGAAAAACCCAGGTATTCCCCAGTTATGTTAAGCTAAGCAACCATAACTCGTGCCACCACCGTGCACTGCTAACACTAACACCCAGGACATCAAAGATTACATCACAAATGTCATTTATGACATCATGGATGACATCACATAGTGAATTAATTGTCATAAAAAGTTCCTATAAGGGGTTGTGTTCACAATGTTGGTAACAACAAGTTAGAGGTGATTATGATACCTATCATGAAGTACACCATGTATTAAGGAATGTACTCATCTAAACGAAATATTATTTTGAAGTGTTGTTGTTAATACATGAACGTAATCATACATACACATGGGCAATGGCTGCAGTATGCACCATAGTAGCACAGTATTTTTAATCTGGTATTTTCAGTAGTAAAATAATGAATGATACCTTATCACACTTGTCAGTAATGTTAAACATTGAATAAATAGCTAACAATTCAAGACTTACTACACACTTGTGTTAGTACAAACAATACATATGAGCATAGGGCCCTTTGGGTATCGTGCATGCAATGGATGGGGATGCAGAATCACTCTGACACCAAATAATCGAACCAATTCAGTAAGATGACAAAGGTTTCTGTATTATTAACAATGATCTAAAACAGGGAGTTACAACGGATATCAACTGACATTCGCTCGAGCTCTCAGTGAATTTCTCATAAAACATAGACTTAATGCTAGAAATTCATCAGAGGTGACATCATACTACGTGGCAAATAAGAAAAACCTATGAGGGATTGTGATACATTGAAGGGGAACAACTAAGTATACTTTCTATAAGGGGTGTGATTGTGATTGTTTATCTACTGTCAGATGGACAACTTATGCCTGACTCTTAAAACATGTAATCTTAAACACTATTAAGTACATGGTATATCATTGACTCTCAAACTATAATTGGTTGGCACGCTCGTGCCATTCTGGATCATTCGGCTCACTCAGCAGTACGTAAGCTCAGACCCAGGTGCCAAGAGGTGGACTTGACTTTACCTCCCCACCCAATTAGCCCACCATCTCTCATCACCTATGCCTTCTACCATGAAGATTGTCTTTGAACTTGGCCTTGCAAAGTATCCTTGTCTCTGGGAATATAAGGGAGTGCAATACGCACTATCGTTATTCTAGAACTCCATGCTCAACTCTATTTCCATCTTTGGCTCACGTGACAGGAGACCAGGATTTGTCCTTTTTGCAGCATTTAAATGTCTTAAATAAATAAAACTTGACACGCATGCTGTTGTTTCTTTGCACCTTAACAAGGGATGATTCAGCTTTGCATGATCACTGCCTTCAAGAATAAATAACCGGCCTTGGCTGCTTCAGCTTTGACACAGGCCAAACGGCTCTTCATACGCTTCCATGATCTCAGCTTATTCGTGCTGCGACGCAATTCTCAGCCTTTCTCTCCATGGGTCAAGGCTTACTAAATTTGTGACACTGATGTCCAGCTTCTATACAATGGTGGCTTCGCCTGCAGTCTTCTTCACTACTTATAGCCAGCTTCTAAGATTACTTAATCTAGTTGAGTTTCAGTATCTGTACATATTCAATGGCTTGCATTTTCTGCAGTGCTTCTCACAAGTGTAATCTTTCCGCACATGAAATTTTACTCGATTCTTAACTTCGTCATCAGTTTCTATATGGTCCACACATTCTCTTCAGCCAGTATTCTCAAGGCGTCACGCTTGTCTTCCGTGACGTCACCAGCTCCTTTTTTGCTCCTTTTCATATTCCTTATGGAAGTTCCTTCCTCAGATGGTCGTCTCTTCGGGGATACATTTGATAGGGTTTTTTCAGTGGATCACTTCTTTCGAATACACGCTGCAGAAATTGCAAAACTGTTGGGTTTAAGCATGGCACAATCTCAGGCTTGCAACATATAGGCAGTAGTGGCGCGGGATTTCCTGCAGAGGCATGTAACTGCTCCTCTACACATATGAAGACCCACAATGCATACAAATCAGAGGTATATGCAGGGAAAATAAATTAAGGAAGAAAGAAACATTATCACCAGAAAATGTCAATAGCATTCAAGTTTATCTACATGTATACAAATGAATTCAGTGCTTGAGGCCTGCTTATGGCCCCATGTATGTGCACCATATGCTCATACTAAACCCTAAGGAAAGTACTTTATGAATATACAACAAGGTTAACATCAAGATATATAGCACCTTTTGAATTTTAATATTCTGACTGTCAGTGAACAAAAACACCTGGCCAGTGATGTCATACATGACATTTGTGATGTCATCTTTGATGTTCTGCGTGCTAGTGTTAGTAGTGCATGGTGGTAGTGCGAGTTATGGCTCTTAGCTTACTGTAACTTGCGAATTTCTGGGGTCTTTCGGTTTTACTTGTAACCATAACGCCCCTTTAACAAACCTTTTTCACTGAATTTCATATGTTTTTATGAGTGCAACTTAACAATAATGTCTCTCTCTATATATATATATATATATATATATATATATATATATATATATATATATATATATATATATATATATATATATATAAATCATCCTCTGTGCTTTGCAACCAAGAGGTTTTTCAGATTTGAAAAGCCACCATTTTCTTTTGCTCGATGCACTCGATTTCCGTGATAATACTGGTATTAGGCAACAATGAAAGAACTCAAAACACCATTTGAAGGATGAAAAAAGATGCCATCAAGCTTTCAAATTAATTCCCCCATGATCATAGAGTGGGCAATAACCTTCTCGACTTCAGAAAGAGAGTCAAAACTCTTCTGTTTATGTAGTCACTCCTAGGAGAACATTGTTTGTTTTGAACGACAGCGCTTAGATGGACTGGCCGTAGGCCCTATATAAGTACCAAGACAGGGTTCAAAATTAAGATTGGATAAGCAGAATCTAGGAGTAGCTCCTGGGTACCCCACATTAACCAGTGACCAGGAGTTACCAGTGGTTAATGAGGAGCTAGTGCATAGTGTTCCACAAATCTAACTTTCACGTAAGATGCAAACTCATAGATGTGTCACAATATTTATGTATAGATTGTCCCAACCGGAAAGAGTTAAATTCACATAGGTGTGTTTGTTCTTTATCAGTTGGCCTGGCGAGCCAAAAATAGCTCCTGGTGTCAAGCTAATCAGGCTGCAAGCAGGAGGTAAATAACTCCGAGCTCCCCTCAATTTTGAACCCAGCCAATATAAATAGCAATAGCAATCACATGAGACTAAAGGTCGGGAGTGTTAAAGAAGCTACCATGTGAGGTTGGGGATTTGGAGCTGGGTTGGGGAGCCAGTTACGGGTAGAACATTTTCAGTTTACCTGGGGAAGACAGCGGGAATCACACGAGATTACAGCTGCAGAGCCGTAAGACATTCTCAGAAAAAACTGTGTATCACACAAAGTGATGAGTGATGGGGGTAATGGGAGAGGGTGAGGGAGGAAGAAGCAGTTGAGTGGAGCGAGGGGCCCTGGAAAAATGAAGCGGCCCACATGTTGCGTGCATTTCAGGACGTGGAATACTTTTGAATTCTGGGCATTTTTTTCCGTTCTTGCCGGAATCAGGGAGCCGCCACTTTACCGCAGGAATTTCTGTTATTAAAAATGATTACTGTGAAATTATTGCGGGAATAAGGAGTTAGAAAGAAATATTTAACATCTGCAGTGCCTACATCTACTGGACATGGGGCATGGGTGTTTGGAAACAAAGTAAGGTTGTGTCATGGCCTGTGTCCATGGCTAGTGGGCCCAATAGAAAGCTATTGGTGAAACATGTACAGAAGCTGCGGCTGTAGCCCATAGCTAGCGAGTCCTCAAACTATGCAAAATGTACAGGGGTCACGACTGTAGACCGTGGCCACTGGCCTTGGGCGAAGGCCATGGCTAGTGGGCCTGAAGGAAAAGTATTGGTGCAACATGTACAGGGGACATGACTAGTGAGACCTCAGGAAACTATACAACATGTTCGACCATGGCCACTGGCCATGGCTGAAGGTCATGGCTAGTGGGCCCAAAAGGAAACTATTGGTGCAAAATGTACAGTGTCCATGACCGAAGACCTTGGCTAGTGGGTGCCGAGGAAATTATAGCATATCAAAACCCTTGAAATTTGTGAAAAAACATTGGTTAAGAGACAGTTAAAATGATCAGATTTGACGCAGCAAGACACCGGAAATGCAGCAATACTAAATCCCCCAGCCCCCTTGTAGGGAGAACTAATATACTCTTTTGTAAGGTCACCATTTTGATACTCTTGGAAAACCTGAAATGCCCAAAGACTCTAAATATCCTGCTTCTGAGGGAAAAACTAGTACTGGGATGACCAGTGCGGGGGTTTAAAAAGGAACTCAGCTGTAAAACAGCTGAGAGAGACTAGCCTGAGAGAGGCGAGCCTGCCTAGAATGGAATCCAAGAGAACAGGTCTCTGAGAAGGCACAGCAGGTTGACTGCACCAAGCGAGCAGAGGGAAGCCGAACGGAAAGCCACAGAACGAGGTAGAGGAAAGGCTGACGAAGGTCCAAGTTCGAAGGAACAAGTGCGTTACTGCAGGTACTTACCTAGAGGCTACATGAGCTCTGGTGAACCACTTACAGCACAGGATGCGCAGCCTGGTAGGGAGAGATGCTGCCTAAAGAGCTGCAGAACCCGCTTCTCTCTGAGAAGCTGTCGGAAACTCAGCAAGCACCACAGTGACGGGAAACGCTGGTACCGTTCAAAAAGAAGAGAACAGTGTGCAGGTTTACCAGAGGTTGTTGGAGCTTACTGGGGAAGCTTGAGAATAATCCAAAGAAACAAAAGAGAGCGTCTGGGACCCGAAAACAGAATCAAAGACAGTTACCCACTTGGCAGGTGAGTGAACCGAGGAGGACGGTGAGTCTGCAACCTGCACCCAAAAGAGAGGGTCTGGGACCCGAAAGAGAACCAAAATCAGTTGCTCACTTGGCAGTATAGTAAACCAAGAGGGAGTAACGCCACTGTGCAAGTCTAGGACCAACACCCAAAGGAGTGGCTTTGGGACCCGAAAGCGAATCAAAGCCATTTGCTTACTTGACAAGAGAGTAAACCAAGAGGGAGTAACACCATGATGTGGGTCTGAGAACTGCACCCGAAAAAGATGGTCTGGGACCCGAAAGAGAACCAAAACCAGTTGCTTACTTGGCATGAGAGTAAACCAAGGGGGAGTAATGCTGCTGTGCAAGGCTGGGACCTGCACCCACATCAGAAACCACGGTCTAAAGACAAGAGGGTCTGGGACCCTGTGAAAGAGACATTTATTGAGAATTAACCAGTTTGCAAGGGAAGACGCCAAACTATCTTTTTGAGTCTAACCCTCACACCTACATAGAAGATTGGAAACCATGGAGACCCCAGGAATAATAAAGTGACATCTAAACTTAGCATAGAGGCACCTGGAGTCAATAGGATATAAAGACTGGAAATATAGAGACTTTACCTTATCTGTGATCTAGACTCTTGATGGAAGAACTAGTCTAGGGGAATGGAACGCTATCCAGTCTTGGAACTTTGTCGTTTTGAACATGTCTTTTTATCACCTTACTACCAGCTAATCTAGAATATTTTCTGTTTATTGAGAACATCAAGAACATTGGTTTATTTAGTAAATAATACCCTTGCACAGTTATCATAGAATGTATGTGTGGGGGCAGATATGGGTTTTTGACACGACAGCGAGAGATTGTTTGTTTTCGGTCTTCCTGACATTTTTATTATTTTACTTTGAGGCAGGCAAACCCTTGAATGTTTAGGGATTTGTCCAACCTTTTACTTTGTGTAAATAAGTCTTTGCCCAAAAATATGCCACCCCTCTGTCTGACTCATACTTCTGCACCCTTACAGCGCCCCCTGTTGCATAGTGTATGACCACAATGATGAAATCACTGGTGACATCACTAATTACATTGTAGAACATCACTGATGACAGGCATTACTAATAACCTCATACAAGACATCACTGATGAGGTCAATAATTACATCATATATGACATTATTGAATATATAAGTTAGAATATCTTTGTTCACCTCTTTTTTTACATATTTAATGTTATTACATCTAGCAATAATACTACATAACATGGAACAATACACTGATACAAAGTATCATATAATTGTGTGTGGAGCATTCATTTGTAGTAATTATCAATTTATACAATTTAAAATACTAATATGGAGGCCACCAGCGGGCGCAGACAAGATGGCCGCCCTGTGAACAAGCTCCGCTCCCCATATGATACCCTGGTAATAAAAAGATAGAGTCCATGGATGACAGATTGCAGGGCCTGGAGGAGAAACAATCCTCTGTGGGTATTCTGGGGACCCAATTTGACATGAGGATTTCCGAACCTGAGCGCAAGGAGGAGGCAATGAGGCTTAAGCTCAATGACTTTGAGAGCTGAGAAATATGCAACAACCACTGCTTTTTTGTTTTTTCTGAGAAGGACGGGAAAACAACAATGGACATAGAAAAGGCTGTCCAGGAGGTGTTGTGTGTCCTGTTTCAAGAAGACGACAATAGAGTGGTCATTATTGATAGGGCTCACCAAGCAGGTGTAGGTGGGCGAGGTCCTCGCTCTTTGTTGGTAAGATTCCACTATTACTACAAAAATTCGAGGGTACTGGACAAGCCGAGAAGATCAGGCCCGATTGACTATGGTGCTGCTAAGATTTCCATCTATCAAGATCTTTTGGGATTCACCCTAGCGAGAGGACGGCAGTGTACAACTCTTACCTGTTGGTTGAGAGAGAAAGGGGTGCGATATAGATGGGGATACCCATTCTCAATCACTTTTGAATATGAGGGATTGAAATACAATCTGATTACAGAAGATGATATTCAGAGAGTGACTGGGGAACTGATGGGAGAGAAGGGTTCCTGCCAATGGAAGAAACATTGCAGAAGACCAGGCTTCCTCCGAAGGAGAAGAACTTTTACAGGAGAATAATCCTGGGATCAAGGAAATTTAAGAGAATGAATACACCGTCCGCCAGTAAAAGATGAACCAGGGTGTGATTCCCAGTGTGAGGAGGTCATTCATGGTTAGTCGGCATGACAATCTGGGCTTTAAGGGCCCTGAAGAACCTGGAAGAGTTTCACTTAAAGAAGGAGCACGGTTAATGGGGGGACTGTCTGTATGATTGCCGAAGGGTGGGGTGGGGTACGGAGGGCTGCACAAAAGAGGTGGTTGGATTGCGGGAACCAGGGGATCGACCAGGGGTTATGAAACTAGGAGTATGCCCTATTTGGCTGTTTTTTCTTTAAGGAGTTTTGAAAAGCGTTACTCCTATGAATGTAAAGGTGACGGTGAGAGGGGTACTGGTGGTTCGGCTTGGTTGGTGGGAAGTTGTGTATTACTAGCTGAACGCTGTTGGGGGTTGGGGATTTGGGCATTACACTTTGGGGAAATTTTTGGGGGGGTTTCCTTTGTGATGGTGGTTATTTTCTGGGAACAAGCTGATATTGTCCAGAGGATCATGGGGGATGCACAAGTGGATGAGAATTTGTACAGTCGGGGGAAGCAGGTGAATTATTTAACTACCCAGACATGGCTGACTCAACTATTGCCCTTACGATGGCCACTCTAAATGTCTGGGGGTTGAATTCCCTGACCAAGTGATCTATGACAATCAGGGAATTCCTATATTGCATCTGGATGGCCTTTGGGTTAGAGGTTCAGCGCCCCCATTGCAGGGTAAGGGCATTGAGAAGATGTACTACACCTCAGGGAAAGTTAAAAAGAAAGGAGTTGACATTGTTGTGGGGGAACGATGTAGCTATTGAGTGGAGAAGATGCTCAGGCACCCTGAGGGTAGGTGTCTTTTTTTTAAGGGGGAGCTACCAGGATGCCAAAATCACAGTTGGTTCAGTCTTCTGTCTTACCAGTGCTCAGAGACGGTTCTGGGAAGAAGTAGGTCAGTGGATTAAACTGTTGGCAGAAGGCGCCATGTCCATCAAGAGTGATTTGTACATGTTTCTGGAACCAGCGAAGGGTAGGAAACGAATGAGGGATACACAGATTCCTCAGGGCCGAATAGGGGAGTCACAATGGTTACGAGATATAAATCGGGAATTAGGAGTGGAGGAAGCGTGGCAAACCAGTGGAGATGGAGATCCTCCCTTTACTCATTACTTTGCTGTACACAATTCCAATTCCAGGGTAGCTCTTATCCTGGTCGACACCCCTATTAGAGGTAATGTGCAGGCAGCCAGTCTCTTTACTGTCTCATGTTTGTAATGGTGGGAGAGTGGAGTAGTGGGGGGGGGGTGGAGGTGGTTTTGTGATGATTTCCTATATAAGGATGGGGAGGTGAGCCAGAGGTTGTTGGGGAAGGGTCTAAGGCTACAATTCGAAGAGAACTAATTAGGATTGGATCACAAAAGAAACGGCAACGACAGAGAAAGGAAGTGGTTTTGAGAGGAAAAATCTAAGCACTCCAGCCGAGTGGACTTGGTAAAAACTATATTAATCCTGCCTCCTCAAAGAGGAGTCTTTGTAGGGGAATACTCTAGGATTGGGCAATGCTTGCTCTCTCTTCAACTGTAGGCCCAATGTTTAAACACTTTATTTCCTTTTATGAGCATTTAATGATGTTTGTGTGAATAAATATGTAAAGGTCACTCTTCCATTGAAAAGCGAAATTAGGCACACGTGACCAGTTCTTCATAAAGTTTACAATGTTTAAAGAGGTTGCGGATGACATCTTGGGATACCTTGGCGACCCTGGTGTGTTGTTTTGGAAAATATTGGGTATTATGACATAATTCGGTTATTTTGCGGGTTTGAAAATTAACGTAGCCAAGTCTCGCGTCTTGACAATAAGTATAGTGAGTCACGCCTCGCAGAGACCATAGAGGTTCACTTGATGAAATTGGAGAAAGAGTGAATTTTCTATTTGGGTATTAGGGTCCCTAGAGATAACTACACTCTGGGCACTGAATTTTGATCTTCTTATTGGGGTCTTCAGGAAAGACCTTTAGAAGTGGTTTGCGCTCACCCTGTCATGATTTAGCAGGATGATCACAATTAAGTTGAATGTTCTTCACCACTTGTTATTTCTGTTCACAATGATTCCCACCCCATTGTCTGAGAGCATTTTTGAGAGCTATTGGGGCTCATTACATGTTTGTCGGTATCCTGGTGGTAAATCCGCCAAGATACCAGCAAAAGGAATTACTAAAACGGGCACTAGGTCCGGTGGAATTACCGCCGGATTACGAGTGATGGTTACCAGTGAAAGTCCCCTTTCATGCAGTCCCATTGGACTCTTAGCTGGAGGTAATTACACCACCTCACTGATCAACATGAGTTGGCCGTAGCGTTAACGTGCCAGTATACGTTAATGCTCTCATGTTAATATTGCACCGGCCAACCCATAATGAGCACCATTGATTTTCCGATTTATAAATGTATATGGAAGGGGAAAAAAGCCCAGGATTAAAAGGGCAACATTGACTCTCCCCAAGAACCATAGAGGCTTTGGATTTCCTGACCTATTTAACTATTATACAGCTGCTCAACTTAGAATTTTACTCAAACATATGAAGGACGGTCCAGGTACGTATTGGTCCTATTTGGAAGATTGGGTAGCCTACCCCAGAAAGGTTCAGGATATGCTGTTGTCCCCAGTGAAGATAATACCTAGTAAGATCCACTTCCATCCAACTTTAGAGGTACTTTGGACCTTTTGGAGGAAAAAGGGTCTGAATGGGTCATTGTCCTCTTGGCCCTCTCCATTAAGCTCGCTATAGGGTCCTCCCATTGATTTGGGCTGTTTACGCTTCATGAAAACACAAGAGTGGTCCGACAGGGGCCTTGAAAGAGTGGGCCATTTGTTTTTGAATGGTTAGTTTAAGGGGTTTGATGAAGTCCGTACCATGTTGGGATGGGATGTTATTGGATTTTTGACTACCTGCATCTGAAGGGACATATGACGAACCCCTGGTGGGTGGTATATTTCCAGAGATAACTCACAGCTTTTGAGAAGGTTTTGGACGACTCTACATCAAGAAAAAGGATAATCCCAAAGTTATTTAGGGTACAATTATGAATGATCTCAAGGGTAGACAAAATTATCAAATGTATTGGTATACTCGGGTAGCAGAAGAAATCCCGGACTACCTGTGGGAGAAGATATACAAGATTGCATTCCACAGCAATCTCTCCACTCATACCATGGAACACAATTTTAAGGTGTTACACGGGTGGTACAGAGACCCGTTGAAGGTATCCAAAATGTACACAGGGGCTTCTTTGTTGTGGTTTCGAGTATGTGGTCAGGTGGGTTCTTCTATCATGTGTGGGTGGTCATGCATGTTATGCAGATCTTTGGACTTAGCTATTAGGTTGGATAAAAGAGGTGACAGAGGTCCAGTTGGACTTGAACCTCTTATTGATATTGATGGGAATGCACCCGAGGGATTTTGAGGTTTATCGGTTCTCAAGGATGTATGAAGCCAGTTTTAGAGCGGGTAGGTTGAGCATCGCCCAAAAGTGGAAAAGCTAGTCGGTGTCAGATAAACAGGATTGGTTAGTTAAGATGTGGGATATTTATTCAATGGAGAAATTGACATATGTGGCGCACAACGATATGGGTTCTTTTGAAGAAGAATGGGGCCATACACAGACAAATGGGGTTTTCTGTGTTCTCAGAATGTGTGACGAGGGGTCCCCAAGTTGCCAGTCGGGGTAGAGGGCTGGATGTAGCTGTAGGGGGTTAGGAATTTCTGAGATGAGGGATTGAGGTAGAGGGGCTTTGATGAGGTACTGGCCAGGGTGACTATGGTTTGAATCCTTAAGGAAATTATGTTGAGCCGGCTAATACGGCTCTGTGGAGGGTGATTAATGGTTCTGACTGTTATAATGCACACATTGTAAGCCTAATTATTCTATCTGTTCTCTTTGTTGCTTTATTATCATATTTTTAGTTCTCCAGCATGGGGTCAAATGCTCATTCCCGGTCGTCAGGCTGGGAATCCTTGTTAAAAGAAAAAACTTTTTCACTTTCACTTGTGCTCTTTGCATCATCTGCCGACAGTGGGCATGTGTTGTTAGTGAAGTTCTGCGCCCCTCAAGGGTTAAAATGGTTGAAGATTCTACAAGGCCTTTGAGTCTACTTCATGCCCTCCGACCATGACGGAGGAGAAGGAGGTAAGGTCCATCTTCAGGCCCTGCACCAAATGCGGGCTACAGAACTTGTTTGTGGAGGACACGGTCCTACAATACCTATACTGCCTCAACCCGGAACACAAGGAAGTGGAGTCCGAGATATGCCTCTGTTTCTCCAAGAAGAAAAAGAATGACAGGCAGAGTAGACTGGCGGCGTGGCTTAATGCCTAGGCCTCTGACCCGTGCTCCAACCAGGTGGTTATGTTTTAACCTTCCAGCCATCACCTTTTCGTTTTGCTAAAGTCACTCCGAGTGGGACGGGTATGCCCAGACGTGGGTCCCGAGTCTGCCGGCATAGAGACCAAAGCTACTCCTCACTGATGACGTCCAATAAGGCTGAAACATGTCTGTGGATGCTTGTGGTCTCGTGCAGAAGGGATGTGACCTAGCAGTTTGGGCTGGACGGACCCTTTTGGGGTTGGATCAAGCCTGATTTGCATTTGGTTTCCCCCCTTCTGTAATGGCTTGGCATGCTGAAAAACAATGGTCTGGAGGGTTGCCCAGAGCTGTGCCTGTGGTTATGATTTATTTGAAACCTTCAGCCATCACCTTTTCGTTTTACAAGCAGGGTCATGCCTCACCCAGGACCGGCCTGTCCGAGGAGCAGTCTTGTAAGTTCTTTGAGGGCGCCTCATCCTTGGGGGCCTGAGATAAGGCCAAGAACCGCAAGTCTGAGTCCACCGGGTTCGCCGCAGAAGCAGATCCCAAGGTGGATAGGGCACGATCGACATCACCTTCTGCCTCTATTGACAGCCATCAATCGAGCTCCTCTTGGAAGAGGAAGTCATCTACCCCGGCTAACCTATGTGAGAAATCCAAGAAGATGCGGACGGAGTAGAAGAAGGCTGAGCAGACCAAGCAGGCTCAACCGGCTCAGGCTAAGACCTTGTTGGTGACTGCGTCGACGAGTGCTACTACATGACAGCTAAGGGCTCTGATCCGGCGAGGGTAGACCCCATGGCTCAGAAGGTGTCCCTACCCACAAGGCGCAACACCGCCGCAGTGACTTTGGCAAAGTCTTCAGGCACGCCTGAACGGGGTAAACCGGCTCAGGCCCTGGTTCAAGATCCTCAGGGGGAAAACGAGGGGTGCGAGGAGGCCCCGAAACAGCCCTCCCAGGCCATCGGCCAAACCATGGAGGTCTCGTCCACGGACGACAAAGACCAGGAGTCCTTACACATGGTCCACAAGGACGTGGAAGAAGAGGACGACAATGGTGCAGGGTCTAGTTTTTCTGTTTTGCCTTCTCTGCCGAGGTGTCAGAGATCCTGGTGAGGATACCTACGGCTCCAATGGCAGTGGTCCCCAAGTCCCCGATCAGCGTCCAGCGAAGAAGAGGACGTGTCATCCGATACCCCGATTTCAACGTCCACGTCATGTTCCTTCTCCCCCAGCAGACCCAGACACAGGGACAGATATGGCCACAACGACGGATGATGACGAGGATATCGTCACAGTGGACGGTGAATCTCCACATTTGGATGCTCCACATAGGGTGTCCCCACCGGATGAGGTGGGATCGTTCCACTCCATGATCTCCTGAACCTTCGAGCTATTCCAGCTGGTGCCCGGGAAATTAAGAAGGAAGGCTTCTTGTACCAGAAGCACTAGGCCAAGAGGAAGACGATCATGGCAATGTCCCTTCTGGACGATGTTTGGGAACTGGGCCTGACACTCATGAAGAACGCTTGCTCGGCTCCAGCCAAACAGGATAGTCTGGAGAAGAAATTCCGGGTGCCGGACTCCGCACCCAAGTGCCTGAGGTCACAGCCATTGCCATTGCCGGATTTGGTGGTAGCTGTGCGGTAACGGTTGGCCAAACCCTGCTTGTTGTCTTCAGTTCCTCCTGATAGCAAGGGTAAGAGTATGGACGCCATGGGAAAGAAGGTGATTTACACAGCGGCGTCACCTATCAAGACTGCCAACGTGCTGGCCATCCTTGTCAGGAACGACAGGAAGTTGTGGTACAAGCTGGGACCTATTCGGGAGTTCCTCCCCAACGATAAGAAGATGGAGGCAATCGCTCTCTTCCAGGAAGGGGAAGTGGTGTCTGATCAAGCCATCACAGTGGCTTTGGACGTAGCCGACACGAGGTTCTGACAAATTGGGAACAGTGGCTGCCTTCATCGCCAAGGTTGGATGAAAGCCACGAATTTCCTTCTGGAGGTCCAGGCGAAAGTGCTGGACATGCCCTTCGATGGAGACAACCTGTCTGGGAAGGTCGTCGACGAGTCTCTCTATGCCATCAAAGCAGATACAGACAGGGCCCATTCCCTGGGCACTCGCCAGCAGCAATGCTCTTCTTTTTGCTCCTCCAGGAAAAAGTTGAGCAGGTCTTCCAAAGGTTTCTCAGCATCGTACTGACAGCCTTCCAGATCCACAACCCAGGAAGCCTACAGAGGCAGTTCCCAGGCCTACGGTAGCAGAGAACAGCGTCACCGTCACCTGCAGGGCAGGACGCCTGCACCAAAACAAGCCTGAACTGGCTGGGACATCGGGTCCCCACTTGTGCACCCCGGTGGGATGCCGGCTGACAAGGTTCGTCAGCGAGTGGAGAAAGATCACCACCGTCAGATGGGTGCTGGATGCTCTCGCCCAAGGACACACCCTGGAGTTTCAACGTAGGTGTCTGCAGATCCTTCCGCTTACCCATCAGTAGCTGCACATCCCTCAGCTCCTGGAAGAGGTATGGGCCATTCTGTGAAAAAGGGGCGATAGAGCCATATCCCCAGCAACTCTGGGGCTCTACAGTCTATTCCAGATATTTTCTGATCAGAAAGAAAACAGGGGGCTGGAGGCCCATCCTGGACCTACGACATCTGAACAGATACCTAAAGTCCCAAAAATTCAGAATGGTCACGTTGCAACACGTGCTCCGCCAACTGGAGCAAGGAGACTTCTTGGTGTCGTTGGACCTGGAGGACACCTACTTCCATGTCCACATACACAAGAAACATCGAAAGTTCCTGCGTTTCGTGGTGTAGGCACAGTACTACCAGTTCAAGGCCCTACCTTTCGGCTTGAAGTTGCCCACGAGAGTGTTCACAAAATGCTTGGCTCCAGTGGTGGCCCATCTACGTCTACAGGGTATACATGTATACCCGTACCTGGACGACTGGGTGAATAATGCACGCTCGCGGGAGCTGACTGACAGACAAACGGAGGCAGCCGTCCGGCTTCTAACGGATCTGGGATTCTCTGTCAACTATCTGAAGTCCTGCTTAACGTCATCACAGAACGCGCTGTTCCTAGGTGCCAGACTTAATACAGTGTTTTGACTGGCATCGCCCTCGGAGGAGAGGATAGCAGCCATTCTAGGAAAGGTACAACAGCTGTCGTCGACGAAGACTGCCACAGTGTGGGCCATCAAGTCGTTGCTGCATCGTCCTGCATCTACCTCTGCAGGTTGCAGAGGCGACTCATTCAGGAATTCCTGGACATCTGCTGGATAGAGGTGTCCAGAAGCTTGACGGACAATATATCTCTCGCCGACGTGTTACGTTGGGTGATAGTATGGTGGGGCGTTCGCTCCAACATCGCCCAGGGCACAGGGTTTCAGAGCCGACGTACCAAGAGACGGTCACCACAGATGCCTCCCTAGAGGGATGGGAGCGCATACCCGACGTCTGCACGCCTGTGGCCGCTGAAGGAGAAGGATCTTCATATCAACATCCTGGAGCTACGGGCAGTGTTCTCGCCCCTCAAGTCGTTCCTCTCATCTTTGAAAGGCAAAGTGGTGAGGATCTTCACAGACAACACCACCACCATATTTTACATCAGGAAGCAGGGGAGCACTCGATCACCGGCGCTCTCCAAGGAAGCGCAGGACTTGTGGCACTGGGCCGTCAGACAGGGGATGTTCCTCGTCCCTCTCCACCTGGCGGGAGTCAAGAACACCATTGCAGACTCCCTCAGCAGGGAACTGTGATCTTCGTTAGGATCAGGTGGACCGCCTATTCGTCAAATGGGGCAGACGCCAGATCAATCTGTTTGCGACGGCGAAAACTCCAAATGCCAGAAGTTTGCCAGCAGATTCCACCAGCCAAGGAGCCTGGGGGCAGGTTCTCCTTCCCGTGCGAAGGGGTGTTTCTGTACACTTTTCTTCCGTTCCCTCTCCTGCTACGAGTCATCAACACACTCGGACATTGTCAATGCAAGATGATATTCATCGTCCCGGCGTGGCATATGCAGATTTAGTACCCTGACCTTCTCAGCCTGTCAGCGTCGCCTCCGGTCAAGCTGCCAGTGGTTCCGTATCTTCTCACCAGAGAAGGAGGCACGATCCTTCATCACGACCCAGGATCGCTGAACCTGAAGGCTTTGCTCCTGCAGCCCTAGAGTTTGGAAGGTATGAGTTGCCAGCGGACTGCATGGAGTCCTCCCCAAGGACCTTGAAGTGCTACGGTCACAAAGCGTTTCACTACGTGGTGCCGGTTGCAGAACATTATCCGTCTGAGGGTCACAGCCCCGCAGATCCTTCTGTACCTGCTATCCCTGGCCAAGGCAGAGCTGACACACGCCTCCATCAAGGTACATCTGCCGGCTATTTCCCGCTACACCAGGTCACCAGGAAGATCTATTCTTTGGTCCCATTGACTCATTAAGGAGTTTCTCAAAGGACTTTTCATATCTTTGCTGCGGGTGACGGCTCCTGCCCCCGTGTGGGCACTCAACATGGTCCTGCAGAGGCTCATGGGGGCCCCCTTTGTGCCTTTGCATCAGGCCCCACTCAAGTTTCTTTCGTGGAAAACAGCCTTCCTTGTGGCCATCACCTCTGCCAGAAGGGTAGGTGAGATCCAGGCCCTATCCTGCAAGCAACCGTACCTGACTTCCCACGAATCGAGGGTTGTGCTGCGTGCGGAGCCCTCTTTCATGCCGAAGGTTCTGTTGGAATTCCATCTCAACGAGCCTGTGGTGTTACCTGTTTTTTTCCCGAAACCTTTGTCACCGGCGGAAAGGACTTTGCACTCGCTGTACGTTGCTCGTGCCCTGAAGTTCTATGTAACACGCACAAATAATTTTCGGATGACTTCACAACTGTTCTTTAATTTTGGTCCTGTGAACCAAGGGAAGGCCTTGTCCTAGGCTTCCATTTTAAGTGGCTCTCCGGTTGCATCACGCACTGTCATCGGTTGGCGAACCAACTGCTGCCCGGCCGTCCGAGAGCCCTCTCCACCAGACCGATCACTACGATGATGGCGTTCCTGTCTGGTGTGGCCCTGCTGGACATCTGCAGGGCTGCTACGTGGAGGTCCACGCACACCTTCACGAAGTTCTACTACGTCGACAGGGATTCCATGGAGGAGATACCTCGTCCTTTTTGGCACTTCATTTTGTGTGATCTCTGCAAAGCAGGGATCACACAAAACTGCAATCCAACCCCCGGGTTATGTGAGGGGTAGGTCCCGCCTCACTGCCCGGGGGCTGGATTACCTTCAGTTTCACGTTGGCCGGCGTAATGCACGCCGGCATGAAACTGAAAGTAATTTCACTGAGAAAGCCATTTTCGGGCTGCCGCAGAGAAAAGAGAAGGTAAGCTCCCTTCTCCCTCGATCTCCGGCTGTATTTCAAGCCGGAGATTGAGGGAGGTGTTGTTGGAACGGAGAGGTTCTCCCCTTTCCAACGACACCTTTTGTGGAAGCATTGCTGGGGCCGCGGAACGGGTGTAGAGCTCTCGATCTGCCCTCAGCAATGCCACTGGACCACCAGGGATCCGTTTGTGACATGAGTACTATGGGACTGAATGGGAATGGGGTTTTACCGAATTCCGCCTCTGGAATTCCCGGGTCACCGGGGTCGTAATGCCCCAGTAATTCCGGGAATCACAGAGGCGGAATGGTAATACGAGTCCAGCGGTAACCTGCCGGAATTTCAGGCACGGTTACCGCTGGACTCGTAATGAGGCCCAATGACTTGATTTCAAGAAAACCGGTGTACGGACATCTGAATTCTGGACGGTCGAAAAACCATCTTAAAATTGGCAATTCAAGAGGATAATAGTAGCCCGAAAGGTGGTCTCATCATCACTGTTAAAAACATCTATAACATCAGCGAAATATTAGTTGTTAATAATAACATATAATGTGCTAGTCACCAATCTTAGATTATCTGGGAATCGTACTCAGCTGATGATAATAAATATCTACAACCCTTGGCTTTGGCTGTACAGAGATTAACAATTTTCCGAAGAATGTCCACTGTCGGACATAAATTATTGGAGAATCACTGCCCTGATGGTTGTTTCGGATTTTAATGCTAAAATTCCTCTTGCGCTGGATTGTTGGTACACTGAAATAATTGATGCTTTATGGAACATACCTGAGCGGATATTTTATCAGAATAACTTTGATACCACGGGTAAACTATGTTATATGGCATTCGTATTTATTTATTTATATACAGGAGGAACAATGCTCTTTTGATCACAAAAGAATGCATAATATATAAGGAATCAGATTTGAAGGGAAGTAGTGAGCTTCTTACAATGGGGTGAGTATGAAGGACATTCTGACCAGGTTGTGAAGGGGAGTAAATGAAGCGGTCACCGGGGACAATACCTAAGTAGACATACATTGATATGATATGGCATTTATAACACGCCTATACACAAGTGTTTCAAGGCGCGACAAGGCAACGAAGGGGAAAACAAAGGGTGGACAAAAAACAACGATCTTACTAGTCCTAGTGGCATTGAGATCATGCAAGTGCAGGGGAGCGGGGAGGGGAGAAGTGCCAAGGGAGGGAGGGTGGGAGGATGGACAAGTGCAGGACAAGAATCAACACAACAAGTAGTGCAGCCTGCAGGTGGCAAGTACAAGTGTTAGAAGTACAGACAACAGGTGTCTAAACGTGCAGAAAAGGGGACTGTTGGGTTACAGATACAGACCACAAGTGCAGGGGGTGCCGGCAAGTAGTGCGGGAGTGCAGCTGGATAGGCAGGGACCTGGGCCCGAATTCCGAAGGTAGCCAGGTGACCAGTGCAAGTATCAGACAAGAGATCAGCATTGGATATGTCCGACAATGGACATTGTTAAGTGCAGGTAGGCAGTACGGCCATCTGTGCTCATGATGGGCGAAGTGCTAGAGTGGAGGCAAAGGAAGACAAGGAACTATGGGAATACCCAGAAACCCTTAATTGACTTTTATAAATTGAAATTGGTACCAATTAGGATATGTGGTGCAGAAATCTCGAGTGTGACTCAGGCTTAGACATTGCGTGCTTTGGACAATTTCTGTATTAAGAGTTCATTTTTCCTTGTCCACAAAGTCCACCGGCGGAATATAGTCATGCTGAATTTGGACTTATTGCAACACAATTGCAGCATATTGTTACCATAGATGTAACCAAAACTGTTTCCCTAAAGCCAACTATACCAAAAAACGGCGAACTGTGCTGCTTCTTCCAAGTGTGAGGCAGATGGTACACTGTAGGAGAACAGTAAAGGCAACAGAACATTGCGTTAATTCACCATTTCTGATGTCACCTTTGATGTCCTGGGTGTTAGTCTTAGCAGTGCACAGTGGTGGCGCGAGTTATGGTTGCTTGGCTTACCATAACTGGCGATTTTCCCAGGGGTTTCGGTTTTACTTGCAACCATAACGTCCCTTGAACAAAGTTTTTTTACTGAATTTCGTAGCTTGTTATTAGTGCAGCTTATCCATAACCTCCTTTTAACAACAGGTTTTCACTGAATTTCATAGGTTTTTATGAGTGCAACCTAACCATAACGTCCCTTTAACAAAGTGTTTCTGTGAGTTTCATAGGTTTTTATGAATGAAAATGTTTCATGATGTTATATCACTGTATATAAGTAATTAATAATTCCTCTTTTAACATATATCAAAGAACTGTAAACCTCCTTTAACAAATATATTTTTTGCAACGCATACTGATGCGTGTCGTTATCATCAGCGCATTCTGGGGATGCAAGTCATGGTTGAATTGCCTAGGGCATGAGGCTTGACCATGACCCCAGCCTCACCAAACCACCCCCGTTATCCACTGCACCTACCCTGCATCCCAGTTCAGTGCCCACTATACCCTCATAATGTGACCAATGGGCAGTGCGTATGGCTTGCAGTAATGGCCAGTTTCCACAATCCATGGGGCATGGGCTTCGGCCATGCCGCATTCCCCAATAGGCAATTGAGAGTAGACATTTGTCCTTGCCGAGGGCCAGGCCCACTGCCCAGGCAGCAAAGTTATATCACCATTTTTTGTACTTACTTTTTGACACTTTCAAAAAAAGTAAAATATGGCACAGATTCACAAAAGCATGCTTTCAGGTCCTTGCTGATGCTAATCGCGCATGTTTGCTGCAATCCCACCCAGCACTACGGGCTGCAGTAGCAAGCAGAATTGGTTTCTACATTTAAACCTAGGGCTTCAGCCATGCTGCATGCCCCAATAAATAAATCAGAGTAGGCTTTCATCATTGCCAAGGTCCATGCCCACTGTCCGTGCACCAAAGTGATATCACTATTTTTTATACTTGCATTTGGGCACTTTGGAATAATAAAACACAAGACAGATTGGCAAAAGCATGCTTTCAGGTCCTTGCAGATGCTCCTCACAAATGTTCGCTGCAATCCTGTCCAGCAATTTCGGGATGTAGCCATTAGCAGAATGTTCTTTCCCATTCAAACCTATCCTGATTTTGAAAAACCTTTCCACATAGCCGGTCCCTGGTGGCCATTCCCACTTTAACCCCATTGCTGGTCCCTCGTGGTCGTGGGACAATCTGGCCACTGCCCATGGCCGCAGGCTATACCTCAGTCACCAAAGGTATATCATTATTTTTAGTACCTACGTTATGACACTTATCAAAAAAATAAAACACAAACACATTTGCAAAACCATGCTTTCAGGTCCTTGGCAATGCTCCTTGCACGGGTTTGCTGCAAATCCGTCCATGTTTTATTTTTTAAAAAGGGTCAAAATTTACATACATAATGTAGTCATATAACTTAGCCCCCACTTGACAAAATTCATTCAGATTTTGCACAAACATTCACGGTTGGGTCTATAATCTTTCTGAAAACGTGTGTGCACATTCATCAAATGGCAACAAAGGTATAAGCCATCTATAAATGTTGAGACCCCCCCTCTAATTTTGCCCCCTCTTGACAAAATCCCACCGATCTTTGCATTCAGATCTTTGTGCAGATTCGTCAAATGGCACCAAATATATAAGCCTTTCATATATTTTGGGACCCCCCTCTAATTTTGCTCAGAACAGCACCAGACTTTGCAGAACCATTCAGGGTCCGGTCTAGAATGATATTGCAGTGTCATGCAGTTACATTGAGTGGCGCCAAAGTTATAAGCCATCCAAAAACTGCTTTTCACCAGCCCTGTCATTCAGAAATGGGCATGGATGTCCCCGAACATCTGCGATGTTCGCGAACATCACAGGACTATCCCCGAACATCTGGACTTCGGGGATGAAAAAACACCCGTTTTTTGACTTTGTATGACCATATCCCTACCCATCCTCATCAACATCTCACTTCCCCAGAGATTGTTCCATTAGTTTGACAAGAGCAACGTTTTCTTTTTTTAATATGTTTTAACCGCGATGTCTTCGGACAATGGCGGCTGTCCGCAAATCCAACATGGCAACCGTTTCAAAATATCTGACGCAGCTCATGTTTTTCACCATCCAATCAGCGGGTGCATCCGAGGTGTGCGGACATCACACCGTGCCCTGATTGGTCTAGAGGGGTGTCCGCAGACCAAATATGGAAGTGAGACTGCGGACCCAACCTAGATAACACAAATGATGTTGTACCTACTTTTTGGCACAAATTTGGTGAAAATCAATCCAGCGGTTTGGGCTGTAGGCGTGAGCAAAACATGTTTTCCATTGCGTCTATGAGGATTTCCACAAATGTTGGGAACCCCCAATAACTTTACCTACCCTGGACAAAACCACACCACACTTCGCAGAATCATTTCGAGGGGGCCATAGACTTTTTTTTGCAAAGTTTGTTCAGTATTCATCTGGACGGGGGGGGCCAAGTTATAAGCCGCCCAATTACTGCTCTTCGTATGGGTTGAACAACTTAAGCATAACTACATGGTCGCTACTGCAGGCCCTGTAATATTATCTGCTGGTCATTGCTTGTAACTTCAGGGAAATAAAAAGTTGCAATTTTTCCCCAAAAATCTGTTGCCTATTAACCTTTTACTTTCTTTATGGATTTGGAAGGTGTTTTCCAAATAAAATGTTTGTTACATCGACCATGGTGATTTGGAGCATAGAGGCTAAAAGAAGCTAATAACCTTTGACTTGCTCTACGGATTGGGATGACATTTTTTAAACAGATATTTTGTCAAGGCCCCCCCCAAACTGGACATTTTGGGAACAATTAATAAAAAAATGAAAAAGTCATTAAGAAAACATATATACGCATTTTTCAGCCTACTCCCATTCATTTTCCCATAGAGAAAAAGTGCAGTTTTTGAACATTTGCAGTAAGAAATCTGATGGGCAGATTTGGACCAAATAAGAAACAATTTGTGCACAAAATGTTGACATAGTTTCCTTGAATGGTATGTGGTAAATCCATCCAGTATTTTCTTAAATATTTGACTGAGATATGGGGTGCCCACTGCCCCTTATGGACTTTATATATATGACACAGCCTGTGGTAGCGCGCGTGTAGTCATGGTTATGTTGCTCAACTCATAGAAAGAGCACTTTTTGGGCAGCTTATAACTTCCACAACCCCCCCCCCACGTATTTTCCGGATTTGCAAAAAAAGTGTAAGGCCCCCTTGGAATGATTCTGCGAAGTTTGGTGCGGATTTGTCTGGGGGGGGGGAGGGGCAAAGTAAGAGGTGGGCCCCAAAATGTGTGGAAATCCTCACAGGCGCAATGGAAAAAAGATTTTGCTCAGCCCAAACCACTGGATGGATTTTCACCAAATTTTATGCAGCAGTGGCGGCTTGATCCCTAAAGCGTGCTTTTGTAAATCTGCTGTAAATTTCTCAAGTCATTTTTTAAAACGGCCAAAAAGAAGGCAAAGAAAATGTGTGGTGTCTGGGTCCGGTCCGCGGACTCGCTTCCCTATTCGGTCCGCGGACATCAGACGCGCCCGCTGTTTGGATGGTGAAAAGTGTGAGGTGCATCCTATTTTTGGGAATGGTTGCCATGTTGGATCCACGGAGACCAGCCGGTGTCCGCGGATAGCGTAGTGGGGAAATAGTTTAGAAAACACATTTGGAGTTATTTGGTGGTCCAAAGAGGGGCTGGAAAGGGTGGGGGAGTGGAATGAAGATGATTTGGAGCTGTTTTGCTAGATGAAAACAGTAAGCGCGGTTGCTGCTCGCTCCTTGGACACAGCGGTAGTCTGCAGATATCACTGTGAACGAACAGCTTAGAAAACACATTTGAGGTTATTAGATGGCTGAAAGAGGTTGTGGAAAGGGTAGATAGGTGGAATAAAGATGATATGGAGTTGTTTTTATAGGTGAAAAAAGGAGTCTGCGATCAATTTTGGTGTCCGCTGACATTATTTCATTTGCAGAGGGGTCAGGGTGAGTTTTGTTATTTGAAGGTGTATTGTACGTACCTGTTATATGGTTTAATTCCATGTGATGGTTGTGACCACTGGAAACACATAGTATAGTAATATGTGTATAGCAATTATAGTTAGGTGGAATTATATGATTAAAGTGTATTACATGATACCCTTAGCATCATGGACTGGACAGTGCACCGGCTTATCTGTTTTCCTCACTTACCGCCCTTCCCAACTGCAACTCGGCTGCTTGTACTCCACAACCTCACTGTGTACTTGCAGAGTACCCCAGGGTTTTATCCTATCGATGTGGTAATTACATATCTATTTCCTCCCTCTGGCTCACCTAATGGGTTTTCTTCTTTTCTCATTTCCAGTACACACAGTTTTCCTTAAACTTTCCTGAACTAATTTGTTCTCTTCGTTTATTATCCCTGATTGTCTGAATGCCATTGAGGCATTGTGTGCGACTAACAATGTCTGTCTCAATAGCGTATATGCTATTTATGATTGTACTACAATTGAGATAGTGCTCCTTGATGTCTCGTCCACCTTTCACATAGTGAACCATTGTATCCTTATTAAATGGTTACATTATACCTTTAGCATCATGGACCAGGCACTGGACTGGTGCATCTGTTTTTCTAACTGCTCTTCCCAGCTTAAACTGGGCTGTTTGTACTCCATCACCTCACTGTGTACTTACAAAGTACCCCATGGTTTTATGGTATCGTTGTGGCAATTACATATCTATTTCCTCCCTCTGGCTCACCTGATGACCACCTTCTTTTCTCATTTCCAGTGTTATGTTAATGACACACAGCTTTCCTTAAACTTCCCTGAACGAATCTGTTCTTGTTTTTTATACCTTATTGTCTGACCGCCATTGAGGCATTGTGTGTGGCTAATATCTGTCTCAATGTCATTAAGACAAAGATCTTTCTTACTATGTCACCGGTACCCTGTTTTTCTCCTACCTTGTGGCTGCTGTCTTTGGGACGTCTACTCTTACCATTGTGTGAGGCCAAAAACCTTGGGGTTATGTCTTTTCCCTCTTTTACTCCTTACCTTTTGGAGCTTGTAAAGAAAGCCCATGGTTTGAGTTTGAGCTCCTTACAGGCATTGTACCGTTCCTTACCTTCCCTCAGAAGCTCAACATCTGTAGAGCCCTGGCACTAGAGCCCTGGTACTGTGTAGGCTGGCCTACTACAACAGCCTCTTCCTTAACCTCTCCATTTGTTGTCTATACGTTCTTCGTTAATCTAGGATAGGGATGCAGGACTTATCCTTGGCCTGAAGCCCAGGGATGGTATCGCTGCAGCCCAAAAATGTGTACATTGGGTCCAGCTAATATAATATGTCCAACTGTGACACCCATATGTCTACATGCGACACCCATAACAGACCATTACAGCCTTCCTGAAAGCCTGATTGGGCAGAATTATGTTGTTGTGCTTTACCTTTGACAACTCATATATGGGTTTTGTTCAGATACAGGCCCCCCCTTTGGGATCAATTACTATGTATAATACTGTACAAATCTTCATTCATCATGCCATGTATCTTGCATTCTGTGCCAAGAGTGTACTGTGAAATATGGTGTTTTATTTTATTTTATTTTGTCTGATGTTGACATCATGATGCATGACACACACGTGAGATTCACACATGCCATAAACGTGACATCCATACAGGCCACCACAGCTCTTGTGATAGCCGGTCTGAGCAAAATGATGCTATTTTACGCAACGATGCCAGCATATATATTTTTGTTCATCCAGAGACCCGGACCACTTTGGATGGCAAAAACTGTCCACAACACTGTACGAACACTATATAGCATTCCAATTGCTGTCTACAGCATTCTAATCATCGTGGCACAATCAGCAAGGGTTTTGCTCTATACCATTCAGTGTACTGGTGTACTCGTAAACTATAGCACAATTAAGTAACAATACCTCAGTCATCTATGTTTCAATTTTAACACATCTGTCACACTGGTCCTCGTGACTTATATGATATATAACATTTTCCCAGCTAGGGCACTATGTGCTGGCTAGCATGTAAAACCATTCAAACATGGGCGCTACTGTTTCACGGCCTCCATACATGCGACGGCCATGGTAATGGACGCCTCCTGAGATACATATAGTCAAACTACAGCAGCTCAAACGATCTACCACACAAATTACACGCCGACGGTCCGTCTCATTTACATCCTGACGATAACAATGGTAAGCCTTTCCCTGTAAATATTGTATTCATGACCCTCGCCCACCACCGGCACCGGTCAGATCGGGTGTCCCCGCTGTTCACTATGAGAGATACCGTGAGCCCTAGACTCTTCCTGATATTAATATACTTATATGTATCATTCACAGGTCCTTTATCATCGTTGTATTTCACAGATGACACATTGACCAACCACTCGTTTGGGACTATAGTACACTTGGTTCACCAACCAATACATGTGTCCTATCGATCCCAGGGGGCAGTTATGCAAGGTATTACACGGTCCCCCACCGACCTAGACCACATGTCCCTGCTGCCAACGACCAAAAGGGTATCGGGTGCATGACTGTATGCGTTTGGGACAGTGGGTTTACCATGCCCTCTGTTCTTCCCCGAAGTTTACCTACCTGCAGACCATTACTGGCCTATCTTGGACTCCCCTTGACAGATCCATGTGGAGCCCGATACCGTGTAACGCAAGTGCCACACATTGAGCCCCCTCCTCCAGGGGTCTTTTATCAATATTAACAACAGCAATAATAGCTTGTCTGAAATTATAAATCATATACCCGAATGGTGACTCCATGATTGAGAACTCCATTGTTGTGTTTTTTGTCATATCACAGACCCACACAGGATCAATCATTCAGGGTCTCTACACTTCCTCTGTCCTGATGAAGGCCCCCTAATTATTGGCATCATACTACACCATAAATGGCCGAAACACATCTGTGTTGACATCTTCACCCACAGTGTTTAATGTCAACACTGTCAACTGTTTGAATCGGGAGAATCTGAAATGTGTACTTCTCCCAGTAAAATAGAATGGGATTCTTCTGTTGCCTATGTTGTACAATATGTTTTGTAATAACTGTCTCTGGGCATTGAATCTTGTGCCCTTTTGAGCAAACAACACGTGTATAATTATATGTTTTTGTCCTTTGTACTTAGAATCACTTTAAATACGTCAAGCAAAGCAACAAAAAAGTAAAGCTACAAAACTGGTCTGATACATTCGAGTTTTTTCATCCATTCGGGACACCCTAATCACCTGTACCCTTTATTATTTCACTTACCTCGACAGATCAGGGAATTGCCAGAAGCCCTAAAGTATATCCCAACGTTGTCTCCCTAAATACTGTACTGCTACAGCTCTCCGCTGCTGTAACTCCAATACTCTGCTTGTTAAATGCTTTTTGAAACAGAGAGCCCAAGGCATATCTGCCTTCTGCCAGTGCAACGCTTTAAAACAGCCTTCCTGCTCCTTTTATACTTGAGCTGGACTTCCTTAAGTTCTGAAAACAGCTCAAAATTGTACTTTTGTGTTTGTGTTTTACCTAATCCCTTCCTTGCTAAAACATACCACTGCCACTGACATGGGTGGCTTGGTCCCTCTTGAACCCCACTGGTTCCAGGCCCTATATCTAGTCAACACCAGTACACCCCTGCACCCTTCAGCAGTGCCCTTGCGGGTGTACCGCCTGGCGACTGTGTACTACACTCTTGGGACTCCTTTGCCCTAGGCGGTAGTTAGTGGCCTCCCACTTTGGCATGTCTTGGTTCATCTGGGCATCTATGAGCACTTGGTATTCCCTACTCCTCTTTCCATTCATGCACTTCTTTTTCTGCACATTGCAAATGTGCATTTATAGCAGCAATGTGCACAGTTGTCTTGGATAAGCAACGGAAATGCATATAGAAAAGGTTTGTTCAACTTTTGTAAGTGGCAGTTGGTGTGTGGAAGTTTAATATGCTGATAGTGTTATCTGTAGAGTTTTTTTTAATTAATTGGTGTATATATTTATGACTGTTTCAAAGCAGGCAATGACGGAATGGTACAAACATAACAGTAAAAAGTGTAGAAGCGTTGTCGTGTGTGATGGTGTGCATGTGCAATCCAGGTTTTTTAATAAAGCATGGCCTAGAGAGAGGGGACTGCAGAGACCACCGATAGTCATAAAGGGCCATGGATCATGGTCCTTATTGTATGCAAGAGAAAAGTATTTGGGACAGAAAATTGTTTCTGTGTTTTGTTCTTTTTCTCTAGTATACTATTGTCCATTATTCCCATTAGCATAGTAGAAAATGCTAATGGGAATGTTGAAGAATCTTATTGAGTCTAACTACTTTCCTGAAAAGTAGATGTACTCTATAAGCTTATATTTTTGTGCTTATATTTTTTAACTGTGAAAGGTGGTTCCTAAAGGAACCCTTTTTTGTGTTTTTGGTTACATTTCTTCTCCTTCTTTTTTTTGCAGGAGAGCCCAGGAAGTAAGGTGGGAAGGGAAGTAAGGCAAAGGGCAGCAACCACTGCTATGGAGGGGCTGGAGAACAGGGGAAGATGTTGGGTGTACATTACATCTAAGGCAGGGGGCAGTGTTTCTCATGCTCCTTGAGTGCAGCCTTGAAAGCACTTTGAAACTGCTCCTCCCTGCAGAGTGCTGTGTTGCAGTATATACAGAAGACAGTTGTCTTCCAATGATATGGATCAACAGTCTCTTTATAAGCTTGCAAGGTAGCTGGTGGGATCTTGTTCCCAACAGGAGTAGCCTGTGTGGTGGCAGTATTGGTTGAGGAACATGAGGTACACAAAGACAAGCCTACTACTTCCTGAGAAAGGAACAGCCCTTCTCAAAGCATCACACTCCTTGGATCTGGTGTGACGGCGCATGGAGATGGTCCCGTAGGAGAACTGCCCAGGTTGTCTGCGACTGAGTACATTTTACCTTGGTAGCTTTAACCTATGGTACAGCCCCAACGGTGGTAAAGAGCTTCCACACCCATGATTCTCTCTGGGTAATAGAGCTGGCATTTGCTCTACCTCCTCTTCCTGGTCCTCTTGATTATTTTCTGAATTATTGCACTTCTTCCGTTGTCTAGGCCCACCAGCTGGTGGTAGTGGTGGTGGTGGCAGCTCCTGGAGAGCAGGGATGGCAATAGCTGATGCGATTTTTGAAGATAAATAGTAGATCTGCTAATATTCTTCCAAGCATGTGCTGTGTCCTAGATTGCAAATGGATAATCAGTAAACATAGGTGTAGTAGCTGTGCAAGAGTACATTTTCAGTTTAAAACTTCATAGATCAGATGGAAATGCAGTTTCAAACTGTTCGCGAATCATGGACCCGTTTGCGAAGTGCGCAGGCGTTCGCAAACACGTCATCATTCCGCACACGGTCACGTGACACTGTCCGGAAAGTCTGTGATGACGTCAAACGTTCGCGAACATCGGCAAACACAAAAACAGTGGAAAAAGTCGCAAAAAGTGTATAGAAGAGTTACAAATGTTGCTAGGAGGTGAGGAATGCCACAGTTTTAAGTAAAAACGTTGTACATCGGTCGTAAATGCAGCTACATTGGGGGTATTATATTAGGAAGTTGTAGCAAATTGGATGCACTGGTAAAAACCCATGAAATTCAGTGAAACAATCTTGTTAAAGGGACATTATGGTTACAAGTAAAACCGGAAAAACCCAGGTATTCCCCAGTTATGTTAAGCTAAGCAACCATAACTCGTGCCACCACCGTGCACTGCTAACACTAACACCCAGGACATCAAAGATTACATCACAAATGTCATTTATGACATCATGGATGACATCACATAGTGAATTAATTGTCATAAAAAGTTCCTATAAGGGGTTGTGTTCACAATGTTGGTAACAACAAGTTAGAGGTGATTATGATACCTATCATGAAGTACACCATGTATTAAGGAATGTACTCATCTAAACGAAATATTATTTTGAAGTGTTGTTGTTAATACATGAACGTAATCATACATACACATGGGCAATGGCTGCAGTATGCACCATAGTAGCACAGTATTTTTAATCTGGTATTTTCAGTAGTAAAATAATGAATGATACCTTATCACACTTGTCAGTAATGTTAAACATTGAATAAATAGCTAACAATTCAAGACTTACTACACACTTGTGTTAGTACAAACAATACATATGAGCATAGGGCCCTTTGGGTATCGTGCATGCAATGGATGGGGATGCAGAATCACTCTGACACCAAATAATCAAACCAATTCAGTAAGATGACAAAGGTTTCTGTATTATTAACAATGATCTAAAACAGGGAGTTACAACGGATATCAACTGACATTCGCTCGAGCTCTCAGTGAATTTCTCATAAAACATAGACTTAATGCTAGAAATTCATCAGAGGTGACATCATACTACGTGGCAAATAAGAAAAACCTATGAGGGATTGTGATACATTGAAGGGGAACAACTAAGTATACTTTCTATAAGGGGTGTGATTGTGATTGTTTATCTACTGTCAGATGGACAACTTATGCCTGACTCTTAAAACATGTAATCTTAAACACTATTAAGTACATGGTATATCATTGACTCTCAAACTATAATTGGTTGGCACGCTCGTGCCATTCTGGATCATTCGGCTCACTCAGCAGTACGTAAGCTCAGACCCAGGTGCCAAGAGGTGGACTTGACTTTACCTCCCCACCCAATTAGCCCACCATCTCTCATCACCTATGCCTTCTACCATGAAGATTGTCTTTGAACTTGGCCTTGCAAAGTATCCTTGTCTCTGGGAATATAAGGGAGTGCAATACGCACTATCGTTATTCTAGAACTCCATGCTCAACTCTATTTCCATCTTTGGCTCACGTGACAGGAGACCAGGATTTGTCCTTTTTGCAGCATTTAAATGTCTTAAATAAATAAAACTTGACACGCATGCTGTTGTTTCTTTGCACCTTAACAAGGGATGATTCAGCTTTGCATGATCACTGCCTTCAAGAATAAATAACCGGCCTTGGCTGCTTCAGCTTTGACACAGGCCAAACGGCTCTTCATACGCTTCCATGATCTCAGCTTATTCGTGCTGCGACGCAATTCTCAGCCTTTCTCTCCATGGGTCAAGGCTTACTAAATTTGTGACACTGATGTCCAGCTTCTATACAATGGTGGCTTCGCCTGCAGTCTTCTTCACTACTTATAGCCAGCTTCTAAGATTACTTAATCTAGTTGAGTTTCAGTATCTGTACATATTCAATGGCTTGCATTTTCTGCAGTGCTTCTCACAAGTGTAATCTTTCCGCACATGAAATTTTACTCGATTCTTAACTTCGTCATCAGTTTCTATATGGTCCACACATTCTCTTCAGCCAGTATTCTCAAGGCGTCACGCTTGTCTTCCGTGACGTCACCAGCTCCTTTTTTGCTCCTTTTCATATTCCTTATGGAAGTTCCTTCCTCAGATGGTCGTCTCTTCGGGGATACATTTGATAGGGTTTTTTCAGTGGATCACTTCTTTCGAATACACGCTGCAGAAATTGCAAAACTGTTGGGTTTAAGCATGGCACAATCTCAGGCTTGCAACATATAGGCAGTAGTGGCGCGGGATTTCCTGCAGAGGCATGTAACTGCTCCTCTACACATATGAAGACCCACAATGCATACAAATCAGAGGTATATGCAGGGAAAATAAATTAAGGAAGAAAGAAACATTATCACCAGAAAATGTCAATAGCATTCAAGTTTATCTACATGTATACAAATGAATTCAGTGCTTGAGGCCTGCTTATGGCCCCATGTATGTGCACCATATGCTCATACTAAACCCTAAGGAAAGTACTTTATGAATATACAACAAGGTTAACATCAAGATATATAGCACCTTTTGAATTTTAATATTCTGACTGTCAGTGAACAAAAACACCTGGCCAGTGATGTCATACATGACATTTGTGATGTCATCTTTGATGTTCTGCGTGCTAGTGTTAGTAGTGCATGGTGGTAGTGCGAGTTATGGCTCTTAGCTTACTGTAACTTGCGAATTTCTGGGGTCTTTCGGTTTTACTTGTAACCATAACGCCCCTTTAACAAACCTTTTTCACTGAATTTCATATGTTTTTATGAGTGCAACTTAACAATAATGTCTCTCTCTATATATATATATATATATATATATATATATATATATATATATATATATATATATATATATATATATAAAATCATCCTCTGTGCTTTGCAACCAAGAGGTTTTTCAGATTTGAAAAGCCACCATTTTCTTTTGCTCGATGCACTCGATTTCCGTGATAATACTGGTATTAGGCAACAATGAAAGAACTCAAAACACCATTTGAAGGATGAAAAAAGATGCCATCAAGCTTTCAAATTAATTCCCCCATGATCATAGAGTGGGCAATAACCTTCTCGACTTCAGAAAGAGAGTCAAAACTCTTCTGTTTATGTAGTCACTCCTAGGAGAACATTGTTTGTTTTGAACGACAGCGCTTAGATGGACTGGCCGTAGGCCCTATATAAGTACCAAGACAGGGTTCAAAATTAAGATTGGATAAGCAGAATCTAGGAGTAGCTCCTGGGTACCCCACATTAACCAGTGACCAGGAGTTACCAGTGGTTAATGAGGAGCTAGTGCATAGTGTTCCACAAATCTAACTTTCACGTAAGATGCAAACTCATAGATGTGTCACAATATTTATGTATAGATTGTCCCAACCGGAAAGAGTTAAATTCACATAGGTGTGTTTGTTCTTTATCAGTTGGCCTGGCGAGCCAAAAATAGCTCCTGGTGTCAAGCTAATCAGGCTGCAAGCAGGAGGTAAATAACTCCGAGCTCCCCTCAATTTTGAACCCAGCCAATATAAATAGCAATAGCAATCACATGAGACTAAAGGTCGGGAGTGTTAAAGAAGCTACCATGTGAGGTTGGGGATTTGGAGCTGGGTTGGGGAGCCAGTTACGGGTAGAACATTTTCAGTTTACCTGGGGAAGACAGCGGGAATCACACGAGATTACAGCTGCAGAGCCGTAAGACATTCTCAGAAAAAACTGTGTATCACACAAAGTGATGAGTGATGGGGGTAATGGGAGAGGGTGAGGGAGGAAGAAGCAGTTGAGTGGAGCGAGGGGCCCTGGAAAAATGAAGCGGCCCACATGTTGCGTGCATTTCAGGACGTGGAATACTTTTGAATTCTGGGCATTTTTTTCCGTTCTTGCCGGAATCAGGGAGCCGCCACTTTACCGCAGGAATTTCTGTTATTAAAAATGATTACTGTGAAATTATTGCGGGAATAAGGAGTTAGAAAGAAATATTTAACATCTGCAGTGCCTACATCTACTGGACATGGGGCATGGGTGTTTGGAAACAAAGTAAGGTTGTGTCATGGCCTGTGTCCATGGCTAGTGGGCCCAATAGAAAGCTATTGGTGAAACATGTACAGAAGCTGCGGCTGTAGCCCATAGCTAGCGAGTCCTCAAACTATGCAAAATGTACAGGGGTCACGACTGTAGACCGTGGCCACTGGCCTTGGGCGAAGGCCATGGCTAGTGGGCCTGAAGGAAAAGTATTGGTGCAACATGTACAGGGGACATGACTAGTGAGACCTCAGGAAACTATACAACATGTTCGACCATGGCCACTGGCCATGGCTGAAGGTCATGGCTAGTGGGCCCAAAAGGAAACTATTGGTGCAAAATGTACAGTGTCCATGACCGAAGACCTTGGCTAGTGGGTGCCGAGGAAATTATAGCATATCAAAACCCTTGAAATTTGTGAAAAAACATTGGTTAAGAGACAGTTAAAATGATCAGATTTGACGCAGCAAGACACCGGAAATGCAGCAATACTAAATCCCCCAGCCCCCTTGTAGGGAGAACTAATATACTCTTTTGTAAGGTCACCATTTTGATACTCTTGGAAAACCTGAAATGCCCAAAGACTCTAAATATCCTGCTTCTGAGGGAAAAACTAGTACTGGGATGACCAGTGCGGGGGTTTAAAAAGGAACTCAGCTGTAAAACAGCTGAGAGAGACTAGCCTGAGAGAGGCGAGCCTGCCTAGAATGGAATCCAAGAGAACAGGTCTCTGAGAAGGCACAGCAGGTTGACTGCACCAAGCGAGCAGAGGGAAGCCGAACGGAAAGCCACAGAACGAGGTAGAGGAAAGGCTGACGAAGGTCCAAGTTCGAAGGAACAAGTGCGTTACTGCAGGTACTTACCTAGAGGCTACATGAGCTCTGGTGAACCACTTACAGCACAGGATGCGCAGCCTGGTAGGGAGAGATGCTGCCTAAAGAGCTGCAGAACCCGCTTCTCTCTGAGAAGCTGTCGGAAACTCAGCAAGCACCACAGTGACGGGAAACGCTGGTACCGTTCAAAAAGAAGAGAACAGTGTGCAGGTTTACCAGAGGTTGTTGGAGCTTACTGGGGAAGCTTGAGAATAATCCAAAGAAACAAAAGAGAGCGTCTGGGACCCGAAAACAGAATCAAAGACAGTTACCCACTTGGCAGGTGAGTGAACCGAGGAGGACGGTGAGTCTGCAACCTGCACCCAAAAGAGAGGGTCTGGGACCCGAAAGAGAACCAAAATCAGTTGCTCACTTGGCAGTATAGTAAACCAAGAGGGAGTAACGCCACTGTGCAAGTCTAGGACCAACACCCAAAGGAGTGGCTTTGGGACCCGAAAGCGAATCAAAGCCATTTGCTTACTTGACAAGAGAGTAAACCAAGAGGGAGTAACACCATGATGTGGGTCTGAGAACTGCACCCGAAAAAGATGGTCTGGGACCCGAAAGAGAACCAAAACCAGTTGCTTACTTGGCATGAGAGTAAACCAAGGGGGAGTAATGCTGCTGTGCAAGGCTGGGACCTGCACCCACATCAGAAACCACGGTCTAAAGACAAGAGGGTCTGGGACCCTGTGAAAGAGACATTTATTGAGAATTAACCAGTTTGCAAGGGAAGACGCCAAACTATCTTTTTGAGTCTAACCCTCACACCTACATAGAAGATTGGAAACCATGGAGACCCCAGGAATAATAAAGTGACATCTAAACTTAGCATAGAGGCACCTGGAGTCAATAGGATATAAAGACTGGAAATATAGAGACTTTACCTTATCTGTGATCTAGACTCTTGATGGAAGAACTAGTCTAGGGGAATGGAACGCTATCCAGTCTTGGAACTTTGTCGTTTTGAACATGTCTTTTTATCACCTTACTACCAGCTAATCTAGAATATTTTCTGTTTATTGAGAACATCAAGAACATTGGTTTATTTAGTAAATAATACCCTTGCACAGTTATCATAGAATGTATGTGTGGGGGCAGATATGGGTTTTTGACACGACAGCGAGAGATTGTTTGTTTTCGGTCTTCCTGACATTTTTATTATTTTACTTTGAGGCAGGCAAACCCTTGAATGTTTAGGGATTTGTCCAACCTTTTACTTTGTGTAAATAAGTCTTTGCCCAAAAATATGCCACCCCTCTGTCTGACTCATACTTCTGCACCCTTACAGCGCCCCCTGTTGCATAGTGTATGACCACAATGATGAAATCACTGGTGACATCACTAATTACATTGTAGAACATCACTGATGACAGGCATTACTAATAACCTCATACAAGACATCACTGATGAGGTCAATAATTACATCATATATGACATTATTGAATATATAAGTTAGAATATCTTTGTTCACCTCTTTTTTTACATATTTAATGTTATTACATCTAGCAATAATACTACATAACATGGAACAATACACTGATACAAAGTATCATATAATTGTGTGTGGAGCATTCATTTGTAGTAATTATCAATTTATACAATTTAAAATACTAATATGGAGGCCACCAGCGGGCGCAGACAAGATGGCCGCCCTGTGAACAAGCTCCGCTCCCCATATGATACCCTGGTAATAAAAAGATAGAGTCCATGGATGACAGATTGCAGGGCCTGGAGGAGAAACAATCCTCTGTGGGTATTCTGGGGACCCAATTTGACATGAGGATTTCCGAACCTGAGCGCAAGGAGGAGGCAATGAGGCTTAAGCTCAATGACTTTGAGAGCTGAGAAATATGCAACAACCACTGCTTTTTTGTTTTTTCTGAGAAGGACGGGAAAACAACAATGGACATAGAAAAGGCTGTCCAGGAGGTGTTGTGTGTCCTGTTTCAAGAAGACGACAATAGAGTGGTCATTATTGATAGGGCTCACCAAGCAGGTGTAGGTGGGCGAGGTCCTCGCTCTTTGTTGGTAAGATTCCACTATTACTACAAAAATTCGAGGGTACTGGACAAGCCGAGAAGATCAGGCCCGATTGACTATGGTGCTGCTAAGATTTCCATCTATCAAGATCTTTTGGGATTCACCCTAGCGAGAGGACGGCAGTGTACAACTCTTACCTGTTGGTTGAGAGAGAAAGGGGTGCGATATAGATGGGGATACCCATTCTCAATCACTTTTGAATATGAGGGATTGAAATACAATCTGATTACAGAAGATGATATTCAGAGAGTGACTGGGGAACTGATGGGAGAGAAGGGTTCCTGCCAATGGAAGAAACATTGCAGAAGACCAGGCTTCCTCCGAAGGAGAAGAACTTTTACAGGAGAATAATCCTGGGATCAAGGAAATTTAAGAGAATGAATACACCGTCCGCCAGTAAAAGATGAACCAGGGTGTGATTCCCAGTGTGAGGAGGTCATTCATGGTTAGTCGGCATGACAATCTGGGCTTTAAGGGCCCTGAAGAACCTGGAAGAGTTTCACTTAAAGAAGGAGCACGGTTAATGGGGGGACTGTCTGTATGATTGCCGAAGGGTGGGGTGGGGTACGGAGGGCTGCACAAAAGAGGTGGTTGGATTGCGGGAACCAGGGGATCGACCAGGGGTTATGAAACTAGGAGTATGCCCTATTTGGCTGTTTTTTCTTTAAGGAGTTTTGAAAAGCGTTACTCCTATGAATGTAAAGGTGACGGTGAGAGGGGTACTGGTGGTTCGGCTTGGTTGGTGGGAAGTTGTGTATTACTAGCTGAACGCTGTTGGGGGTTGGGGATTTGGGCATTACACTTTGGGGAAATTTTTGGGGGGGTTTCCTTTGTGATGGTGGTTATTTTCTGGGAACAAGCTGATATTGTCCAGAGGATCATGGGGGATGCACAAGTGGATGAGAATTTGTACAGTCGGGGGAAGCAGGTGAATTATTTAACTACCCAGACATGGCTGACTCAACTATTGCCCTTACGATGGCCACTCTAAATGTCTGGGGGTTGAATTCCCTGACCAAGTGATCTATGACAATCAGGGAATTCCTATATTGCATCTGGATGGCCTTTGGGTTAGAGGTTCAGCGCCCCCATTGCAGGGTAAGGGCATTGAGAAGATGTACTACACCTCAGGGAAAGTTAAAAAGAAAGGAGTTGACATTGTTGTGGGGGAACGATGTAGCTATTGAGTGGAGAAGATGCTCAGGCACCCTGAGGGTAGGTGTCTTTTTTTTAAGGGGGAGCTACCAGGATGCCAAAATCACAGTTGGTTCAGTCTTCTGTCTTACCAGTGCTCAGAGACGGTTCTGGGAAGAAGTAGGTCAGTGGATTAAACTGTTGGCAGAAGGCGCCATGTCCATCAAGAGTGATTTGTACATGTTTCTGGAACCAGCGAAGGGTAGGAAACGAATGAGGGATACACAGATTCCTCAGGGCCGAATAGGGGAGTCACAATGGTTACGAGATATAAATCGGGAATTAGGAGTGGAGGAAGCGTGGCAAACCAGTGGAGATGGAGATCCTCCCTTTACTCATTACTTTGCTGTACACAATTCCAATTCCAGGGTAGCTCTTATCCTGGTCGACACCCCTATTAGAGGTAATGTGCAGGCAGCCAGTCTCTTTACTGTCTCATGTTTGTAATGGTGGGAGAGTGGAGTAGTGGGGGGGGGTGGAGGTGGTTTTGTGATGATTTCCTATATAAGGATGGGGAGGTGAGCCAGAGGTTGTTGGGGAAGGGTCTAAGGCTACAATTCGAAGAGAACTAATTAGGATTGGATCACAAAAGAAACGGCAACGACAGAGAAAGGAAGTGGTTTTGAGAGGAAAAATCTAAGCACTCCAGCCGAGTGGACTTGGTAAAAACTATATTAATCCTGCCTCCTCAAAGAGGAGTCTTTGTAGGGGAATACTCTAGGATTGGGCAATGCTTGCTCTCTCTTCAACTGTAGGCCCAATGTTTAAACACTTTATTTCCTTTTATGAGCATTTAATGATGTTTGTGTGAATAAATATGTAAAGGTCACTCTTCCATTGAAAAGCGAAATTAGGCACACGTGACCAGTTCTTCATAAAGTTTACAATGTTTAAAGAGGTTGCGGATGACATCTTGGGATACCTTGGCGACCCTGGTGTGTTGTTTTGGAAAATATTGGGTATTATGACATAATTCGGTTATTTTGCGGGTTTGAAAATTAACGTAGCCAAGTCTCGCGTCTTGACAATAAGTATAGTGAGTCACGCCTCGCAGAGACCATAGAGGTTCACTTGATGAAATTGGAGAAAGAGTGAATTTTCTATTTGGGTATTAGGGTCCCTAGAGATAACTACACTCTGGGCACTGAATTTTGATCTTCTTATTGGGGTCTTCAGGAAAGACCTTTAGAAGTGGTTTGCGCTCACCCTGTCATGATTTAGCAGGATGATCACAATTAAGTTGAATGTTCTTCACCACTTGTTATTTCTGTTCACAATGATTCCCACCCCATTGTCTGAGAGCATTTTTGAGAGCTATTGGGGCTCATTACATGTTTGTCGGTATCCTGGTGGTAAATCCGCCAAGATACCAGCAAAAGGAATTACTAAAACGGGCACTAGGTCCGGTGGAATTACCGCCGGATTACGAGTGATGGTTACCAGTGAAAGTCCCCTTTCATGCAGTCCCATTGGACTCTTAGCTGGAGGTAATTACACCACCTCACTGATCAACATGAGTTGGCCGTAGCGTTAACGTGCCAGTATACGTTAATGCTCTCATGTTAATATTGCACCGGCCAACCCATAATGAGCACCATTGATTTTCCGATTTATAAATGTATATGGAAGGGGAAAAAAGCCCAGGATTAAAAGGGCAACATTGACTCTCCCCAAGAACCATAGAGGCTTTGGATTTCCTGACCTATTTAACTATTATACAGCTGCTCAACTTAGAATTTTACTCAAACATATGAAGGACGGTCCAGGTACGTATTGGTCCTATTTGGAAGATTGGGTAGCCTACCCCAGAAAGGTTCAGGATATGCTGTTGTCCCCAGTGAAGATAATACCTAGTAAGATCCACTTCCATCCAACTTTAGAGGTACTTTGGACCTTTTGGAGGAAAAAGGGTCTGAATGGGTCATTGTCCTCTTGGCCCTCTCCATTAAGCTCGCTATAGGGTCCTCCCATTGATTTGGGCTGTTTACGCTTCATGAAAACACAAGAGTGGTCCGACAGGGGCCTTGAAAGAGTGGGCCATTTGTTTTTGAATGGTTAGTTTAAGGGGTTTGATGAAGTCCGTACCATGTTGGGATGGGATGTTATTGGATTTTTGACTACCTGCATCTGAAGGGACATATGACGAACCCCTGGTGGGTGGTATATTTCCAGAGATAACTCACAGCTTTTGAGAAGGTTTTGGACGACTCTACATCAAGAAAAAGGATAATCCCAAAGTTATTTAGGGTACAATTATGAATGATCTCAAGGGTAGACAAAATTATCAAATGTATTGGTATACTCGGGTAGCAGAAGAAATCCCGGACTACCTGTGGGAGAAGATATACAAGATTGCATTCCACAGCAATCTCTCCACTCATACCATGGAACACAATTTTAAGGTGTTACACGGGTGGTACAGAGACCCGTTGAAGGTATCCAAAATGTACACAGGGGCTTCTTTGTTGTGGTTTCGAGTATGTGGTCAGGTGGGTTCTTCTATCATGTGTGGGTGGTCATGCATGTTATGCAGATCTTTGGACTTAGCTATTAGGTTGGATAAAAGAGGTGACAGAGGTCCAGTTGGACTTGAACCTCTTATTGATATTGATGGGAATGCACCCGAGGGATTTTGAGGTTTATCGGTTCTCAAGGATGTATGAAGCCAGTTTTAGAGCGGGTAGGTTGAGCATCGCCCAAAAGTGGAAAAGCTAGTCGGTGTCAGATAAACAGGATTGGTTAGTTAAGATGTGGGATATTTATTCAATGGAGAAATTGACATATGTGGCGCACAACGATATGGGTTCTTTTGAAGAAGAATGGGGCCATACACAGACAAATGGGGTTTTCTGTGTTCTTAGAATGTGTGACGAGGGGTCCCCAAGTTGCCAGTCGGGGTAGAGGGCTGGATGTAGCTGTAGGGGGTTAGGAATTTCTGAGATGAGGGATTGAGGTAGAGGGGCTTTGATGAGGTACTGGCCAGGGTGACTATGGTTTGAATCCTTAAGGAAATTATGTTGAGCCGGCTAATACGGCTCTGTGGAGGGTGATTAATGGTTCTGACTGTTATAATGCACACATTGTAAGCCTAATTATTCTATCTGTTCTCTTTGTTGCTTTATTATCATATTTTTAGTTCTCCAGCATGGGGTCAAATGCTCATTCCCGGTCGTCAGGCTGGGAATCCTTGTTAAAAGAAAAAACTTTTTCACTTTCACTTGTGCTCTTTGCATCATCTGCCGACAGTGGGCATGTGTTGTTAGTGAAGTTCTGCGCCCCTCAAGGGTTAAAATGGTTGAAGATTCTACAAGGCCTTTGAGTCTACTTCATGCCCTCCGACCATGACGGAGGAGAAGGAGGTAAGGTCCATCTTCAGGCCCTGCACCAAATGCGGGCTACAGAACTTGTTTGTGGAGGACACGGTCCTACAATACCTATACTGCCTCAACCCGGAACACAAGGAAGTGGAGTCCGAGATATGCCTCTGTTTCTCCAAGAAGAAAAAGAATGACAGGCAGAGTAGACTGGCGGCGTGGCTTAATGCCTAGCCCTCTGACCCGTGCTCCAACCAGGTGGTTATGTTTTAACCTTCCAGCCATCACCTTTTCGTTTTGCTAAAGTCACTCCGAGTGGGACGGGTATGCCCAGACGTGGGTCCCGAGTCTGCCGGCATAGAGACCAAAGCTACTCCTCACTGATGACGTCCAATAAGGCTGAAACATGTCTGTGGATGCTTGTGGTCTCGTGCAGAAGGGATGTGACCTAGCAGTTTGGGCTGGACGGACCCTTTTGGGGTTGGATCAAGCCTGATTTGCATTTGGTTTCCCCCCTTCTGTAATGGCTTGGCATGCTGAAAAACAATGGTCTGGAGGGTTGCCCAGAGCTGTGCCTGTGGTTATGATTTATTTGAAACCTTCAGCCATCACCTTTTCGTTTTACAAGCAGGGTCATGCCTCACCCAGGACCGGCCTGTCCGAGGAGCAGTCTTGTAAGTTCTTTGAGGGCGCCTCATCCTTGGGGGCCTGAGATAAGGCCAAGAACCGCAAGTCTGAGTCCACCGGGTTCGCCGCAGAAGCAGATCCCAAGGTGGATAGGGCACGATCGACATCACCTTCTGCCTCTATTGACAGCCATCAATCGAGCTCCTCTTGGAAGAGGAAGTCATCTACCCCGGCTAACCTATGTGAGAAATCCAAGAAGATGCGGACGGAGTAGAAGAAGGCTGAGCAGACCAAGCAGGCTCAACCGGCTCAGGCTAAGACCTTGTTGGTGACTGCGTCGACGAGTGCTACTACATGACAGCTAAGGGCTCTGATCCGGCGAGGGTAGACCCCATGGCTCAGAAGGTGTCCCTACCCACAAGGCGCAACACCGCCGCAGTGACTTTGGCAAAGTCTTCAGGCACGCCTGAACGGGGTAAACCGGCTCAGGCCCTGGTTCAAGATCCTCAGGGGGAAAACGAGGGGTGCGAGGAGGCCCCGAAACAGCCCTCCCAGGCCATCGGCCAAACCATGGAGGTCTCGTCCACGGACGACAAAGACCAGGAGTCCTTACACATGGTCCACAAGGACGTGGAAGAAGAGGACGACAATGGTGCAGGGTCTAGTTTTTCTGTTTTGCCTTCTCTGCCGAGGTGTCAGAGATCCTGGTGAGGATACCTACGGCTCCAATGGCAGTGGTCCCCAAGTCCCCGATCAGCGTCCAGAGAAGAAGAGGACGTGTCATCCGATACCCCGATTTCAACGTCCACGTCATGTTCCTTCTCCCCCAGCAGACCCAGACACAGGGACAGATACGGCCACAACGACGGATGATGACGAGGATATCGTCACAGTGGACGGTGAATCTCCACATTTGGATGCTCCACATAGGGTGTCCCCACCGGATGAGGTGGGATCGTTCCACTCCATGATCTCCTGAACCTTCGAGCTATTCCAGCTGGTGCCCGGGAAATTAAGAAGGAAGGCTTCTTGTACCAGAAGCACTAGGCCAAGAGGAAGACGATCATGGCAATGTCCCTTCTGGACGATGTTTGGGAACTGGGCCTGACACTCATGAAGAACGCTTGCTCGGCTCCAGCCAAACAGGATAGTCTGGAGAAGAAATTCCGGGTGCCGGACTCCGCACCCAAGTGCCTGAGGTCACAGCCATTGCCATTGCCGGATTTGGTGGTAGCTGTGCGGTAACGGTTGGCCAAACCCTGCTTGTTGTCTTCAGTTCCTCCTGATAGCAAGGGTAAGAGTATGGACGCCATGGGAAAGAAGGTGATTTACACAGCGGCGTCACCTATCAAGACTGCCAACGTGCTGGCCATCCTTGTCAGGAACGACAGGAAGTTGTGGTACAAGCTGGGACCTATTCGGGAGTTCCTCCCCAACGATAAGAAGATGGAGGCAATCGCTCTCTTCCAGGAAGGGGAAGTGGTGTCTGATCAAGCCATCACAGTGGCTTTGGACGTAGCCGACACGAGGTTCTGACAAATTGGGAACAGTGGCTGCCTTCATCGCCAAGGTTGGATGAAAGCCACGAATTTCCTTCTGGAGGTCCAGGCGAAAGTGCTGGACATGCCCTTCGATGGAGACAACCTGTCTGGGAAGGTCGTCGACGAGTCTCTCTATGCCATCAAAGCAGATACAGACAGGGCCCATTCCCTGGGCACTCGCCAGCAGCAATGCTCTTCTTTTTGCTCCTCCAGGAAAAAGTTGAGCAGGTCTTCCAAAGGTTTCTCAGCATCGTACTGACAGCCTTCCAGATCCACAACCCAGGAAGCCTACAGAGGCAGTTCCCAGGCCTACGGTAGCAGAGAACAGCGTCACCGTCACCTGCAGGGCAGGACGCCTGCACCAAAACAAGCCTGAACTGGCTGGGACATCGGGTCCCCACTTGTGCACCCCGGTGGGATGCCGGCTGACAAGGTTCGTCAGCGAGTGGAGAAAGATCACCACCGTCAGATGGGTGCTGGATGCTCTCGCCCAAGGACACACCCTGGAGTTTCAACGTAGGTGTCTGCAGATCCTTCCGCTTACCCATCAGTAGCTGCACATCCCTCAGCTCCTGGAAGAGGTATGGGCCATTCTGTGAAAAAGGGGCGATAGAGCCATATCCCCAGCAACTCTGGGGCTCTACAGTCTATTCCAGATATTTTCTGATCAGAAAGAAAACAGGGGGCTGGAGGCCCATCCTGGACCTACGACATCTGAACAGATACCTAAAGTCCCAAAAATTCAGAATGGTCACGTTGCAACACGTGCTCCGCCAACTGGAGCAAGGAGACTTCTTGGTGTCGTTGGACCTGGAGGACACCTACTTCCATGTCCACATACACAAGAAACATCGAAAGTTCCTGCGTTTCGTGGTGTAGGCACAGTACTACCAGTTCAAGGCCCTACCTTTCGGCTTGAAGTTGCCCACGAGAGTGTTCACAAAATGCTTGGCTCCAGTGGTGGCCCATCTACGTCTACAGGGTATACATGTATACCCGTACCTGGACGACTGGGTGAATAATGCACGCTCGCGGGAGCTGACTGACAGACAAACGGAGGCAGCCGTCCGGCTTCTAACGGATCTGGGATTCTCTGTCAACTATCTGAAGTCCTGCTTAACGTCATCACAGAACGCGCTGTTCCTAGGTGCCAGACTTAATACAGTGTTTTGACTGGCATCGCCCTCGGAGGAGAGGATAGCAGCCATTCTAGGAAAGGTACAACAGCTGTCGTCGACGAAGACTGCCACAGTGTGGGCCATCAAGTCGTTGCTGCATCGTCCTGCATCTACCTCTGCAGGTTGCAGAGGCGACTCATTCAGGAATTCCTGGACATCTGCTGGATAGAGGTGTCCAGAAGCTTGACGGACAATATATCTCTCGCCGACGTGTTACGTTGGGTGATAGTATGGTGGGGCGTTCGCTCCAACATCGCCCAGGGCACAGGGTTTCAGAGCCGACGTACCAAGAGACGGTCACCACAGATGCCTCCCTAGAGGGATGGGAGCGCATACCCGACGTCTGCACGCCTGTGGCCGCTGAAGGAGAAGGATCTTCATATCAACATCCTGGAGCTACGGGCAGTGTTCTCGCCCCTCAAGTCGTTCCTCTCATCTTTGAAAGGCAAAGTGGTGAGGATCTTCACAGACAACACCACCACCATATTTTACATCAGGAAGCAGGGGAGCACTCGATCACCGGCGCTCTCCAAGGAAGCGCAGGACTTGTGGCACTGGGCCGTCAGACAGGGGATGTTCCTCGTCCCTCTCCACCTGGCGGGAGTCAAGAACACCATTGCAGACTCCCTCAGCAGGGAACTGTGATCTTCGTTAGGATCAGGTGGACCGCCTATTCGTCAAATGGGGCAGACGCCAGATCAATCTGTTTGCGACGGCGAAAACTCCAAATGCCAGAAGTTTGCCAGCAGATTCCACCAGCCAAGGAGCCTGGGGGCAGGTTCTCCTTCCCGTGCGAAGGGGTGTTTCTGTACACTTTTCTTCCGTTCCCTCTCCTGCTACGAGTCATCAACACACTCGGACATTGTCAATGCAAGATGATATTCATCGTCCCGGCGTGGCATATGCAGATTTAGTACCCTGACCTTCTCAGCCTGTCAGCGTCGCCTCCGGTCAAGCTGCCAGTGGTTCCGTATCTTCTCACCAGAGAAGGAGGCACGATCCTTCATCACGACCCAGGATCGCTGAACCTGAAGGCTTTGCTCCTGCAGCCCTAGAGTTTGGAAGGTATGAGTTGCCAGCGGACTGCATGGAGTCCTCCCCAAGGACCTTGAAGTGCTACGGTCACAAAGCGTTTCACTACGTGGTGCCGGTTGCAGAACATTATCCGTCTGAGGGTCACAGCCCCGCAGATCCTTCTGTACCTGCTATCCCTGGCCAAGGCAGAGCTGACACACGCCTCCATCAAGGTACATCTGCCGGCTATTTCCCGCTACACCAGGTCACCAGGAAGATCTATTCTTTGGTCCCATTGACTCATTAAGGAGTTTCTCAAAGGACTTTTCATATCTTTGCTGCGGGTGACGGCTCCTGCCCCCGTGTGGGCACTCAACATGGTCCTGCAGAGGCTCATGGGGGCCCCCTTTGTGCCTTTGCATCAGGCCCCACTCAAGTTTCTTTCGTGGAAAACAGCCTTCCTTGTGGCCATCACCTCTGCCAGAAGGGTAGGTGAGATCCAGGCCCTATCCTGCAAGCAACCGTACCTGACTTCCCACGAATCGAGGGTTGTGCTGCGTGCGGAGCCCTCTTTCATGCCGAAGGTTCTGTTGGAATTCCATCTCAACGAGCCTGTGGTGTTACCTGTTTTTTTCCCGAAACCTTTGTCACCGGCGGAAAGGACTTTGCACTCGCTGTACGTTGCTCGTGCCCTGAAGTTCTATGTAACACGCACAAATAATTTTCGGACGACTTCACAACTGTTCTTTAATTTTGGTCCTGTGAACCAAGGGAAGGCCTTGTCCTAGGCTTCCATTTTAAGTGGCTCTCCGGTTGCATCACGCACTGTCATCGGTTGGCGAACCAACTGCTGCCCGGCCGTCCGAGAGCCCTCTCCACCAGACCGATCACTACGATGATGGCGTTCCTGTCTGGTGTGGCCCTGCTGGACATCTGCAGGGCTGCTACGTGGAGGTCCACGCAGACCTTCACGAAGTTCTACTACGTCGACAGGGATTCCATGGAGGAGATACCTCGTCCTTTTTGGCACTTCATTTTGTGTGATCTCTGCAAAGCAGGGATCACACAAAACTGCAATCCAACCCCCGGGTTATGTGAGGGGTAGGTCCCGCCTCACTGCCCGGGGGCTGGATTACCTTCAGTTTCACGTTGGCCGGCGTAATGCACGCCGGCATGAAACTGAAAGTAATTTCACTGAGAAAGCCATTTTCGGGCTGCCGCAGAGAAAAGAGAAGGTAAGCTCCCTTCTCCCTCGATCTCCGGCTGTATTTCAAGCCGGAGATTGAGGGAGGTGTTGTTGGAACGGAGAGGTTCTCCCCTTTCCAACGACACCTTTTGTGGAAGCATTGCTGGGGCCACGGAACGGGTGTAGAGCTCTCGATCTGCCCTCAGCAATGCCACTGGACCACCAGGGATCCGTTTGTGACATGGGGGAGAGAGGGGGCTGCTTACAGTAAGCAGCCCTCCCCCCACTTGCCACCAAAGCATGGGGGCACATATATGGAGAACCCTGGGTGCAGATGGCTGATCTGCCCACAGGGAAGGGGGCAAAATGAAAAGAAAAAACAAAAAAAAACAAAAACAAAGGGAGATTTGGTTGGGGGTGGGGGGCCACTAGCCACCAGGGATATTTATTTTACATAAAATGGGGTGGCCCTCTCCCCCTCATCCCAAGGGGAAAGGAGGCACCCCTTGTAGCCCTCCCCGGGGGCAAATTCCTGCCCCCAGGCAGGAGTACATGAGGTGCACCCCCTTTACATTACAAAATTCCCTGCCGGTTTAGGGTGTCCCTGAGCCCCCCTAAAAAAGTGCAGCCTACAATTTTTAATTTATTTCTTTGTTTACCAAACTTCCCTTGGCGCAGATGGGCACAGCACATTGGTGTGCCAATCTGCCCCAGGGTGCTCAAACCTTACTGCGCCCACCCACGGGGGACCTGTCCCATGCTTTTTGGTGGCCCTCTGCACCCCCACCACAAATGGAGGGGGGCACCTCATGCAGCTGTTCGTAGGAGCCCCAGGGAGGCCTGCATGAGGTGCCCCCCCATCCATTTGGGGTGGGGGGACAGGGCCACCAAAAAACTTGGGACAGGCCCCCTAGTGGGTGGGGCAGTAAAGTTTGGGCGACCTGGGGGCAGAATGGCACGCTATTGCGCCCATCTGCACCAAGGGGAGTTGGGTAAACAAAACAAAACATGGAAAATGGTAGATAGCATTTTAGGGGGTGCTGTGGGGCACCCCAAAGCCCCGGGGAATTTCGTAATGGGAAAGGGTGGTGATCCTCTCCTCCCCACCCAAAATGGAGTGGGGGCCATCTCATACAGCCCTCCCTGGGGCAGATATCTGCTCGTAGGAAGGGACACCTGACCCAGTGCATGACAGGCACCCTCCCTTATCTGCCCCCAGGGAGGGCTACATGAGATGCACCTCCATTTTGGGTAGGGGGAGGGGCACCCCCTTTACATTACAAAATTCTCTGGCGGTTTAGGGTGTCCCTCATCCCCTTCCCCCAACCCCCTAAAGTGCAGCCTACCATTTTCAATGTTTTTCTTTGTTTACCAAACTTCCCTTGGCGCAGATGGGCACACTGGCATGATTTGTTACTCAAGTTTATTATGGATGTTCAGGGTACCCGGGGCATTGTCTTGTCTCGATATGGTTTGATCCAAGCTCGTGTTCAGGGACTTCTCACAAAAACCCAGCCCAAATTGGCGCAACATATGAATTTGGAAATCACAGATTATATCTGGGGTGATATGTGTATGCAAACTCATGAGGTCTCTTGCAATTCCCGGTTTCGCCTAATACAATATAAATTGCTGCACAGTTACCACTACACCCTGGCCCGGCTGAAACTCTTCTCTCAGACGAGTACATGCTCCTACCCTAGATGTAGGGAAGACGATGCTGGCTACTTTCATTTGGTGTGAAGTTGTTCAAAACTGGATGGGTACTGGAAAGATATATGTGCTGCACTCACGGATATGTTTGGTTGCAGACTAGAGGCCATTCCCATGCAATGCCTTTTCCATGAATTTGAAGATCTTACAGGGCGTAGGGCCTCATTACGACCCAGGCGTTAAGGGGTTAACGGCGCTGTAAAAGGTTGCGGCGCCGTTAACCCCTTAACGCCTTACTACGAGGTCCCTTTGCGGCTCCCGACCTTAACGGCTGGTCTGTACCAGCCGTTAAAGTAGGGACCCGCAAAGGGACCTTGAAGGCAATTACGGTACCGCAATTTGCGGTACCGTAATTACCGCCTTCCCCATTCCCATTGAGCCCTATGGGGCAAAAATGGGAATGGGGAAGGGCCAATGGTAAATGGGGGATTACCGCCCCGCCAACCTTAGAATGGGGTGGTAATTCCCCATTTCACCATGTTGGATTCGGTAAGTTACCGGCGTTAACCATGGCGCTAATAGCGCCATTGGTTAACGCCAGGGTCGTAATGAGGATGTCTACTACTGGTGGTGTGCTGTATACTGTTGCATTGGTTAAAACCCACCACACCATTGATGGGGCAGTGGCTGCGTGCTTCGCTTGGGCCAGTGACACTGAAGAGCACTGGATTTCTCTCCCGCCGGTTGTGAACCGCCCTGTAGACATATGGCAGCCCTTTAGATCCTATTTGCTGTGCACACTAGAGGACCCTTAATATGGTGCTACTATTTGATCCTTTGGCTGTATTGTCCTTATTTCATGTTTGACCTTTCCTGTAGCAACCACTGTTACTTGTGCATACTGTTGTGAAATGTCCTCTTGAATGTACTGACAACTTCTGTGTCATTTGCACTTTGTTTGCATAAAATGTGATACTGAGTGATTTAATAAAGACAGTTTTAAAAACAAACTAGCACCACATGTTTATTTTTTTAATTTTATTTATTTATTTGTATTCAGTTATAAACCTTTTACAAAATTAAAATATCATTAAAACACAAATAAAAGACAGCTTATAACAATTGTCTAATCCTACTAATGGAAAAGCAAATTATCAATACATTCAAAATATATAACTATGGTGCAATTTATCCAAATTGAACAAACAATTGGTAAAATATCGGTACAGTTCATAATACAAATTCAAATATGAAACTCTCATGTCAGTCATATCATACTCAAAAGTCCATACGCCATCAAATTTAAACTTCACCCATATAGGGTTACTGGTTAAAAATCTAAGAATATAAATAGTAAAACTGCTGATCATCAATCCAGCATATTAAAAAACAATTATACACTCATAAACTGGGAAGCCAAATGACCTCCTACCAACATTCATCAATTAGTTCATTATACCCCCCTCCCCCCAAACACAACATTCCCCAGAGCCTACAAAGAGCAAGGTGCACCATTCCATTATTACTATTTAGACAGTAGGTCCAAAATGAACCGTTTTAATAGTCTTGTAACTATGAACAAAGCCTCCAAGAGTACTCATTATCGCTGGGCCTAAACCAGAGCACTCAGTAAATACATGTTGAGTGGTTTCCAGTAATAAACCACTCTTACAAATACGACATGTACGTGCGTGACGCGGAATGTTATACCTGGCACCAAGGGTTTTCCAGAGAGGCAATTGATTTATCCTCAATCTTAATAGAAAATGTGTGCTACTATTTGATACTTTGGCTGTATAGTCCTTTTTTCATGCTTGAACTCGCCTGTAGCAACCGCCGCTTCTTGTGCATACTGTTGTCCTGCTAAAATATGTGCCTGTTGTGAAATGTCCTCTTGAATGTACTGACAACTTATGTGTCATATGCACTTTGTTTGTATAAAATGTGATACCAAGTGCTTTAATAAGGACAGTTTTAAAAACAAAATAGCACCACATGTTTATGTGCTTTCACTTAGCATCCCAGTTTCTAAAAATGTTTAGATTTTTGTTTGAGCAGGCATGGTGGCAGTTAGTCTTTTAGCATTGTCCAGACAACATATTTCCTGGTTCATGTTAAATATCAGGCATCAAAATTGTACACTGCGCTACTGTTTTCCTCTGCAAGAAAGCCATTTTTCACGGCTTTTAAACTATATATTCACTTAATGCATAAGATCACTTGGGGCACATCGATATGTCACGTAGTTGCTGGAATGCGCTGGTCTCCTGCCTCGCTTTGTTTCTCGAGATTAAATTCGTTTTCATGCATATACAACATGGCACTCTGCCACCCTACAGCCTATCTTAGTCAACGCGCAAACAGAGGCTGCCTTCGGATTCAGGCTGCGACAACATGCCCTGAATAACAATTCTCCCTCTCAGGGCATTTGCAGAAATAATATTTTTTGCTGCAACGCAAGCAGCGACACTCAGCCGCGTGCATCCTTTTTCTCAGCTCAGAAAAGGCAATCAGGGTTCTGCTTAATTCTCGATAAATGCGTCTTGCGAGTCATGCCGAATTGTAAAATATAGATGCAATTTGGGCTTGCCGTGTCAGCCTCTGGTTATTCACAGTGAACTATTAATATCTTGTGTTTTTTGGCACTACAATAAAACGAAAGTGATTGTAGAATGAGTTTCAGCATGGCCACAAAAACATTTGAAGATTAACCGTGATATTTAGGCAGCGGCTGGCTCTCTTCAGCATTCAGTTTCTGTTCTGTATTACCACCTTTTTTTTGGGTCCGGCTACTGCAAGCTTGGCCTGCTTTCAGAGCTTACAAAGATACATATTAGTGTCCCTCAACTAAGCTCGGTTACTACAGTGGCCATTTTGAAGAGCTACTGGCACTGTTTATTTTGGTAAGAGATTTGCTTAATTTATCTTTACAGGGCTTGTTTTGTTTACTTGATGTTTGGTGGATTGATGTTTTTCTGCCTTCCATTGTCCTCACCATAGTTCATATTCCTGTGTTTGCTCATGTGCCAAAAAACTCTTAGACCCAGAAAGTAGACGTCTGTTAGGTAGGCACAAGTCTGGTAACTATCTGTATTCGTATTTTTCTATGTTTGCAACCCTAATGTGCACACATTTCTGTACCTTTACAGGTAATTATCAGATATATAGGGTGTATATGAGAAGTTATGGTGACTTCACTGTGAATTTGAGAAAGTAGCACATCTCAAAGCACACTATCCAGTCACCATAATTATTTCAATTGAGCACACATTTATTTATTTATTTATTGTCATTTATATGGCGCACAAAGCCCATAGGCATCTATACGCTTTTGCTTAAGAGATTGGTTACAGAGTGAACTTGTATCAGGTAGTTACGGTCAGACATTGAGAGGTACAGCATGAAGTTAGCAGATTACAGGTTACAACCTTATGCAATCTTGCATTATTTACATATCAATGGAAGCAGTAGTCCATTAGACCTATTTAGAGTGTTACTTAAAGCAAAGTGCAACAGGTAAGTACATTCCGACATATGAGGCATACAGACCATAGCATAACTCTCAACTCACACGCTTTTGGCGGGTGTCACCCACCACTTAGACAGCTCTCTCACCCGCCAAGCTCCCTATATGCCCATAGGAATCAATGTGCTTTCACCCGCCAAATGCAAATTCGGGTGTTTTCATCCACCCAAGGACCATGAAAGGTTGAGAGCTATGCCATAGTTCATACCAAGGTGTCCGAGTAGTCGGTGTAGTGGTTGCCTAAGCAAGCTCTAGTCTAGAGTTAGTTTCGATCTTGAGAGAAAATCCACGTTTTCAGGTTTTTGCGAAAAGACCATAAGGACCGGTCTGTCCTCAAGGCTAGGGGCATGGAGTTCCAAGATTTAAGCTGGAGCCTCCCGCTTTTTGTCGTCTGAATCTAGGTATAGTGACTAGGTTGGCATAAATAGATCGGGTAGGTCTAGTAGACTGGGTTTTTGATATTCGGTTGATTAGGTATGTTGGGGTGCTGTTGGAGAGGCATTTGTGTGAATGTAATCCTGTCAGGTACTGGGAGCCAGTGGATGGTACGTCTCATTGCCGAGATATGTTCCTGTTTGGGTATGTTGAGCGCTGCTCTGATGGCATTGTTTTGCATATCTGGTAATAACTGTCTGGGCTACTGTTTACAAATATTGCACAATACTATGAGACATAGAAAAAAGACTTTTGGCCACCACAGTGAACAAAAGTAATTTTACTCTGGCTAATAGAATTGTGTCACGGTGCCGTTCCGTGGGAGCATAATCCAGAGACAGAGACCAGGGAGGCTGTAGCCATACAGCAGACTTGTGTGTCTGTGTCTGAGCCACCCTGAGCAGCTCATATAGGCGTGGACCAACAGTGGAGTGAAGGCAAGAGATCACTGCATGGAATTAAGTTTCAGAAAACGTTTTTTTTTGCAAGCGTGCACATGTTAAATGTTTTCCTTTGTGAGAGTGTGTGTGTAAGAGTTTGAATGAGTGTTCTTGCATGTGATTGAGCAAGTCTCTGAGCTTGCCTGTATGTATGTACATGTATATGTAAGTGAGTGGCTTACTGCGTGCACATTCGGTGCCAGTGCACCAAATGTGCATTTGTGTTAGTTAAGCGGGGCAACAACGGCAGCATAATGCATTTTTTCATAGTGGCATGCTGGCATATATTAGGGAACAAACAACATGAGCAAATGTTTTACAAACCATGCTGGCATATACTCTTGGCAAAGGCATCGTGAATATGTTTATTACAGTAGCAGACCTGAAAATATTTTAGGCAAAGGCAACGTGAAATTGTTGTGCAATGTTCCTGATACTGTTGGTGACCTTGCATCTATGTGTGGATTATTTCATGAATTATCGATAGTAAATTGTATAGCTTTATGCCCGGCTTTTCTAAAATCTGTATTTAGTTATTCTCCATTTCCACCTAGTATAAGAAGCCTTGTGGGGCACTCCCCCAGGAATGCAACCCTCTAGACTGCTTTAGACTCCCTGGCTTCACTCGGTTACGTGAGTGAGAGGGGCGTAGGGTGTGCCGGGCACCGAAGGAGAAGTCAGGACTGGGAGTTGCTGTGCACCTGAGGAGTGGTGTTTTTATTTTTATTTATTTATTTTATTTTTACATTTGTATAGCGCACAGGCAGCTCCAATGCATCGCAGCGCTGTTACTTGTAGTTACACTTAGTTACAATACAATACGAGGAGCAGTACAATACTCCATATACAATACAGCACAATGCTGTGCCCTTTGCTCAGCCCAGAATTATAGCAGCTTTATTAGTGCTGGGAGGGGCGACTGGATGACCCTGCCTGAGGGAAGATGCTGAAACGAAGTAGATCAAGATCTCAACCTTCATACTAGGATTATGTGCCTGCCTTTTGAAGTGTGCAATCCTAGCAACATGGGCATTCATGCATGCACAACATCCACAAACTAGGCACAAATTCTGTATATGCAAACAATATGCACATGTGCAGGCCGAGCAGCACACTAGTTCTCCTATTTTTGTCACATACATGCTCCTGTCAGTACACTGCTCACACGTTTCAAAAATCTCTAACCCTGAAATATTCAAGTCTGTACTATGTCATAACACAAACTCTGTGCCGACCCACACCATAACAGAGACCAACATTACTCACACACATACACACACTGAAGTAGCAGCCCCTAGAATCTACCACTATCTCCAATGAGCTATCCTTCCCCAAATTCAAGAAAGCCCTCAAAACCTGGCTCTTCAATAAATATCAAAGAACCCTAAGCCTTTAGTATTACAACTTCAGCCAATGCATAAATTGTTCAACAATGTTAATTCTGTAATTGTATGTATTTAAATTGTATATCCAAGATTTAGGTAATGTTGAAAAATGTCATGATTGTCAACCTGCCAATATGTACTAAGTTATCCAATTGCATTGAAGCACCAAATATTCTTGTAACCTACGCTGTGATACCTGAGGGTTTGGGCATATAACCAAATGCTATAAATAAATAAATAAATAAATACAAGCAGACCTCCATGTGTTCATGTATCCATATATCAATGTTCCAGAAGCATTAACGCTGCAATTATACACATGGCCACAGAGATGACAATGCAAACACATGCTCACAGACGCATCTCAGATGTGCACATCATAAGCCTAGGCACATTCAGAGGTTCATATGGCGCAACACAGGCCAACACTACACAAACCCTGACACAGGTCTCGGCACACTGCCTCATGTACAAACAGACCACCTTTGAAAACATCTTAGGCCAATGAATCCCTATTTCCACCTCTTGCGATCCCCCAAACCCTGTTCCCCTACCTCTGCCACCTCCTCTGCACACTAATTGTAACACCTGGGTGCATCCCATTTGTCCAGTGGTCCGTTGCTTCCCTGTTAGTTTTGCGCTTTATAAATGCCATACATACCTGTGAATATCAAGCCAGACATATTTGCCAATACACGATACTTGAAACACTTGTGTATAGGTGTGTTGTAAATGCCATATCATATCACATTTGGACTCGACTAGAGACTAGTCTGCCAGCCTCTCAAGTATACAATCTCCTTGTGGAACTTTGTGCATCCTGTCCTGAAGGATGAATGAGGGCTGGAACGACCCAAACGGTATTATCATGCTCATCGTTCATGCATAGAAGTCCAGTTTCAAAAAAGATAAACGGAGTTTGCATGTTTTAAGGTCATTCGTACCTGCCTTCTCTGGTCTTCTCAGGGTCTCTTTACATTTACCTTTGGGCTCTGTTCTCGGTCTTCTCAGGAGTGCTTCGTAGTTCTCTTCAACTTCGCTGCAGAGGCAATAGGGTTGCTTCTCTTGGGTATCCAAGGAAGGGAACTCGAGAGAAACCCTGGACACCTCCCTTATTATTATTTATTTCTTATAAAGCACATCACGCCCAAAGACCTCAGGATGCACACAAAACACTGACAAGGAGATCAGCAGAAAAGCAAGTGGATGACTTAGCTACTTAACCAATCCCTGTGTTAAACAGGTGTGCTTCTTCACTGCCTTCTTGAAGGAGACCAGGGAGGCATGAGTCTGCAAGGACGATGGCAAAGCATTCCAAGTCCTACGGGCCAAGACATCAAAGCTAGTGCTCCCAAACTTCTGCAGCTTAAAGCACAGCTGGGCAATCTTTTTGTCATTATTAAAATGGCGATGCCTCAGGGATAATGTGGGCTTCAATTGTTCTCTCAGAAAACAAGGAGCCTTGTCGGCTTAACATTTGTACGTCAATGTCAACATTTTGTGGTAACCTCTAGGTTTTATGGGAGCCAGGTAGACCTGACACTTAAGCTATCCAATAGTTCAAATAAGGGTTTGGTGTAAATATTAAAGAGAGTGGGGGAGAGGCAAGAGCCCTGTGGAACTCCACAGGACAAGATGGATGCCTGAGCTTGAAAGTCACCCACTGCCACCCTGGCGGTATGAGGACCTAAAAGACTACAACACTTCCTGAACAGCATGCAGCATAACCCAGCCTGGCAGCAAGAATTGCATTGTCCACCAGGTCAAAAGCTGCTGAGAGGTCAAACAGCATGAGCAATGCAGTGTGCTTGTTGTTGATAGTACTTGAAACGTTAGATTTTAACTCCAGCAATGCAGTCTTAGCACCACACATAGCTCGGAAGCCCGATTGCCAGGTGCCAAGGGAATAATACCAAAAATCCGACTTGTTCATTAGTGCGCCTTTGCGTGGTAATACAATGCCGACCCCCCACTACACCGACTAATGGGAGTGTGGGCTGTAGGGGGGTCCCCCGCTTCCATTAGATGGTAGCGGGGGACAACAACAAAAAAGAAAGTACCCTGCAATGCAAGTTCAGACCCACGTTAGTGGTCAGAGGAGAGATGGCACATGTCACGGTGTGCCGCAAAAGTGCCGCCAAACAGGTAAGTGGGTAATGGGGGGAAGCGGTTATAGGAATGCAGGGCACAATGATCTGTGTGATCACAGCGCCGAGCCATAATGAGTCATCAATTTAATTGTCGACATTATGGGCGACGCAGTGATCACATAGATTCGTGTCGAGCAGATTGTTAGGCTCATTGTATTCCTGAAACTGGAGATAGGCTATTCAATCCAGTATCTTCAAGAGAAAAGGGATGTTGGGGATGGGTCTGTAGTTACTGGCTAGTACCGGGTCCAGGTTTTCCATCTTAAGGAGGGGAGTAATCCAAGCCTCCTTGAGGCGTGCTGGCACATGCGCATCCCAACAAGAGGCATCAACGATCTTATTGATCCATGGAATGAGTGTATCAAAGAGTACTTGATAATGTTGGCCAGAGAGAGGTCCCTGATCCAAGACGTAGGCTTCAAGCCTTTCCAGAGCCTCACTTTCTGTAATTTACCTGAGTGAAAACCTAGGCAAATAAGCATTAGGTGTCAGGCATGCAGAAACGTCAGAAGCAATAGGTGACAAAGGAGCAGCTTGAATGGGCAATTGTCGTGATCTAATTGATTGCTGAAGTTTGAGCACTTTCCTGTAGGACTCATCCTGGATGTTTTCACACCACACATCGCTAATTTTGACCAAAGGCGACAGAGCCCTTTCCCCTTCTAGCTCTTTTAAGATAAAGAGTTCCCTGGAGCTTGACCGTGCGTTGACAATTCTAGCAATGTAGCCAGTGTATTTATCCGCCTTGATGGCTTGTTTATAGCCCATCATAGCCTTTTTATCCGCAGCTAGCCTGATTGGGCATGGGCTCTTGCACCAAGCCTGTTGAGTTGGCCATTTAATCTTCCTAGCAGTGATGATCTCATCAGAGAATAATGTATGCCTCTTTGCCTCATTTTTAATTACTTTTATACGCTCTAGAGCGGCCTGATCAATAGCACAAGAAATGGCAAGCTGATATTGGGCGACTAGTTCTGTGGTGTCAGTAACAGAAATTGACTTGGGGTTACTTTTCCAAAATTCCTAATCTTTTTTAACATCCTGGGGTGCTTTTCCAATCGCTGCAGTTCAGATGGAAGCGATAGGAAAAGGCAGATAAATAGTGATCTGTGGCAAGGGTTGACCATAACTGCACAGATGGTGGAGTTGTCGGTAAAAACCCAATCCAAGATGTCACCATCTCTGTGCGTGGGAATGTGCACATGCTGTATCCAAGACCACTGCATCGCAAGCTGCAATCGGGGACATTACTTCAGCATTCGTGTCATTATGAGCCCAGAGGTTGAAGTCACCAAACATGACCAAGTGGGACTAAGGTTTGGTTATTTCACCGAGCAGAGGCAGTAACTGCGTTAGGTTCCCGAATAAGGACTAAGGGCCTCATTACACGGATGGCGGAGAACCATGGCGCTGTTAGCGCCATGGTCCATGCCGGTAAAATACCGGCACCGCCTTGGCGGAAAGGGGAATTACCGCCCCATTCCAAGGTTGGTGGGGCGGTAATTCCCCCTTCCACCATTGCCCTTCCCCACTCCCATTTTTGCCCCATAGGGCTCAATGGGAATGGGGAAGGCGCTAATTATGGTACCGCAAATTGCGGTGCCGTAATTAGCTCCCTGGGTCCCTTTGCGGGTTGGTTTTTAACGCCTGCAAAAAGCAGGCGTTAAATCCCCCAACCCGCAAAGGGACCTCGTAGTAAGGCGGTAAGGATTTACCGGTACCAGTAAATCCTTATCGCCATCCGTGTAATGAGGCCCTAAGCCTTTAAAATGCTGATCTATTATCTTCAATAGCATTCTCAGTGCTTGAGCGGAAACTGTCCCCTCAGGTTGCCCAGAGTGTGCATTTTGTTTGCTAGCAGCGACGCAGACCCTTTGCTCACCTGTGCGTGCTATGGAACCCTGGAGAACGACCAAGCCTTTAAGATTCTGACCTACTCTCTTGGAACGTTTTGCCAGTGCTTGCGTGGAAACCGCTAACTCTGGTGGCCCAGAGTCTGTCTTTTGTTTGCTAGCAGCGACGCAGACCCTTTGCTTGTGCTCCTTGGGAGAATCATGTGATGGTGAGCAGAGCTTTACAAGGCATTTTCAAATGTGCATCTTTTTCCCTGCAAGAGCTGTCTTGACTTGTGCTGCATACAAATGAATGTGGTGTCTGCAGCGGATCGGCCGTGCTGTATTACAGGAGAGCAGGGGGGTGTCTCTGATGTTGGAGTGGATTTGCTAGAGAGTGCCATGTGAGAATCTGACCGCCCAAGTTCTGAGTGTATTCAGCGTGCGACCACCGAGGATGCCTGAGGACAATGTAAGGTGCCTCTAAAGTCCAAGCGGGGGCTCAGCCTTCATGTCGAAGGGATTTCCTTCAATCTCAGTTTTCAGTTCTCTCAAAGGAGCAGTGTTTACACATTCCTGTGCTGTCGTAATATATAAAGTGCACCTTTTTTGGAAGTGGAGAGAATCGTGTACTACTAGTTGTATTTTGTTTCAGATCCAGAGTTAAGCTGGGTTCATGTGACGTTCTTCTGCCTTAGGGTGAGGACTAAGTGTGGGTGACCATGGGATCCTCCCCATACCATCCTCAGACCCTTCTTCTGATACCTCAGCGAGGCCCCCAGCTCCATTGGTCACTCTCCCATATGTCCCCAGTTATAAGCAGGAGACTTTGCCACTAATGATATACATCCTTACAACCATATTCACTGGCTCACTTATTAACTCACGCATCCCAAAAAATACCAGAACCATTGACGTTAACAATGCTTGCTTGCATGGTAGCTAGCATCAAACTGTTTTGTGCCCAGAAAGGAGCCGGCACATACCTGTGCTTCCACTCTTGTGCTGCTGGTGAGGATTGAGGTGTGTGGCCATTCTCCAGAGAGATCCAACCGGCCACTGCGATGGATACAGCAAGCAGGTGGAACACCATAGCGGCTGCCAAGGGAAAACCCCAGAACAGGGTAAAACCCTAATGTAGATGAAGCCCACTGACCGGGACCAAGGACGAAGACTGCAGTAGAATGCTCCGAAGTAGGAATGATGAAGGAAACAGGAGGATGAAGAATGAAGGCATAAGGATAACGATGGAAGGGAGGTTAAGGGGAACGAGAGAAGGAAGAAGGAACATGTGACCAGGACAGCACAGAAAAGGCTGGGAAAACAGAGGATTGGAAAAGGACCAAAGGTAGCGTCTGCACCAGACAGCCCTAACCCGTGTGTTGCGACTCCATCGTCTACCGGTCTCTGCTTCCTTTCAATGTAATCCTGGAACTCCGGTGTGCATTGATTCCGGAGCACAGCAGCACAATGTTGCATGGTGGCCATTTGAGAAGGCGCACGTCGTAGAGTGCAATAGCGGCCATCTTGGGATGGGCGAGAACAGAGAGACCTGAAGCGCCACTGCCGCCAAAGGGACCAGACACAGGAATGTCTGTCAGCAGGGCGGCCCATGGTACAGTGATCCATAACACAAACTATACATATCCTATACATGCATATCTTCAGACATACATAGGTACATGTTTTCTCTTCCACAGCACAACAGTAATCTGCAAGCCAGAATCCTACTGAGAGTGATGCAGACAAAAATTGCCTACTTTTCTCACACTACTTAATTTCCACTCTTTTCATTAAAATATGCAGAAACAGAGCTCTCAAATGATGTTCTGTACATCCTGGAATTTTTAGCACATGCCATTTTGCACTTGTGTACAGTTTATACACACGGAGCTACAAATAAAAAATGTAATATGATGCCAGCCTAATAGTCTGCACTGTTTGACAATTTCACACCTGTGATGGGACAACTTTAGATCCTGCCAAATGAGAAGTACTTCTTTCAAAGCATAGGCACACCCCAGTAGAGCCTGTTTGATAAAGTCTTATGACTCTAGGCATTTTTATTTTGATGCATGCACGCAGCTACTTTTATGCACAGTGTGCATAACATGCTATGTTTCACAAAAAGGTTTAACACGTTTATTATGCATCAAACATGTGCACTCCCATCATCCGCCCGGCACAGTTCTTACCATGATTGAGCCTATGCCAGATCAGCAGGTGGGCTAGGGGGGACTGAGGGTGGGCAGTCACTCTCTCTTTCTCGCTCTTCACTGTGGCACACCCCTCTTCTGGGCTTATGGGTCTCTTCTCCCCTCACTACAACATACCCTTCCTGTGGGTTCAAAGGATTCCCCTCTTCTGGTACACATTCCCTCTTCTGGGCACTCTCTCTTACTACTTCTCACCCCATTCTCTTGGGTAATGGGTCTCTTCTGGTCACAAGGAGCTCTCCTCTCTCCCGCTGGAGCACTGGAGTTCACCCCTCTTCTGGTGGCAACAGTAAAGACAGACACAAGTGATCAAAGTTCAAGGGTGTTTATTAAACTGTAAATGCAGGGTGGAAAAACGCCTAAACTAAACCTAAATCTAAAATGGTAGCAAGCGTTGACCATCAAATGAAAAATAAGGCCGTCCTTGTAGCATTGTGTCAAAATAAAAGGGCCTATACTAAAAAAAACTATTGCCAATTCCTTACAACTAATTTCAAAAAGAGTGTGGGGTAAGGGTTCAATAAAGAAAGAAGTGTTCACAAATAATAAGTCAGGAAGTGATTGCCCTTCACCACGTTTTCAGCACCAGACAAAGTGGGTCCTTGGAGCACAGCACCCGCTCGAGCTTTCTCAGCATGAGCTAACAGTTCTGTTCCAGCTATTAGTTTCTTCAATGGATAAGTCTCTTTTCAATAAAAAGTCTCTTGCCTTCGATGGCCTGATGTAGTCAACAACAAACAAACAAACAAAAAATTCCTTTCTCAATGGACTTTGGGTGTGGATTTTTCACGCTTGGATCTCCTTCGAACGGACTCGGACCCACTTGACAATGGGGACCATTCTCTTCCCCCATCTTTCAGTGCTTGTTACTTTCACGGGTCTAAATGTCTTTTTAAACAGTTCTTCAGGCTTTGCATCTGATTGTCGGCTATCCTCTGCCAGTGTCACTCTTGCCAACTTTTACACACAGTTCACCGTAGACACTCTGTGGTCGGGTTCACTCTGGCTTAATGTGCCATTCTGGTTGTCGGCTTCCATCTGCCGGGTTCACTGTTGCCAACTTCTACAGACAGTTCGCTAGGGGACTTCAGACTTTGCCCCTTCTCGTTAGCATCCCTCTGCCGGGTTCACTCTTGTCAACTTTTAACAAACAGTTCATGTACTAGTTTTCACCATGCAGGATTCATTTCCCTTTCTTTCACACTCATCTGTCAAAGACTTTCGACGATACAGAGGATTTTACAAGACCCCTGTCTGACCACTTTGACCTCTCTTCACCTCTTCCCAAGGCCTTCTGGTTACGGTAGTCTCTTATCATTAGGTAATCGCCAAGAGTTTCCTGCGTGAGCTCCCACGTGGTGCCAATCGCCTCTGTTACAGGTTTTCCTCTCCTTTTCTCAATATCCTTTCAAAGTTCAAATCAGCTCTTGCTACTTTTTGTTCAACACTGTTCGGTTTCTTATCGACTCTCCCCTCGACTCACCGGCTGTGATGAACCGCTTGGCTTTCTTTTTCCGTCACGGTTGGTACCACCAAGACAAGCGTCTTTCCCCGGCTTGGTCATCAGCGGAGGAGGGTCTTGCGTACCGTAGACTTCTGCTGCAACACTTGTTGGCTGGTCTTACTTTTCCAATTGCGGTGGTATTATGGGCCTAGCTCGGAAAGGGCAAGGTCACGTCTCTCCTTGTCACCCCCTCGGTATTCGCCGTCTATTGCCTCCTTTTGAACTGCTGTGCTGAGCTAGCCCTCACTTTGTGCGGTCTGCCTTGCTTGTCCTGTGCTCTCATGCTCCACCTTTTATCCCTGTGAGGAAGGGAAAGGGCTATCAGGTATGCGTGGTTGTGGTCAATTGCCTGACTTTGCCTGACCCTTGTATTGCGACATGTCAGGTAAACAGCACTGGTGTTAGTCCGTTGTCTTTCATGCTGTGTGAAAGTGTTTGTGCCGGAAAAGGGGGGGGGGCAGTATTCTGGAATATCCTACATGGTAGGATGGAGGAAAGGTGTTGAAAGAAGGGGGATACCTTATCTCACTCGTCGGTCTCCCCCCTATCCAGGTGTTCTTCCCCCACTGGCCCACCCCCAGAAACTGGATGCAATAGCAAAGGCCCACCCCCAGAAACTGGATGCAATAGCAAAGGCCGTGTCCTGGCCACCTGGATGACAGATCCCCGTGGACCATCCAGGAAGACACCTTCAGGTTGCTCACAGTTCTCAGGGGCTCAACAATTACTCACAAGAGCACACCCCTAATGTGGTGTTCGGGGGTCTCTTATCCCTCTCACTGGAGCACCCCCCATTATCTGGGGCTCAGGGGGTCTTCTCCCCCTGACTGTAGCACACTCCTTTTCTGGGCCTCAAGAGGCTCTTCACTTCTCACTGAAGAACAACTCTCTTCTGGGATATATGGGGCTCTTCTCCCCCTAACTGAAGCACACTGCTCTTCTGGGCACAAGACATTCCTCATCTGTGACACTCTCCAGCTTTCTGAACAATCTCCTCTCCTCAGCTCCCAGCTTAGAGACACTGTCATGGAGCCTAGTGTTTTAAGCATATTGCAGGTTGGATATGGTATACAAAGATCATGACATTGACCACCACTGACATTAAGGAGTTATTTTTCATTGTGTTTTCTTGTGTACAGTTATGCCATGTTTTTGCATATTGGGGAATTAGAACAGCATCATTGTTTAATGGTACCATTTTTGCTTCGTTGTGCACAATACCTGAGCATAGAATTGTGGGGCAGCATTAGTTCTAATAGGGTACATGTATACAATAAAATACACCAGATCTGGTCATACTAAAAGCAGTTACATGGATAATAACATTCTTAACACCTTACCAGTTACTGTTTTATATACAATATGTTAGAATGTTGAAAGATACTAATTCCAAAAATAGTTCTGTGCCCCCAATTAGCATGAGCATTTTATACCACCTCATCCTGTTAAAATATGAATCAAGTTAAGCCATGTTATGTTCTGCACTGTACAAGCACTTTTTGTTGAAAGTTTTGAACATTGAGAATCGTCCCTATAGAAATCATTATACATTTGGAACTTGTTAGGTCATTGATACTTGTCCCATTAATCGGATATTATAATTGTAGGCTTTCCATAGGGTATTACCACTAAGCTAGCACACCCAGAGAAACCTACATTGTGACAAGCACTATGCTAGAATTTCTTTCATTTTAAAAGGGCACAGTCAGACATTTTTCCCTGTTATCTATGTGGGTGCGAGAATTGAGCATACAGAGCCAAAAGAAATATATTTATATTGATTGTTCAGTAAGTACGTTATATGTTATTGTATGAACACATTACCATGTTGCATAATGTATTTGGTCAATAGGTACTGGAACTCAAAGATGGCCGCTGACAAACACCTTTTAACCAACCTGATATGTGTCACATATGTGAAAAGGGAAAAGGGACGGCACTTAGTTTGCACCTGAATGAATTTATTTAAGTAACTGAGAAAGAACTACCTGTGCATGTGAACAAGCACCTAGACTGGCGCGAAATGTGTCTTACATGGCGTACTTTTTTTAAACATGGCGTTTTTCCAATAAAATGTACTTTTATACATGCTCTGGCAGAAGAGTGAGGCTCGTCTTTGTAATTCTGGAGTGCAGTCTTTGTTGATCTGACGCCATAACATTTGCTATATATATTGTTTTTCTTTCACTCTGATGCTTAAATAGCACTCTGCCTCATTGTAGCGGGTGCATCTAAGCTCGGTCGAAGCACATCACAGACAACTGAAAACAAAAATCCCAGACTGCCATGCTCAAATCTTGATGCACGGAGCATATAGAGGGGGGTAACACAAATGCCTGGGTACTCGTTTTCGTTAAAGTGCAAATGCAGAATTTAATAAATCGGGAGGATAGCTCAGTTGCAACGTGCTCGCCTTGGAAGCAAGGCGTCACACAGCAACACAGGTTCGATCCCTCCATCTGCACTTAGAAACCTCTGGGTATTAAGCGCGTTATAAATAACCAATCATAAATCATAATAAAAATATCACACATAGACTTACATGAAGAGCTAGTTCCCTCAGCTGAATATAATGCCACACAATCTGTCCTTGTGCAGGCACTTCGTCAAGCAAGTACACACTTTTCCTTAACGGGTCACTCTTTTAAAGAGAGTTACTCTTTCTAGCATAATATGGCTCTAGCCATGTGATAGAGGTTTACTTAGCCATATGGAAGTTCTCAAATACAGCAGCCATCTTATAATTGTTCTAGCTATATACACATTTACTTAAGCGTTAAGCACCCGGCTGGAACAGGTGTTAATGGCCCGGGGCCCGAGTTAAAGGCCTGAGCAGACATTAACAGTCGTTCCAGCCCTGGGAACGAACATTTAACACTATTTGCACCTGCCCCATAGGCTGGGACGGGGCTAACTGGAAAGTATTTCGTAGGAGCCCCTCTTCTATTTCCATGGTGGCCAAACAGAGCGGGGACAGAAGCTGCAGGAGCTTCAGCGGGAGCCTAAACAGCAGCAATCAGGTAAGTGGGGATTGAGGGGGGGTTGTGGGGACAAATTACTGCTGGGTGGGTGGGAGGAAGATGGTGGGCCTCTTAATTGGCTGCCTCCCCCACCAAGAGTGATAATAGATGTTAATATCTACAGATATCCACAAAATATTTTTGTTTTCAGGAAATCAGAGCTCCAATCTCTGAATTCACTTGGAATTATGAGCCACATTGCAAGTTCTGTTTACGATTTCAGTCAAAATAACATAAATACCAGTAACTTGCTGCAAGCCTTAGATGTATAAATCCAAAGGAATAACTCGTGGTCTCCCATCCTTTTGCCGAAAGTAATTCTTTCTAAGTTATTTTCTTCAAAAGAATTCTGTCGACAAAACTAATCGAAATATATAGGGGGTGGATAAAGGGGTGTGGTGGCGCTTGGGTGACAAGTGTAGGGAAAGAGGGATTTGTGGGGGCAGCCTCCCAATAAAAATTAAATCGAGGAGTTTTGTCAGCGGAATTCCATCAAAGTAAAGTACTTAGATGGGATTCCAGTGGGCAAAACGGCATTGAACCTAACCAGCTGCACAACAACAATGTTCATATTTAATACATTTAAATCATGACACCAACAATTTCATAATCAATTATAATAACAATGCCCAATTTATCTACAATCATGCCCTAAAGGGCTGAAGGTATATTTCTCTTCTTTACAAATGAATTCTTAACAGCCGAATTAAATAATAAAGAAAACAGTAGAAAAACAGCATCTATTTAGTGTAATAGAGTAATCACCTATCAGCCATAATACACCTATACGTACATCAATATTTATACAAAACTTTTACTATACATGACAGTTATTATCAAACATTTTAAATATGCAAAAGTGTAAAAGTCTCTGTGAGGAATTTGAGCATCCGCCGGGGCTTTTTTGACATTTTCTTATGAAATGGAATGTTGGGAGATCAACCTCTGGAAAATGTGTGGGACTAATTCGCACACATTTTTCTATGCTCACCGCAAAACAATTACATAGTCAAGTGTACTCTGGGGGGACACAGCCCACAGGCGCAGTCCTCCTGTCATGTTCAGCTGGAGTGTGTCATGATTACTGACCAGAGGGTCTCCTTCAAACCCTTACCCACTTTAGGGACAAGTGGAGGTAGATGGGGAGATCAGGTAGGGACCAAGTGGGTAAGAGCTTGGCATTCAAGACACTCACAGCAATCCCTCCGAATAGACACCCCTATCTCTCAGAGCAACAGCATACTAGTTTCCTGGTTGTTGCATCACTTCCTGCCACTCCAATATGGACACTGAAGAACATCCTGGCATCCAGGAAGTTACAAGGCATTCTAGTGTTTGGGCGTGGCTACTGGCTATAAAAGCCACACCCGAAGAGCAGCTTGTGCGTTGTGCGCTTCCTATAAGCTCGAGAGCACATGCTTACCGCTGCCGTCTGGTTCTCAGTCTTCAGCCTTCCCGATTTGTTCCATCCGACGACCAGAGTCAGCACTGCAACGAGAAGAAGGCGAGAAAGAAAACCGTCAGCTCACAGTGAGTTACGCGTGCCTGGAAATCGCTGCGCTACGCGCTCGGAAGCAGAACATTTTGTACTCACCTCGAACATCGCTAGCATCAGGAACCGCTGTTCTTCAGCCCGCGCACCTACGGCCCGCCCGGGTATTCTGCAAGGAAAGAAAAAAGACATTAGTCGCTGCAGCAGAAACCTCTGATCTTCATTACGTGCAGCTACGAACCACCCTGGGAAACCTGCAAAGAAAGAGAAAAGACATTAGTTTCTTCCGCCATCTCCGTTTACCTCAGTAGCTACAGGCGAGTGCTGTGAACTGACACTTAGCACTGCGGCAGAACGGAAACACCAGAATTGGTCAGTGAGGTAACTGGGCAGCTACGAACATTGAGACTTTTACCTACCTGAACTTACCTGCGAACTTGCCTGAACTGGAGGCCCAGTGCAGACAGAAACTGGGTAACACGAACTCTTGGAGCAAAGGCAGTGCATTGAGCAGCATCTTCCAGGAAATAGCGCCCCTGCAAGAGCAGGATGGAGGGCGCACCACATTAAACACACAGGTGAGGCACGCACCAGGGCACTTAGACATCCTAGGTGGGTTGGGGAGGAGAAGGAGGGTAGTAATCCCTTGAGTTCAACCCTAACTATTCACTCTTTTGGCAGGCCAGACTTCCACTATCAGAAGGGAGGTGTAGAACAGGAGAAGGACCGGGGGACTCCATTGCTCCTGCAGAGACCAAGGTAAGCGTGACAGAGTGTGACAGCCATGAGTACATCAAAGTATCTCGGGAAGGGGGAAGGCAACACCTTCCTCCTGCCATGGCCAGCCTAATTAAATATCAAAGGTGTCCTGTTCACTGTCAGTTCTATGTGGTGGCAACGCATACTGGTGAGAGTTAATTGAAGCAGGCCTTTGATAGGCCTGGTCACAGAACTAACAAAGGGCAGGAAACCCAACACCTTTTTGATATGCGTCTGTGTCAACTTGAAGTCAGCTCCCACCCCTTAGTATGAAGGGCAGTGAATGTCATGTCTGGGAAAACTGTTTACAGTAGGCAACCACTGCAGGGGGACTCCCTTTCAGAGGCTAAGAGTGCATGATTTGATGAAGACAGTCTGTTGTTGCCACAAACGTCAAGGTAGGACCTGCGCTTTGATCAGGAGCCACAGAGACCTCAATTAACTGGAGAGACCCTTTGATCCACAACAGACAGTAAGATGGGTGGGATTTAGTAGTACATGTTTTCACCCCTTTACCTTTCCTGTTGCAATGCACTTTGGTTTTGACCTCACGCATAACAGAAGAATGTTGGTGGGTACCCAGGATTGGTTCATTAAGGTAGGCTTAGCCTGGAACAATCACTGGGGCCCATTTGGCTTTAAAAGAGGGCTGAGCCCCTCTCTTATCAGATCATCCGATGACTTTGAAAGGAGTAAGAAGGACTCATTTGGACTATTGCTGAAGGTACAGTCTTCCTTACAGCTTCTGTCTGTGAAGGAAGGCCAGTATTTCCAATTGGGAGCACATTCCCTCCCCTAAACATCTCCCAGGAAACAGAGGGAGACTCCGAACTCAGAGGACCTATCCTGAAGCTCCAGAACTGGTATCCAGCCAACACAAAGCATGCCCTGCTAGGTTCTGCCAGCAATCTTCCTAGGTAGGAAGTACCAGAGAGTCTCTGAACAAAGGACAAGGCCATTTCCTGCAAACACTGTCCTCAGCTTTGAGCCGTCTTCCTTAAATGACAACACACGCCCCGCGAAGAAGCTAAGAGGAGTGCCACGACAAGCATCAAACAGGATCTTTCTTTTAAGGACATTTTCGAGGCAGCCGAGCCCTCGAACCGTGATTGGCTGCACCACTGACTGTTGTCATGCTGCAGTCACCAAAGCTGTCTGAGACTCCTCAACCATCGTTCCAGATCCGCCAACCAGCACAGAGACAACAGTTCTTGATGGCTAGCCACCGTCTAGGCCAGCCAGCAGCATCCATCCAGCCTTGCTTGCCGAACTGCCTGCCTCCTGATACCCGCAGCTGTCTCCCATCTTGAACTCTGTCGAAGGAGCTGCAAGACGTCCTTGGACCAACTCGACCCTGTTGAGCAAAGATCATCCCAAGTGCCAGGTACATTGTGGTTCTGTCCCCCTGGTTCTTCAACGAAGGCCCCTAGTGACATTTACGAGCACTTGTTCCCTTAGTGCTGAAGCCAAATAACCTTGAACATTATGATTGATTACTATACCGACTACCCTCCTGTCAGTCTCCAGAGTGCATCCCCTTTCCTTCTTGAAACTGTCTCTCTTCTGTACTTCTTTACAGGGTAGGTTTTATTTTGTAGCGTGCTAGAACTGTCTGTTGTAATAATAATAAATTAGATATTTTTATACAACTTGACTGGACAGTCCCTTTTATCATTGGATAATAATTGTATTTTCGCTGTTTTGCAACTAACCAACAATCCACAAGCTTGCAGAGATAAGCCTGCCGTTCGTTCACATTACCAAAATTGGACAAGGAGGTTTATAATTCACTTGTGTTTCCAAACTGTTCATATCCCTTCTGGTGTACTAGAGGAAAAGTGTCTGCTGAGTGGGGAACGCTTTCCAGCAGCACGGACGTCGCAGCAGCCATACACCAAGGGTCGGGAACGCCAGCAAACACAGGTGAGTCTGCAAGGAGTAAAGGGAGCCCGTGGCATACCGACAGGCGTACAAACAATTGCCAAACTGTTTTGAATATCAGATAAGCGATATAGAATGACTGCATTTACACAAGTCTCTCTCTCTCTCTATATATATATATGTATATATATATATATATATATATATATATCAAAGAAAAAAAGAGGAGAAAAGGAACCGCACTCTCCGCGGGCCAGATGGAAAATCCATATGAATAAACGTAGCACAGCTCACAGTGAAATAATAATAAAAATGTAATATTGAATACACAAAAACACAGGTAAAAAAACACGGGCGGAAAGGCGGCAGCAACAACAGAGGCAGGACGCCCATAAGCACAACCCGCACACAACGCGTTTCACGCTCAACTGAGCGCTTGGACACATGAAGAAAGGAAGGACAAGAGCACATTAATAGTTCACAGATGTAGTCCTTTTGCTATGTCAGTGGGACTGGGTAAGTGCCTGGGGAAGTGAAGTAGGCGGCAGCCATGTTAGAATGGAAAAGCGAAAAATGGCCAGCAATGTGAGCCAGGTGACTGGGCAGTGCGTAGTGCACAGAATAGAAATAGTAGCAAAATAGCCAAAAAAACACGGTCAAAGCCGCACATTACACACCAGGCACACCCAAAGTTCCACTGTGGAATCCTGTTTTATATGCAATTTTCAAAGTAGTAAAGCACAAAAATTTCATAATACGCATGCAGTTGAAGAAGTGGAGATTCCACACACAATTGAAAAACCAGAAAATACATCAATGACAATAAATTGAAGCATAGATCCGCCATTTCCCGGCCCCATGATGAAAATAAAAACAGCTCAGATATGTAACACATAGCTAGACATTAATATGGCATTCTGATACCAATGGCAGAAGGAGTAAAGTGCAAGTGCAAATGCAAGCAAACATAGCAGCATGATGATGTGCAAATATGCAGGGCCAAAGTGGCAATATCTACAAATGCAAAACTGCAACATACGGCATAGTAGCACCGATAGCAGGAGGAATAAAGTGCAAGTGCAAGCAATGATAGCACCATAGTGATGTACAAATATGCAAGGCCAAGGTTGCAAGGTCTACATGTGCAAAAATGCGAAGTACCACTCTTTAGAAAAGTACGGGTGGCTCAGTCGCTACTAAAGACAAAACACTCCTACTACATACACGGGGCAAGGCTAATAGATTCCTGGCAGCAAAACTGAGAAAACAAAAAACCCGGAACTACATAGTGCAGCTAAATGACTCCCATGGGAAATCCCACACAGCAGAGCTGGACAAGACGGAAATAATGAAACGATTTCACATGGAACTATTAAAGGGGGAAAATCTAGACCCAGACCATCAACTTGCCTATATCAACTCTCTCCAACTGCCCCAAATTACAGAAACAGACAGAATCAATCTTGGGAAACCGATTACTGCCCAGGAAATCAGCGACGCTATCACAGCACTACCAGCAAATAAGACGCCAGGTCCGGACGGTTTTGGTAATGGATATTACAAGACATTCGGTACACAATTGCTAGGCCCGCTATCAAAATTATTCAACACAATTAGGGAAGAGGGGAAGGTCACACAAGATATGGGGAAGTCCATAACTATACTGCCGCTAAAACCAGGCAAAGATCCCAAAAACTGTGCAAGCTACCGGCCTATAGCACTGCTGAACACGGATGTAAAAATCTACACAAAAATTTTAGCAACTTGTCTAATGGAAATCCTTCCAAATATAATACATGATGATCAAGCAGGGTTCATCACAGACAGACGTACACAAGACAACGTCAGAAGGGCAGTGGACGTCATTGATGCTGGACGACGATCACAACAATCATTTGCTGTGGCAGCTCTGGACGCCACCCGAGCCTTCTATAGCATGGACTGGGGCTATCTGAGCTTGATTTTGGAACGGTTTGGTTGCGGTCCGGAATTCACGAAAATGGTGCTTGCCAACTACCAGCATCCATCGACAAGCTTCAGGATCAATAGTGGAGATCGGAAGGGGCACTCGACAGGGCTGCCCTCTCTCCCCACTAATGTTCGCAATGGCAATGGAACCATGTGCTATGCAGATCCACCAAGACGTCAGTATCAAGGGAGTTACAATAGGTCAGGAAACCCACAAAATAGCCCTATACGCGGATGACATCATGCTCTTTATGGGAGACCCAAAAAATTCAATGCCAAGAGCTATGGCCCAGCTGGAGGACTTCAGACGAGTCTCGGGGTTCTCCATAAATTTCTCCAAATCGAAAGCTATGAACATAACGGCAAAGAGAGAAGACATCGAGACATTGGCGAGATCATTTCCGATGAGCTGGGTTGAAAGCAAACTGGAATATCTAGGAATTAACCTTGCCAGGGATCCGCACAAATTATATCAGACAAACATAACGCCACTTTGGAAACAACTACAGGAAGACTTGTGCAGATGGGACTCCCAGGAGTTGTCATGGTTCGCCCGCATCACAGCGGTCAAAATGACCATCCTCCCCCGCCTCCTCTATGTGGTAAGCTCATTGCCAGTGCCAATACCACCAGCCAAGATCCGAGAACTGCAAGATACGATATTCAAATTTAATATGGCATAATAAGAAACCTAGAATTCAGAAACTAATCCTAATGCGCTCCCCACATCTGGGAGGTCTGGGAGTTCCAGAAATTGACAGATACATTATGGCAGCACAACTAGCACCAATGCTGCGATGGGCGAAACCATAGGATCATAAAGGTTGGTGCAGAATCGAACAATCAGTCTCATTCGTCCCCCTAATAGCCCTCTTGAGCCTGAGCAAAGAAAACTGAAACAGCAGAGAAGCTCTACTAGAAATGACGAAATGGTCTTTACTAAGCTGGGACAAAGCCTGGAAAAAGAAACGCATTCCTGGTGGAATGAGCCCATATACGCCACGGATGGGCAATCCGGACTTCACGCCGGGTCTCCAACGGGGATACTGAGTGGGCTGGTCAGGGGCAGAATCGATACAACTGAAAGACATGTACAAAGACGGCGCTCCACTGCTCTTCACAGATTGCCAGTGAAAATTCAACATAGGGGAAAACGAACGCTATAGATATGCGCAAATCAGGCACTGGATTACACACCCAATGGTGAAGAAAGCGGGCACGAGGACGCCATCAGGCCTAGAAATGTCGCTTCAAGAAGGCAATACCGCGAAAGGGGTCTCCAGACTCTACAAACTCCTCTCCAATGACCTGCCAACCGATCATCTTGCATACAAAACGAATTGGGAGAGAGATATGCAAGAGTCACTAACGGCGGAGGAATGGTACCAAATATGGGCACGTGCACACAGCACCTCCAGATGCACAACAATAAAGGAATCTGCGTACAAATTGTGCCTCAGATGGTATATGTCCCCGAACCGCATCCACAAAATTGCAAAGTCCTACTCACCAAACTGTTGGCGAAACTGCGGTGAGAAGGGAGACCTGTTCCACATGTGGTGGACGTGCCCTAAAGCAGTTGCCTACTGGAAGGAAATACAAAGCTACATAAAAGACATCTCAGGGGTGGATCTACCGAGATCTCCGAAGACAATCCTCTTAGGAGTCCCTATAGAAGGGAAATACGGGATGTCAGGAGCAACAGCTAAACTCATCACCCATCTACTATCAGCAGCTAGAATGACTCTCGCACAAAATTGGAAAAACAAAGAAGGTCCAATCTCAGCATGCTGGTGGGTTAAGATCTGGGGGGTGATGGCTATGGAGAGGATATGCGCTATTAACACCGGCAAATACCTAAGATTCCTATATGGAATCCATTTCATGAACATGTACGGGACAGAGAAGCCCATTTGTTCAAACCTCGCCTGTTCCGAAACACACATGTAACCTGAACTCTCTCAAAAATAAAGATAAAGGGACGCTGTGGTCAAGAAAGGGAAGAACACGGTAAAAGCCTGGACTCTGGAATATAAAATAATACTTGTAGGGGGGTTGAGAATTGTATAGAGGTGGAGGGACTAATAAAAAGAAATGGAGGGGTAAGAGAGGAGGGATGAGAGAGGGAGGGAGAGCATTGGGGAACCTCAGGAGGTAATGCAAACTATAATGTTCTGTAAGACAAGAACATGAGTAAAAGGTAGAACATAAGAGTTCAAGGTGCTCAAAAGCTATGCTGTAATAGCTTATATGCCCGGGAACCAAAAATAGACATGGAAACTAGACCGAAATGGTAATGTCGGACTGAAAAACAACCTTAGAATGGACTGTCACTAAGATACAACTCGATCCTACATAATGTATGTAAGTGAAATGGATTTTGTATATATAAAGCCGGTTAAAAGCACAATTTCTTTTTCGAAACAACACCAAAAGAGCATGGCCTAAGCACTGGTGGTAATTAATTGAGTTGAACAGAGTTGTCATTTACAATGCCTTCAGAGGTAGTCCGAATTTATTAATGCTTCAGTAAAACATTGACGGGGAGATGAAGCAAGGAAGGCAATGTATTGCGAAGTTTCACAACGAGAACCTTAAGTTAGAACCCATTGATGCGGGCAAAATACTTCCCAAATGTACCCCCTTTATGTTGCATATTCGACCTCAAGCCAAATCGGACTATGTAATAAGGTTGCCAAATGTAGTGGGGAGGATAATCGATCTTTGTTTATTAACTGTTCAATGGCTTTAGGAGATGATCTACTGTAGCGATTATTCTTGTTGAATGTACGTAGGAAGAACTCTATCGAACTGTTTTTTATCATTACTGCTCTGTGTGTTATAAATTGAAAATCTAATAAAATATTTGTTTAAAAAAAAAAAAAGTACATAGCAGCATCAGAATGTGCAAACTACGTACTAAAGTAGCAGCATAGGTATGTATAAAAATGCAAAATCCACCTCTGGCCATAAAAGGCATACATATTAGCTAAAAATACCAATAGTCATGATTCTAGCACACGCTGGGGAAAGATGAAAAGCAAATATAAAGGGAAATGGCAGCCTCTGTTTATGCAAATATGCAAAGCAGAGAGGGCAACTGGATGGCAGCGAAAAAAAGGGATGGAACCACTAAAGTTAAAAAAAGCAAAAGGACTACAAAAAAGGAATTAAAAAAACCCAATAAAGAGCTCAGATACCACAGAATCGTGCTACAACAGCTCAAAACAGGCCCAGGGTAAGATAAATAGAAATAAGAGCCAAGGAAAAACACCTAAACCAACAAAGAAATCAAAGATACATCAAAAAAAAAGAAAACACAATAATGGTTATGCATATTGATCAAGCTTAGGTGCCCAAGAATGTATAAAGCTCCTCATCCAGATTCTGTCCATTGGGAAACTTGGTGTCGAAGTCCAAAATAAATCTTGTTTCCAATTGTCTAAGCTTTAAAACACAGTCTCCACCCCTAGGATGAATGGGAATGTACGCCACTGCAAAAAACGTGAGCAAATTCAGGTAATTCTCATGTACTTGCCAAAAGTGCTTACCCATAGGGTACGCGGGATCTGAATTTTTGATCGCTCCTAAGATGCTGTAGAATCCTAAGTTTGAGCTTGCATGTAGTGCTCCTGACGTACCACTTCATGCAGGGACATGAGAGAACATAGACAACAAAAGCAGTGTCAATAGAGTACTTGATAGTTTGGTTATATTTAGTGACCAGATGTAAGAAAGATTTGCAGGCAGTAGCATGAGCACAAGCTTTACATTTAGAACATTTGGTAAAGCCAATGGGGGAGACCGTCAGCTAATTGGAAAGAGGAGGACTTTTGTCAATGGGTGGCAGAAAGCTGGAAACTAGCTTGTCTCTGAGCGATGGTATCCTTTTATACGTGATGGTGGGATGTTTAGAGAGCAAAGGGCACGGGTCTTTATCCAAGATCAAGACACGCCAATGTCGTTCAATGATCCTACGAACATTGTTGGAAGCATTATCAAAAGAGACAATGAGTCTCGGTTCATCATCGATGGTGGTCTTATCGGGCTTGGCCCATACAATGGTTTATCCCTACAAAGTCCACAGGCTTTAATGTAGGCCATTTCTATAGTTCTTTTGGTATAGCCTTGTTGCCGAAAATCAATGGCCGCTTGGGCACAGTAATAATCAAACGATGCAAGGTCCGTGCAGTTCCTGCGGTAACGAATGAATTCGCCATAGGGAATGCTTCTTTTACATGACATAGGATGACAACTTTTGGCATGCAGAGGTAGACCAGTATTGGAGGGTTTTTTATGCAATACTGTGTGAAAACCAGATCTTTCTAGAGTCACCACCACATTAAGATAAATAACCTATGGCATTCTGTAAAACGTAAATTGGCCAGATTGGTATTAAAGCTTTTCACAAACAGTTGCCAGTCAATTTCAGTACCCTTCCAGATAACAAACACATCGTCGATATATCGCCACCAGGCGACAATATGAGTTGGAAAACTAGATGCAAGCAGGTCACATAGAAAAGTAGCCTCCCACCATCCCATCGTCAGATTTGCGTATGATGGGGCAAAGGTACTGCCCATGGGAGTGCCCCTTACTTGCCGATAAAAGGTACCCTCAAACAAAAAAACATTGTTCGTGAGGCAAAAAAACAACATCTCTAGAATCATAGAGCTATGGCCATGGTAGTTCAATGAACGAGTATCCCAAAAATATTTGCAGGCTCCCATTCCATATATATATATATATATATATATATGTATATATATATATATATATATAATTTCTTTGTATATGGTTAAATAACTTTTACAAATTCATTCACATTTAAAATGTAACCTAAAATGTTCCGATAAAGTACAACGGAACAAAGAAGACAATTAATAAAAAACACAAAATATCAAAACCAAAATAAAATACAATACCCGTAAACTCCTATTTATAAAATCACAAAACACATCTAAAACCAAAATACAAAATTACTAAAACTTTTCATAAACATCAGCTCTAGGTTTACATAGCTAAAAAAAGAATTAACATTGAAGTTTACTTGTGCCAACACTTCGAAATTAGTCGTCACATCCTCAGTAAAGCTGGTGGGAGATACCTGCAAAATGTACCCTAGTTATGTTCCACAGCAGGCAAGTCAGGACTATTCAACTTTCTTTCTGGTAGAGTTGTAGAGATAAAAAAAAGGCTGCAACTGCTAGTGTGTCTGAGACGTTACCCTCACTTAGGCACCTGTGCCAAATGTGCACTTCTTGACCCCACTGATTATCAGGAAACATTTTACCTAGATAAGAAAGCCTTTTTTCATTTAACACTTTACAAAACGAAAGCAGGTGTCATGTAGACTCAACAGTGTCATTGTGGTTACAAAATTTACACCCAGAGTCTTTAGGTGTAAATAATACTGCGCCATAAAAGGATTTCATTGGTTGACGATAAGTCCCATCGGAATTTGAGGAATATTTTCCTATATTGTCTGTCTGGGGATTTGATGAGATATGATGGTAACTCAGCCCTTTTTTTATGTTCATGAGAGATGTGCGACATGGATACATAACTATGTAACTTTTCATTGTTCTCAATCGTAATCGTATTCACAGGTTCTTTACTTTTATCGAATTCTGGATTAAAGTTTCCATGTTCATTCTTATTTTTTGTAAAATTCTCTCACAATTGATTCTAATCAATCCAACATAGTTTATATATTTTCCACCAGAAGGCAAGTTCATACACTCCTGCAGGTTCACATAGGGAGAATAGCTAACTGGCAGAAGTAGTTTCCTAAACAATATCAACAGTATCCACTCAATATGGGCATGTATTGAAATAAGGCCCAATTCAAACCTTTTTGCGCTTAAAGGGACACTATTAGGTACCCCCAAAACATTTCTCCAAATTTTGGCTTCCCACTGATCTAACCATTTCAAGGCTACATCAAAGAATCATTTTTGTCCGTAGATTAACTTGGAAATCACTTTTCCCACATAAAATGTTAAGACTGGCATGAGAGACAAAGACCCACATTTCAGATTTAGCACCAAAACCTGCAAAAGCAGCATAGTTGCCTATTGGTTTAACATGTATCTCCCATTACTAAAATCCGGCGAGGCAGATATCATAAAGCTGAGGTACGTCATGCATGAGGCTGAGGTAATCACTGTATTCTCCTAAGACCACAGCTGAGCCCTCCTTCTCATACTTCTAGATATGGCTAAAATATTAGTTTTCTTTAGGTTGATTTTAAGACCGTTTTCGCTCGCGTAAGCAGAGAAAGTGGTAAGAAGTTTTTTTAACCCCACTCGTGATTTATCAAAATGCAAAAAAGTGTCTGTGTATACCTTGAAGGCACCCACCCTGGGTGCTACTAGTGCAGCCAGACTCACATGGTCTTTCACATCAGACACATAGAGGTTGAACAGACATGCGGCTAAGATATAACCCTGTCGAGGGCCAGACAGGGTCGGAATATGGCGTGACATAGCCCCATCTCTGTTCAACCTCCCTCTGATGGATACATTTTCATGTAGACCTATAATGAGATCCAATTAGCCACTTGGAATGCACCAACTTTTCAGCTTCCCCCAAAGTCTAGCACGGTCAACATGGTCAAAGACTGATGAGAGGTTGATAGAGGCTATGTACGTACAGGCATCTGGGGTAGACCAAGTTGTTTTTTTAATAGAGCAGAGCACAAGGCCATTTAAAGATGTAGAGTGAGCCTTGTGTAAGCTTGTCTGAAATTTAGATAACCTGAATGTTTCAGCAGCCCATTTTTCCAAGTGCTGGAGTAGGATAGATGAAAAAATCTTACTATCAGCATCCAACAATGACAATGAGATTGGTCTATAGTTCATGGGATCAGACCTTAGACCTTTCTTGAAAATTGGAACAATGAATGCTATTTTCCACATTTCAGGGTACAATTTTGTAGAGACCACACTGTTACTCACGCTCCGTAAATAGGTCAGGAAGATAGATAGATGACCTTGGAGACGATATGTACACAGGAATCAATATTCAGCCTCCAACTCCAGCTCCCCTGAGTTCAAGACTCAGGCTTCCTCAAGAGAGGGGCTCTTCTTTACAACGTGCCTCTCTGCCATTTCAATTGGAACAGGCAGGGTGTCAGTTGAATAAAAGAGCAGGGAGAACACACACCACCAATACCCAAGCTGCAAAGGGATACAAAGAGATTATACAGTGCTGAGGAACCAAGTAAGCAATCAAGCACAGTATGGGACAGGAAATACCTAGGCAGTGATTGGAGTGGAACTTTCGCCGGAATGGACCTACAAGTAAAGAAGTAAACCCAAATGAGTGAATTAATCTAATGGATTCTTCCTGTAGAGAGTTTTAGTCAAAAGTACAGACCTGAATTGTGGGACTCTCAAGGGTTAATGATTTCCAGGATTGGACAAAACGACAGGAAAAAATAATAAACGGGGAAGTTAGTACAGGGAAGTTAACCCGGGCGGCACGAGGGTCGCGCTAGAGCCGGGTTAGTGCAGGATCAGGAGAGCGTCAATATGCACTTTGAAAATAAGTTTGTTGAGAGTTGCAGTTCAATAAATGTCCCAAATCCAGTAGTGAGGAATACCAGCAGAGCAGTAGTAGTCAAGGAAGGCGCTGGCAGAAATAGAAGAAAATAAACATAGTTGGTTACCTGAAACACAGACTTCCCAAACGAGAGTTGGAGCAACTGAAGTGTTCGTATAACTGCTGACGAAGGTGTTGCGAAGGCAGCAGCAGCAGGAGCAGGGAAGAATAATCCAAGTAACGTTCTGTGTCAAATATCAGAAGATCACAACAATGGTAAGGGTATAGAGAAGGCAGTCCAAGGGCAGTCCGGGTCGATACCGTAGTGGTCTTTGAAGTGTAAATGGAATAGGAGACGTAACAATCCAAAAGTTCAGGCGTGGGTCGAAACCAGGAGATCAAGTTGGGATTTTGTGACAAGATTTCACAAAAGAAAACGGATGTAACCGCAAATAGTAAGAAACACTAATTAGCAGCAACAAGCCCGCTGGAATACGCTGGTTTTAAACCCGTAAGGGGGGTGTGCCTTGTGGTACGTCCTTCACATACAAGCCGTGTCAGCTGACACAGGTTCCGTCGTAGCTTGTACAGACGCCATGGCAACCTGTATCTGCTCCACAAAGGAGCCTGTGAATGGGACGTACACCGCAGGGAAGTTTTTGTCTGCCGAAGAGTAACACACACTTTCAGACAAGATAGACAGAGCATTACCCAGTTTCTCGTATCATTTCTCAGAATAACATTTGACAGACCATTAGGCCCTGCAGCTCGCAAGGATTTGCATCAAATTATTAGATCATATACCATGTTGGCATTGGTATTAATAAGCATGTCGCATCGTGGGAATTGTCAACAAGATTTAAAGATTTTACATTACCCAGATTGTAAAAATTAGAGAAAAATGTTACCCAGGTTAACTCGTCTGTTGCATTAAACTGGGCTGCGCAAACAAACAATTCTTGACCCTTTATTACAGACCAGAAGAAGCCACATCTTTTTTAGATGGTGTTTTTAGCATTAATTCCAGGTCTTGCAGTAACAAAATGGCACACCGATTTTTGCAATAATTGTTATAGTTTTGTTTTATAACTTTGCACTTACCCAATTTATCTTCCTGTGAAGTTAGTTTATTCTTTATTAACCTCTCCACTGACCTCATTTCAGTTTTGTTCCGGGGCAACTGGTCATCATAAGTGTATAAATGTTTCCTATGAGCAGAAGGCTGGGGTGGCTTAGAATTATATGTGGCACCAGGCATAAGAGCGCTGATAGTGCACTCAAAATTACCCACATTTAACATTTGATCTTCCACTCAAGTGTTGTGCGAGACATCGTTTCCCTAAAATCATGAGTTAACCTGTCCACATTCAATAAAGTTCTACCAATGGCATTGCCCTGTGCAGTTACTTTTAAGTCAGTAGGACTTATAATTGTATTATCTGTCATTGTTAGAGGAGTATTGAAAGTGGCTCTCAGAATACAATGATCGCTCCATGCAGTTGGGTCAATAATAAAATTAGAGCAACTCTCAAACATTAGTGGGGACCACAAAATATAATCAATCATTCTTTTACTAATACCACAGAACCATGTGTAATTATTAACACCCAATTTGACATAGCTGAGGTAAATTCAATGAGGCCAGTGTGGTACTCCATTTCCAACCGGCTTTTGATTTTTGATCATAGGGGAGGTGATCGGATTTACAATTAAACAATAGGTCATCAGCCAGCATCGGGACACATTTAACATTTAGATCGCCGGCTAGCAAAACATGTCATGGGCCCATTCTAGATTTCCACTTACCAACTAAATCAACAATGGACTGCAAAAGCTCATCCAGGTCTCCCACTCCTTTATGTCATTATATGTTAATTAGCAAGACATTATACTGCTGGGTAAATAGAGCCACCTCAACTGCCAAGAGCCCATACGGAAGATTCGGAATCTGGCGGCTATCAACCAAAAGGTCAGATCGTAGCTTGGAAAGAGGGGATGGCAGTATGCCAAGTTTCTTGAATCATTAGACAATTAGAATTTCTTAGTTCTTCCGTGACTGCCTGGTTAGTGTATAAGTGAGTATGTCCCCTAGAATTCTATGACAATCATTTTAATACCCCAACTAGGGAACAATTAGTCACTGGCTCATCTTCATCATCGTCTCAACCAGGAGCGAGAGTTACTAGGCCCCTGCAATTTGTGTGATCTATCCTCATAGACACCTGTATATATCTTTTCTCCATTCCATCTTTTTAAGTAGTTAAAATGGGAATTATCCTTTGACCTTAGGATGTATCCATCCTGGGCTTCTTCCTCCCATCTAGCAATTGAGAAGCCTAAGTTGTACAACATCACCTTTTCTGACACAATCAAATCTAACACCGATTTAGATTGTAAATAAAGATGGGCCCGTGACACACATTTTCTGTCTGGGAACGCAACCCTCTCAAAGTCAGTTGAGGAGATTGCTATCAATGTTGGAATTTCAGCTAAAATTTGCAGAATATTAGTACGGTTTAAGCATATAGGCATATTATCATCAAGGAAACTAGACATCAGTAAAATATTAATCACATCCTGTGTATGCCTCTTAGGACAATTATGCACTCTAGGCACCTCCTCTTTGACAGATTGGGTAATTGATTTGCGATTAATGTGGTCCCACCCAAAATTGGGTGATGTATTTGTTACATTACTGGGGTAGCTTCCCCCATGGGCTGTATTCTTTATGTTTATTACATTGAGCCTAGTGCCCTAACAAGTATGACAGATTGTTGTGTTAACTGAGGGCTTACTGTCAACCTGTGGGTGATTCACTAGGCCAGAATTGGTTTTGAAGTGTCGTTCAGTGGGAATGTATAGCTTATCGTGTAGGCCACCTAAGTTGGTATGATTTTGATGATCAGTAGAAGTGCTCCCAGAATTTATTTAGAGAAGTTGTGATACGGTTGTTTCAATGTACCAGAACAGACCTCAGGCTTATGTTCATGAGGAATGTATAATTTATCGACCAGGCAATCTAATTTTTTATTATGCTGATCAGTAGCAACCTGAATTTGCTGTGTATTATTGGAGCTAGAGGGGGAATACAGCAGCCTGCGGCTACCGGCAGCATGTTTCAGTGTTTTATCGCTAGTGGAAAGATCCTGTACACCAGAGTTTATGGCCAAGAGCAGTAGAGCCGTCTTTTCCTCACCTTCACATCTGCAATTACACAAGACCGCATTCACAACTTGTGTTTTCGAATTTACGGGTGTCATAACAGATGGGACGGCCAACGGCACAATAGATTGATCTTGAGAGCAACTTGTTTTAAGGTGGATGGCATCATCAAAGGATAGTTTTTTGCTCAGGTTTACAGACCGTCTGTATACAAGCATTGACTTTTAGCACTTTGGCAATATCAGACTCTACATATATAGATGATTTGGACGTGGGTATCCACCACAGTAAACATTAGTTGCCATTGAACCACTAACCAAAAGGAGTGCTGGCCCACAAATATCATCTGAATCATTTGGGCCAAGTTCTGAGACTGACCCGGTTGAGATAAACTGGATATTTGGAGTAGTGGGCTGAATAAAGAAGCAGCTCTCTTCTCGTACCAGCATCAATACCAGATCTAAGCTTTTAGTCGTCTTCTTGTACCCTTTAATGTAATCAATTATGGAGAGATTGCATAACCATTTTAAGGATGAGTTATTACGCCTTTTTAACCATTTTTGGTTCTTTATTTTTTATTTTTTTCCACAATTACTGGTACAATTCTTTTGTTTGTGCATTATCACAGTTGTTTGCTGTGGGGAATTCCCACATATGTCTATACTAGTACAATTCTCAGTCCCCTTCACAGGGCGGGCAAGTATGTGAGAACTTTTAGGGAAAGGTGTTATTTCAGTTACAAATTCTTCTATCAAAATGATGTCAGCAGATGTAGCAGCTTGGCCAGACCCACGGGTTACAGATTTTGCAGATAATGTTTCACGTGAGGCCAGATGGCCAACGCATGCCTCCAAGTCTTCCACCTTTGCATTAATCAATTACAGCATAATTGTATGAACCTTCACCTCATCCCAAACATTGTTGTACAGTTTTACGAAAGAGCTTAAAACCATATTAGGGAGAGAGAGGCTGGGAGAAGACAGTTTAATACAGTCGTCCGCCTCTCTCAGGGTGTGCTGGATTGCTCCTTCACTTGGTTGTATAAGAAAGTCAGGTGATGAAATAGAATGAACTCTTCGGTTTTCTTGAGAGATGACGTCAGTTAGCTCAGAGATCCAATGCAAGAAGCGTCACAGGTTTGTTGAATGACTCTATCTAAAGTTGCACATGCTTTTGTGTGGATTATAGAAGCTGCATATTCAATTATGCGTAGGTCGTTCAGTATAATCATTTGAGTACCATCAATTATTGCAGTTTTCCTAATAGGTACTATTGTTTTAATCTCAGTGCTTGTCCCAGATAATTAGAGGAAATCATCCATTATGCATTGTACGGCTATGGGAGACCTCGGTGGAGGAGTGACAACATGCCCGTCAATAATGGGTATTGGACCGCGTTTACTGTGACCCTTCTGCTTGGGCTTCTCCACACAGGTTGTAGGTGTTTCATTTAAGCAGGTGCTGGTATTGAGGACACCTAAATTGTGTCTCAGAACAGCTACAATCTCAGCTTCGTTGCCTCACCGTGTTTCTCCATCGTGAAAAATTTGTTTTCCAGCAAAACCGTTCGGATTTTGAGTAACGCATACATTTGTTTCTTTAATATCCCACTTAAGTGGCTTATGTGTTTGGGGTTGACTTCACAAACCTGTACGAAGAGACATGGTGACTCTGCTCTCCAAAACTAATAATGGGAAAGTACACAAATCAGAACCAGAATGCACTGCAAAGGAAACCTTTCAAAAACAACGTCGCAGGGCACTTGATATATAGTGAAGGCTGTGTACACACTGGGCGGCTCAAAGGGAGTAAACACATGCAAAGGAGACTCCCTGCAGACACCCGCACAGACAAATCTTAAACTTTAGAGGCTACCAAGGACAGCAAAATGGTACACCGCTCAAAGGGAGTACACTACCCCCGCAGTCACTGGTACGATTAGAAATGTAAGGTCCGAAAGCGCTCATAGATAAAGACCAGAGGTAAAAAGAATGTGAACAGCTCGCAGGGAGTATAAAGAACCCCCCTCCCCCACAGTCGCAGGCACATAGCGTTAAGTGATCTGGAATTTCTTATATTCTATGTGAGTTTTGGCAGCCGGTCAGGCGCACTCCAGTGAAACAAGCGGTAAGTAAGTGGTGCACAGCTCAAAGGACGTGATCGTCTCCCTGCAGTCGCCGGCACTAACTTAATACACAAAAGAATTTCCGAGCGCACCGCTCAATGAGAATGAGCAAGAACACTGGCCACAGTCCTGGAAACAGGAGTGTTTAGTGAGTCTCTAGTGCTCGTGTTTGAGAAAAGTGATCACTTGGGGATGTACCTCGAAGTATTTGGGAAACAAAAGACACTTCGATCTGTCGCATCTGAAGTCAGCAGAAGGCAGACAGCTCCGCGGATGCTCCGCGTCTTTCAAGAGGGTTTGTTAGGTTCGCTCCTCCTCCACTTCAAACAGCAGAGAAAACAGACTTTGGTCAAGCATGGAAGACTGTCTCTATTTATGAAATGATGATATGGCGAAAGCTGGAGTAAATGGTGTCCTAAGGAAATTAACTTTAATGAAGCAATTGAAAGTCATGATATATACAAATCTTCATATATGACGTCATTATGGGGAAGATTGGAACAAGCATTGCTACAAGCCAATGAACACTGTTAATGAAGTTAACAAATAACACTTGAAAAGGTCTCCCTATATGAGATGCTAATAAGGGGGAAGTTGGAACAAGTAATACCTGAAGCCAATAGAGTATAAACAGTGAAGGAGTAAAACCGTGTTATACTGAATGGGAAAGCAGACTAAAAGATTGTAAGAAGACCTAGTGAAAGTGGGACATCAGGCAGTGATCCTTTGGGGGAAAGATACCTGGCAGGAGAGTATACATGGGGACCTACCAAGCCCAAAAGGGGATTCCTGGCAAGGGAGCACACCAGGTAATCCATCTAGAGTGTGTACAAAGAAAAGACATTGTGAAAGTGTGCCTGGCAGGAGAGCATACCAGGAGATAATCTTTTATAGGTTGCTGGGTAGAAAAGACAACTTTTAGCATCCTTCTAAAAACCACCATTATTTGGAAAAGATACTTTTTCATCATCTTCAGGGAAGTGTTGTGTGAAAGAGACATTTCTAACACGTTTCAAGAACTATTGATTGAACTGAACATTTACAATATTCTACCTGAAACAGTTAAGGGGAAGGGAATCATCCCCTGGAAACAAGGATTGTTTTGTTGGATTTATATATTTCGTTTTTGCACCTATTTTGCTGAGTTTAAAGCAAAGACATTTGCCTTGAATCTTTTCTTGTTCATTTTTAGTGTGAGGGTCAGATTCATTTTGGACATAAGGACAGTTTGCCTAAGTTGGACGATGAGACACAGGCTGATCACTAGTTTTATAGGTAGGGAAACTCTCATTAGGATAGGGACAGGAAGGCCTGTTTCCAAGCCCTTTTATTTTAATAAAATGTCTAATGTTGAAAACATTAAAACTTTGTGTCCATCTCTCATTTCTGAAACCTCACAGGGCCCTCCCTCCATCTCTCATCTTCCCTGTGTCTCCCTCCATCTAGTCTAGACTTCGCTAAATCCCGAGGTGGTCATTAGAGATCCCTAACCACCACTGTCTAATATCTAAAGGCAACTGCCTTATCTGTCTTACACCATCTAGGTGGATCTTAACGTGGTGTCCCACAAGAAAAATGGTAACAGGAATTGGTCTCAATTGATCTTTATCCTGCACCCTTATACTCCTCACACTGATGTGCTTTCCTTCCTTTCCCTCCCTTCTGTTCTCCTCCTTTCTCTTCCTCCGACTCTGTACTCTCTTTCGTTTTCTCTCTTTTTTCCCTTTGATATTGTACTCATTCTCCTGTACGCCTTACTTCTATGCTCCACTCTACTCTTCACTATTCTTCTCGCACTCTACCCTCTACTGCTCTCTCCTATCTACTGCTCCCCACTCATACTGTTCTCCACTCTCCACTAACCTCTACCACTCTCTCCTCTCTACTGCTCTCCACTCCCACTATTCTCCACTACCCTTCTACTCACTTCTGTGTACTACTCTGCACTCCTCACTCCCACTACTCACTAATACTGCCCCACAATGAACTAAACATTGCACCTTTCTCCCACAGTCACCCTTCTTTCACTACCAATAACCTCACTTACTCAGCCTTAATGACTCCTCTACACTTTCAAGTAGTCTCACTCACTCACTCACTCACTCACTCACCATACATGCTTTCTCATACCCAAGAACCACTTTCTCTCACCAACCAATACCTCATCTTGCACACAGCCTTTGTAATTCACCACTCTCCACTCCACCATTCACCCTTTGCCTGGGCTGGGTTACATAGATGGGAAAGCATGTATCACCCTTTAAGAACACCCCCTTTGTGAACACGTGTTCGCTGGTGACTTGCAATGGTGCCCCTCTATGCGCAGAGTCAATTTCAGAGTTTGTTCTCGGTGTAAGATGATTGTCCTGACTGCCGGTCTCTGCAAGCAATGTTCCTCTGTATGTTCACTGCCGCCTCTCCCACCAGTGTGTTGCCTGCGCCGTTCTTCACCACAAGGGTTTCTGAATGTTGCTGTCCTTAAAAAGAAGAGAGAAAACACTGGCCAGAATCTTAGATGGTAGTATGGGGTTATTGCAAGTGGTAGGTACTCTGCATTTGTAACCAGGCACATGTGGAGCAGACAGAGACTGGCACCCTTCCAACCCCCTCACCCTACATCTGGGGCAGGACTGCCTGGAGCAAGCACTCTGGTAGGCCTCCTGTCTGAGGTTGAGAGGGGTCTCCATCCCCTCTTGACAGGCTGAGTTTTCTGACCCTGTCACTAGTTAAGTTGAGTATTGAGTTCCATAGCAAATCCAAATAATTAATTGGTAATAACATTTGACTCGTATGTTGGATTTGGCTGAAAATTTGCACACAAAATTGTACTTATGCCCGCCCACCCGACACCCCTATACCCCCTACGCCCCACACTGGAAATGTTGGGAAAGGTCCATTCAAAAATGAAAATGGTATTAAGAAAGTTAAAAAAAACTCTATTTGGGGCCTAGGCCCTATTCATTTTACTGTAGAGAAAAAGTCAAATGTTTGCTCACGCGCACAGCCAAAACCGCTGAACGGAATTGGACAAGGTATGAAACAACGGGGGCACGAAGTGTTGACTCGATTTCCGGGATGGGTCTGGGATTATTGCATCCAGTAGTTTTTCAAATATTTGAAGGAGAAGAAGGTGCCCCCTTTCCCCAAAATTATAGCTATATCTCCCATGGTGCATTGCAGGAGTGAGGCTGACAAGATCTTCAAAAATTACAAGGCAGCAATTATTTCCCAAAATGCTATTGCTAATAACCTCTGAATTGAATTTGGATGACATTTTCAAAACAAAACGTTTATCAAGGTCCACCCACTCCCACCCCCACCTCCCTCACCTCATCCGCAAATTCTTGGGAACAATATGTTATAAAATGAAAAAGTTAAGAAAACAAAACACCACAGTTTCACAGTGTTCATCCCATTAATTTTCCCACAGAGAAAAAGTGCAGTGTTTGAACAGCTGTAGTGAGAAACCCGCTGGGCTGATTTGTACCAAATAGGAAACAACTTCAGCACACTGCTTTGACTTAACTTTCTTGATGGGCTTGGAGTAAATCCATCCTGTAGTCTATACAATATTTGACAGAGAAAAGGGTGCCACCTACACCTTAAAACTTTCATATACGTATTGGGGCTATGCAGCAGAGAGGCTGAGAGAAACTAATAACTTTTGACTTGCTGGATGTATTTGGATGACATTTTCTAAACCAAGGGTTTGTCAATGGCCCCCGTCCTCAAACTGGACATTTTGGGAAAAAATGTGTCAAAGAATAGAAAATTTGTCAAAAAATGAAAATGCTATTAAGATGGTTTGCATAGTGTATAGTGGCCACTGTATGTCTGTCGGCCACGGGTGACGGCTGGTCCACCTAGTGCGTGCAAAAGAAACATCATGGCAGTACATGTACAGTGGAAACGCCTGAAGGCTGTGGCCACTGGCCATGACCGAAGGCCATGGCTAGTGGCCCGGTAGTGGTTTAAAATGCCTGCTGGCCAGGGCCGAATTAAGCTGGTCATGACTTCCCACAACCGCTGAATTTCAAGGGTTTTGTTGTGTTAAATCTGGTCAACTTAATTGCACTTTATTCAGTGAATATATATATATATTCACTAACAAAAAACGTTGTTAAAAGGACGTTATGTTTAAGTTGCTCTACTAAAAACCTTTTGCCTTTACTGAAAAAACTACCCTACAGCAACATTATGGTTAAAGTCCCCTACTACAAACTTATGAAATTCAATGGAAAAACGTTGCTACAGGGATGTTATGGTTGCAGGTAAAACATTAAAACACCAGAAATTTGCAGGTTATGGTACAGTGCTCAACCATAACTCGCGCTACCACTGTGCACTCCAAGGACTAGCACCCATGACATCATAAATGTCAATGATGGCATGACTGATGACATCACATGTGTATTTAGTTTTCATGAAAATCCTTCACAAGGGATTGTCTTTATAATGTTGGCAGAAAACTATCAGAGATCATTGGAAGAACTATCATGAGATAAACAGTTCAGTAACCAATGAATTCCTATGAACACCATCGCATTACAGATTTCTTTCCGGTACATGACCCAACTCAAGTAGAAATGTAGGCACTGTCTGCAGCATGCATCATACAGGTGCACTATTCAAAATTTTCCCTGTTGGATAGTAAAATGATGGATGCTTTCGTTTCAAAGTTCTGTGCAACATGTAATAAGTAGCTAAGAATGCCTCACTTACTACATAATTGTACTAGTATACATAAAACATAAAGAGATGACAACGCATACAAATATCAGCATATACAAAGAAAGTAAAGTTAGCAAAACAGTAGCAGTACTACCGGAAAGTTCTCGTACCCTAACTGATTTTCTTCATGCACAGAAATGATTGCTGTGTTTCAGGCTTATTTCTTCCCCTGTGTATATGTATCATATCATGTGCCTAAACACTAAAGAAAGTAGTTTAAGACCATATGAGAAGGGTATGGAGTACAAATATAGTTCCTTTTCAATTTTTAGTTACTGACTCTCAGTGTAGAAAACCATAACGTTGCTGTAGGATAGATTTTCCAGTAAAGGCAAAAGGTTTTTAGTAGAGCAACTTAACCATAACGTCCTTTTAACAATGCTCCTTTTAGTGAATTTCATAGGTTTTTAGTAGGGCACTTTAAGCATAACGTTGCTTTAGGGTAGTTCTTTCAGTAAAGGCAAAAGGTCTTTAGTAGTGCTACTTAACCATAATGTCCCTTTAACAGCGTTTTTTCTTAGTGAATTCCTTAGTTTTTTTTAGGGCACTGTAAATATTACGTTGCTTTAGCATACTGTATTTAGTAATGATGCTATGTTTGTAATATCGCCCCTGCACCTTAACGTCCCTTTA